>NC_090649.1:211284144-211591958 GCF_040937935.1 Hyperolius riggenbachi | reverse complement strand
ATAATGGAGCACCATGACCCGGGTCGATAATAGATTGCCATGATCTGAGTCTCTCTGGATAATGGATTGCCATGACCTGGGTCTCTCTCGTTAATGGAGCACCATGACCCAGGTCTCTCTGGATAATGGATTGCCATGACCTGCCTCTCTCTAGATAATAGAGTACCATGACCTGGGTCTCTATGGATAAAGTAGAACCATGAACCGGGTCTTCCTGGATAGTGTAATACTATGATCTGTGTCACTCTAGATAATTGACTACAATGACCCGGGTCTCTCTGGATAATGGAGTACCATAACCCGGGTCTTTCTGCATAATGGAGTAGTATGACCTGGGTCTCTCTAGATAATGGCATACCATGAAGACCAAGGTCCCTCTGGATAATGGATCACCAAGGTCCCTCTAGATCAGGGGTCTCTAAACTTTTTCGGTCAAAGGCCACGTCAAGAATAAGATTCTTCAGACTTCTGGGGGGCCGGGGAGTATACACAAAATGTAGAAAACATTACATTGAGCCTAGGTAGTGTAAACTATTACCTGTTAACATGTGCAGCCCTTATGTCTCCCATTTAACCAAATCCAATAGTATGCCCCCCAACACAGCATGTGCAGATAGTATGTCCTACAACACACAGGGGAACTCCTCCGGAGGAGAAGCAGCCATTTATGTGGCACCCGAAGAACATCTTTGCTACAGACAGTGAAGCATACCCAGGTGACAACCTGCAATGGTTGGGTGGATGGTGCCATCACTGCTATTCTGTATGTGGGTCGCAGATATTTAAAGATATTATGCTACTCTGATAAGGCGTGCTAACTTTGATAAGGCGTGCTATTTGTCTTAGTGAATCAAGCCCATTGTGCATTGTGTAATCCTTAGCAAGAACAAATGCTATGTAGTGTACACAGATAGCATAACATATTACACAGGCAAAGCATGTTTTTTGCATATAATGCAAGATACTCAAACAACGTAATGGCATTACATAGTTTGTGGAATGCCTGGTGAAATTTGCATGTGTTGTCCTCAGACACACATTTTACAGTGAATACACTCCCATGTAACATGTAGATTCAGGTTTGCTTCAAAGTCTTCCTAACAATGATTATCCCTAACATTATCCTTCTCTCACACTTAATTTTTATCATTGCACTGATGTTTTGACAACTGACACCAACAGGAAATGACATTTTGTGCCAAAACCTAATAGTGCCCAAAGTATTACACTGAAAACTACTGATCCACTTTCACTCTATACATGCATAAGTGCTTTATGTAATTGTTTAGCATTTCAGCATAAAACTGAAAATGTCAACGCTGTCACATCGTAGCTTCATCTTGTCCCTGCAAAAAACAGGATTTAAAGACTTCGGCAAAAGGCTATATTGAAATGATCAATTTGATACTAGAAGATGAGTAGAATCAGGGCAATGCCACACGAGAGAAAAAAACATAAGTAATAAATTGCTCCTAAATCGCTCATTCCCAGTGATTTTCTGCTACAAATGCTTTTCTGTAGGAAATAACAGACAGCAACAAATCACACTGTTTATAGTGATTTGAGGCTGAATCACCTGGCGACTATAACTTCCTACAGAAAAGCATTTGCAGCAGAAAATCACTGGGAACCAGCAATTTAGAGCAAGGATTTCTGGCACCTTATCGCTTAATGGGATATGGACCTTAGTAATAGTAACTTTCCAGCTTGCTGGGAACGTTACTTTCTTAGTTTTAATGGACTAACACAGTTAGATAGCACATTTTCCTTCAATGGTAAGTATAACTCTAGCTAAAAATTATTTTACCATTTTAAAAAAAGTGAAGTACATCAGGTTTGCATTGCTGTTTGTGTACATGCTGAGGGAATTTTCTATCACATAATATATTTTTGATGACTCTACCAGCAGGGGAGAGGATCTACTCAATGGTAGATATACTTTTTTGTACTATTTTAAGGTTGTTTTTTCCTGTCTCTGTCCATATTGGCTCGGCCAGTTCAAGTCACAATGCATCAAAATTAACTTGGAGGTCCATGACAGACCACTCCCGTTCCCTAAAGTGGCATTAGGGGCAATTTAGATTTCCCCCAACGGAACCTAAGCCGACTGCTGCCCCCCACCCCCAGGTCACCCCCCTAACTTAACTGTGGAACCTGGGGGCCTGCACTCTCTTCAGCAGTGTAGCAACTTTCTTGTCCCGGCCACTCCTCCATAAGTTTGTTACTCCATACTTTGCCATCTTCTCCCTAACGGGGCAACTATCCTCCATGACCCGGTGGAAGATTATATAATAAAATGCGCCAGGCCACGGAAGAGAGGTGCCCTGTGTGGATAAAGACTGGAGTGCACAGAGCCATGAACCAATGGAGCAGTGCGCCAGCTGGGCCAAGTGAATCCCTATACTGCTGAAGACTCAGCATGGGCCCCCAAGGACCTTATTGGGGCCCGCAGCAGGCTTGGGGCCCTAGGCCAATTGCCCAGGATGCTTCATGGTAGCACCGGCCTTCCATATTGGAGAACTGTTTTCTATTTCCTGTTGTTGATTACACTCCCATTGAGACAGGGAGCCATGGGAGACCTACTCAACCACAGATCACACTGCCACAAGAACGTGACAGAGATCTTTACCATTCCTAACTATGTTAGAAACATACAATAAATAAAAATGCACTTCAACTACTGAAACCTCTGTAACAAGATGAAAAATTCAAATGGTACTGTATTACTTCCATATAGGCAAGGTTCTTTATTTTTGTTTGTGTATTTTTATCTTTTTAATTATCTAACGAAGCATTTTGGAAACTGAAAACATCCATTTTCCCAAAACCAAAAGAGAGAAATGATTATTGCACAGCACTATGAAATGTAACATTTCCTTGACACATGGAGAGGATACAAGTAAGTAATCACAGAAGATAAGCAGCCACAATGCACCAGCAGTACTAGAAGAAAGTCATGTCTGTTGGAAACCCTGCAGTAATTCCCACTTGTGCTCTATAACTGGAGAGAAGAAAAAGTCTGAGGCTAAATTCACGGCGAGTTGTTGAGATGCATTGAACCATAGATGTGCAAGTCAAGAGAAAGAACAAAGGATCTTCCGAGGATCTCAGCAGTCTCATGAAGGATCAGAAGCCTCTGCAGATGTCCAGCTTAGCTCATAAGCATCTTGGGAAAAAAAGCCAATCCTGCAAGACTGGCTAGTATAATTATGGTAGATACATTTTGTAAAGGCATCAAAAGCCAAATCAAACTGTCAAAACAATGCAAGTCAAACGAGTAATTAGGTATAGCAAAGCCTCTGACTGATCCTCTGCATTTAATGGTTCATTCACATAAGAGCTTTACACCTGTATTACCTCTGTTCCATTGTGCGGTACAGATATATGCTTAATTGTACACTCCTAGAAGAGAGGTAAGAAACTTCAATCCCTATCCGGACACAGGGAACTCTGAGGCAGGGAACACACTTGACTTTCAGTTTTCCGCGCGCGTTTTTCTGCATACTTTTTCTGCACACTAAGTGTGTTTCCATACAGAAAACTGCCAAAATCTGCAGAATCAGGATGCAGAATGTCAGGTTTTTTTCTGCGCGCGAACAACACAGCAAGTGTGTACTAGCACATTGATTAATATGGGTTCTCAGTTTTTCTGTGCAGAAAACGCGTACGAAAACAGTCAAGTGTGTTCCCTGCCACAAACTAAGCTGAAATACATTTTAATAGGTCTAGATGCAATAAATATTTAGATAATTATAGTATGCACAAGTATGAATCTTGAGTAAATATATATTGATGACAATTCCTAGAGCCTACATTGTTCCCTTGAACGTAAGATAAAACAGCAAAGGGTGAACAATACAAAGATACACAAATAATTTAATAAAAACACATAAGTTGAGTTCCAAGCTTTCCCAGTGCTGAGAAAGAGAAGTGGAAGTGAAAAATAGCAAAAAACATGGTGACATCCATATCATGAGACATGGCTCCTCCAGAACACAGTAGCATGGAATGAGAAACAATCCACTTGCTACATGCAAGATCAAAATCTCTGCATGTCTAGAGATCAGCCCAGTTTGCCTTTAAACAGCAAGTGAAGAGAGAGTCATATAGGCCATTCAAGATAAGAGATCTGAGGCCTTATTCAATACACTTTGCCATATGAAATTAACTTTTTCTCCTGAGTTTTCTCCTAGGTGATATTTACATACCATGTCAATACAATGCCCTTTAAACCACAAGCAAGCAAAAAAATACTTAAAATAATTTTGATAGTACTTTTTCATCTAATTTTTGGTACATTACAATTCCAAAATACTAAAAAGTTTTTGAAAAAAATATGTAAAAAAAATTATCTCTTAGGAGAAAACTCAGGAGAAAAAGTTAATTGCTTATGGGCCCTGCAGTGTTAAGTAATCCTTTCACCAACGCTTAAAAGCTAGCCTATTAGTGTGTACAGAATGATTTGCATAGTTATTATATTATATAGATTTTTTGGACTAAATTGGAGTAACCTTAAAAGGATACCTCAACCCTTAATAAATTCAGTAATAGGTGCTGTGCGTGTGGGGAGGTACGCATAGGCTTACCGCACATCCCGTGGCCCAGGAGCCTCCATTCATCATAAAAAGGTCCTGGTAGAAAGCAGAAGTCATCGAGGTCGGCGCAGTCACAGTATGTCCACTGGAGTATGTGCGGACTCCCGCATGAAGATGTAGCTGGTTCGCTTGTCCTCTAACCCGGACATACTGCACGTGCATGCACAGTATATCCGCTTGGGCACGCATGATGGCTACGTCTTCCTGCGGGAGTATGCATAATAAACTCTCGCGGACAATGTGGCTGCATCGACCCCACCAACCACTGCTTTGTACCAGAACCTTTTTATGATGAGACAGATGCCAGGCCACGGGAGGAGTGGTAAGCCTATGCGCTCCTCCTCCACACACATGGCGTAAATTACAGAATTTAATAAGAGCTAAGGTATACTTTAAAGATGAACTCCAGGCTTAGAGAAATTAGTTCAATTTCCTCTCTTCTATTCCTGAGTGCTGTTTCAACAAATATATCTTTTTTATTGGTAAATCGCTGGTTTATGTGACACTGGTCTGCTTCCTCTTTCACCACCTCTGGCTCTGGTAGAATGACAGTTGTGGTTATATGTTTTGTTAGATAGGCCACATTTACTCCATGAGTTTTCATGTGACTGCAACTTTGCCATAACAAGAATGGAATATGCTGATTTTCTTTAACTGGGAAAAGTGAACAGCATTGATGGTTTGGTGTAAAGCGAGGTTTACACGAGACACAAAATTGGAGCGCTTACCAAAAGGGAGAGTAATAGATAAACAGACATGTCAATGGGTTCAATATTATCTATAGGTTCCTTTAGACGTTCATTTTTAAGCTATCCCTTGTCTCCATGGCGATAGCGGAATGCAAAGTCCTTGCCTAAGTGAGTTTTCCAGACTTGCATCCGCTACATATGCTGACAAACACAATGGAAGCCGATAGAGACTGGCTACATCCATTCTCAATGGTGCTTTCAATGGAAAAACGGAGATGTCAAATCCTGAAGCCCTGCACTGAAGGGTGGCTGCGCACACAGAGGAGGATTTTTCAGAACTGGGTTGGTCTCTTTTGGCAGGGTCTTCCCCCGTGTACTTCCTTGGCTCCCTCCATTTGACTCCGCTTTGCACAGAGGTAGTGGATCCATGTTTGCCCTTCCCACCTTCTCCTAGAAATCCCCCCTTCACCCTGCCTATCATTGCTGCACCAGGGTCTCCCTTGCTGTCCAGTGATGTGAATGGATACAACGGATAGAAAAACAGACACAGCAGATCAAATTGTAACATTGATTGGATCTGCTGTGACTGTAGCAAGTGTGAAGCCACCCTAACCTTGACTCAGTTTAGATTGGCTTGGAATTTTCACTCTTTATGATAAATTAATCTTCACAGAGAGTGATCTTTCAGCAATTGGAATGCATCAGATCTCATTGTTTCTCTGTGACTGGATTCTTCCCTTTGCCCAATACCGTATTCCCTTATATACATCAGACAGCAGTTAAATAAAATAGAAAAGAATCAAAAATTACATGAACTAACACATAAGTCCTAATAAAAAAAAAAAAGAATACACACACACACACACATATATACACATACTGTACTTCACTGCAGTTTATATGTATGTATGTTAATTATAAGCATAATACAGGAAACAAAGTGCCATATAGCTTTTCCAAGCATCAGGCAGACCCATACAAGTCATTACAGAATCATAGTAAAACATCAGTGTATTTCATATCCATACTTTCAACACATCCCTGTGAGGGAACAGGAGGTTGGTCAGCTGTATACACATCCAAATGCCATTTGTACAGTTGTGAAATAAGATAGTTCTGTTCTACTTGGTACTTGAATAGGAGAATTCTACCCCATTCCCGGACTGCACAAAGGATGTGTATACAGCTGAGTGGCCTCCTCTTCCGCTACTTTTCCGAAAAGAAAGACGTTTTCAAGAGTTCCAGAGGGATTGATCCTGTGTGTGATGGGAACCTCAAATCATATCAGTATTAAAAAGCAGAAATGGAAGCTAAGAGCTGATCAGCTCATTGCTGTATTCTCCTACATGGGCAGCAGAGCTGCAGTGGGGATTGTGGGTGACAAATCTATGGATCAAATCATAACCAAAATGATTCACTGATTGCAGTATAGATTGCCTGTGACTCACCCTGGAATTGATATTCTTCCAGAACTTAGTCAATTAGAAACAAAATGGGTTTGACTGTCTGACATAGAGTACTATGCTGTACGATTCAGGGCCTGTTTACCTGCTCACTGACTGAAATTATCACGCATTAAAACTGGCTGATTCAATGCGAATTTAGTTTATGAAAAGCTATTTCATCAATACAACTGCAATAATGTCTTTAACTATTTATAATCTAAAAAAAATCTAATGTAAAGTCATTTGTCAAACCTATGTAGGCAGTTACATGTGCTTTCCAAGTACATAAACCACCTAACAATTACTGTACACTACTATAAACAAGAAGACCCGCTTTTTTTTCTTGCAAGGAACAAATATTTTATTTGGCTTACTTTTAGATAATGAAAGTGCATTTATAATAAGGCATACTTATATTTATACGTACATGAATGCATTATTGTAAGTTATTTGCATTTAAAGGACACCTGAAGTGAGAGGGATATAATTTATTTTCTTTGAAACAATGCGAGTTGCCTGGCATTCTGCTGATCTTGTATGCATCAGTAGTGTCTGAAACCAGCATGTGGCCAATCCAGTCAAACATCTGCAATCTTGTTCAAGGTCTATGGCTAAAAAATATTAGAGTTAGAGGATCATCAGGACGGCCAGGCAATTTGCATTGTTTAAAAGGAAAAATTATGGCAACCTTCCTTTTCACTTCACCTTAATAGTTACACTATAAGTTGGAATTCGTGTTGAGCAGAGCATTCTCCCTAAATTGTGATTTGTGTTGGATCGGGCATGGTCAAGATGGACAATCTACTTGGCAAACTGAGAAATAGGTCTTTTGGAATCCTTAGGCCTGGGATCACACTTGTCAAAATTGCACTCTGCATGCAAAATCACATTACAACTGAAAACCAATGCTAGTCAATGGGCTGATTCCCATCCAATGCAATTTTTGCATGCAGGAAAAAAAAAATACTTTTTGGAACACAGTATCGAACATCATGTGCATTTTCCCATTGAAAATAGGTATTGTGGAATAACGCTTGTGTTTAAATGCAGACAAACCGGTTGTTATCGGCCATTTCGGCCAAACAGTTATCGCTTATGTGCATGTACCTTTACAATTAAGTCTCTAAAAAACTCTGCTTAAGAAAAGCTGAGGCCAGGTGATAATCTTTCTTCTAGGTCTTTGGCACTCCTGGGACAGCCACATTCATATTGCACATGAGGGAGCTTGGACTAGTTCTGAAACCTGCACGAGGATTGCTATAGAGCTATTTGACCTAGCGGGTTGAATAGCTTCCATTGAGATGGCGCAGGAACTACGGGATGGACAGAAGAACAGGAAGGCTCTATGATATCTAGAGCCTTCCCTCTATATTGATAAACATAAAGCCTGAAGTAATTTTTTTTTCTCTTCAGACTCCTTTTAAATCTGGATTGAATATTTAACTTTAGGAATCAATGCTTACTTAAAGTGGTTCTGTGGAGCCTATTAAAAACAAAAACCTGACACTTACCTGGGGCTTCTATCGGCCCCCTGCAGCTGTAATGTCCTGCGCCATCCTCCTCCGTTTCTCCATTCCCCGTCGCCAGCCCGGTCTAATTATTTGTCTAAATAGATGAATAGTGCTCTCTTCCGCGCGCATCATCGGGAGCTTACTGTGCAGGCACTGTACGAAATTTTCATGTACTGCGCCTGTGTAGTAAGCTACTGATGACATGCGCGGGAGCGGGAAAGTGCGCGGCCACGGGCATGCACGCGGCCACAGCCGTGCAGCTGCAGTTCTAGTTCAGGAGGAATTAAACTGGGACCAGCAACGGCTAATGGAGAATAGTAGGAGAACGGCGCATGACATTACAGCTGCAGGGGGCCGATAGAAGCCCCAGGTAAGTGTCAAGTTTCTGTTTTTAATAGGCTCCACAGAACACCTGTTAAGGTTTGCATGAGGTAAATTGCTGTGGGAATACTAAATGATTTATCATCAAGGTAATAACAACAAAACAAGTTAAGAATTCTTTTTAAAGAAGATAAGTTTAGGGAATTATGGCCAATATTTCTGGCAGCAGTCCTTCATGTGGACTCTATGTCCCTAGGGAACTACACATTTTTAATTTTTTTTCTCTTGTATGCAAATATGGGGGCTCCTAAAATAAATGACCAAACTCCCTGCCATTGCCAGACAAGTCCAGTATGTTTTCTTCTGGCATTGTAGAATGAATTGTTATCTGTGGACTCAAAGGAGGTCCTGCAATCCTGGGATTTGGAGTAAACGCCTGATCCAAATGGTATGAAGAAAAGTATAATTTACAGATGTTTTCTTTGTGAATATGTTAATGCTCGTTGTTTCGTTCACAGAAATTATTGTGGACTGGGGTAGCTGGGCACCAGATGTGCTACACACTGGTACAGTATACAGGATTTCCTCTTGATGTTTGTTATATGAAAATGTTTAATTATATACTTATTAGTACAACAGGGCAAATATGTATTTTCCTTTGCTGGACTCCTTTGCGTAAGGATTACTGGTAGTTGCTAGTTTGTAGTTACCCTACATACTGTATACCGGTACGCTGTTTTGAACGAAGCACTGGTAACTGGTGTTTAACTAACTGTTGTGTGTGATGGTGGTGGGGAGGAGGGGTTATATAAGATCACTGTTTCACTCTTGATCTTACACCAATGGTAGGGCTGTTGCCAAAACATGTAGTGTGACTTGAAACTCCAAATAATGCTTGAAATGCTAAAAGTGTGATGTACTGTCTTCTCTGTTTGCTTAATGATGGAATAATTCTGTCTGGAATGGTGTACCTGGCTGGGGACTGGCAGCAGTGCATTCCCTGAATCCTGTAGCCATGAACAGAAGTCAGAACAGAAGGCAGAATAGTATACTGGAAATCTCTTCTGAATAGCATAGAGCAGAGCATGTCCAAACATTAACTAGTTTACTGCAGGTTTGATTTTCTTTAAAGTTGGAGGTGGAGCTTGAGGAACGTTGTGCTATTAATGTCAGTTTCATTTGGGCAGATTGCAAAGTATCTGTCAGCAAGGGAGATTAACCAGTGGAGCAATTTTTGCAGTTGCAGGCTAGTTAGTTAGAATCTTCCTCCATTGAGGGCTTGCTCTTGTCTTTGTTGGCAAATACAATCATTGTTGAATAACACCTTGTTTATTTCTAATTGTCTTGTATTTCGTCTGTATTTTTCAGCGCAGTCTATTTAAAGTTTGTGGTTTGGAAAATGATAATGAGGAGAATAATGATCTTCTAGTGTATAAGAAGCTGGAGAATAGGATTTGAAATAATGAAATAAGAAATAAGTGCTGTGCTTGAAAGGAAGGTTAAGGAATAACCAACATTATTTACATTTATGAAGCCATCTAATCAGGCTTTATTACTCAGAAGATTGTCTAGAAGGGTTTTATTTAAGTGAGCTGTCCTTATTACAGCTTCACAATTACTAGCCCATGCTCCCTCCATATCAGGCTACATTTACACTATAGCTTCTGCAGGTGGTGTAAAGGTTACATACATGCTCATCAGGTAACACTATGCATGCCTGGAGAGAGAGACACATGTTATAATGTGAAATATAATATATTGATTATTAGCTATGCTCATAAATAAGCTTAATAGCATCATTGGGGAAACATTTTCTGGGCCTCCTCCTCCTCCAGTGGTTTATGTAGAGGCTATTAGCTTTGTGACATATTCTGCCAGACACCTATATTTTAAAGGCAACAGACAGGGCATAATGTTATCAGCACGAGAAGATTCCCCTTTTCTTCTTTCAACCTGCGGCTGTCCCTCACTCATGATGTAATCAATGTGGGGGAAGGGGAGGGAAGGGGTGTTTGCCTAAGCTAGCAGTAGGCTTATACAGAAGTAGGGGATGGCCAGACAGGTGCTACGTGAAGCTGGGGTGTAGAGAGCCACTTGCCAGGTATGAAGGGTGAGTGTACTCACTAGCTAGTCTGCCTATAAGCCCCTGCCTGTCGCTATCTACCTGCTGTTGCAACCTGCCATTCACTGCCTGAGTCATTGCCTAGTTATCTCTACCTGCCACCACTACCTTCTTATTGATTACCTTTCATTAACTAATGCTACTTCTTACTTATCATTACCTGCCTATCACTACCCACTGTCACTAGAATCTGCCAATCACTAACCACCTTTTATTTGTATTAGTTGCCTGTGGTTGATATTTTCTGCCTGGTATTGATATAACCTGCAAGTTATTTCTATCTGTCTATATTTTAGTTTATCTAATAGTCTGCAGTATCTAGTTCTCTGGGTGTCATTGATCTATCTGGCTGTTGTTGGTTATGGATAACCAAACATCGCAATTTTACCGCAAAAATGTGCAAAATGATTTTGGCGAGCACGATTGACTTTAACGGCAGGTGAACGTCTAAAACCTTCAGAGCATCTGTAATGAGATAGACTCTTTACAAGAATGTAAAGAGTCTATCTCATTACAGCATCTCTGCAGCCACAATTCCTTTACAAAAAGTGTACAAAGTTTCCACAAACCCGGGCAGTGGCATGGTGGAGGGGAATCCATGGCAATAGGAGCCCAAAAAAATGTAATTTATGGAAGCAGTTTTTAATGGTTATTTTTTAAGAAATTTCAATGGCCGAAGACTTTAGCGGTTAATAGCAAAGCTCTCTGTAGCAAATAGAAAAGGCAGCAGTGTCCGGAACGGAACTTGGAGGACACTACGACCACAAATTAGAAGGTGGTCCCGGCGAGCAGCAGTGGGGTCAGGATGACATGGAAAGCCTCCAGATCAACCAGAGGCTTCTCTCTATCTCGGTAAGTATTTAATTATTTCCTCACAGGTTTACTTTAGGTACATAAGGGAGATCTGGCTGTTTTGGATGTTTCCGGTACCTGTAGCCCAGCACCAGAAACAACAGTGGAGGAGAAAATGCAAAATACTGTTTCAGCCACACAACACTATTTACATAACAGAGGCCATGTGAGTGCTGGATGAGAGGAGGCTGCCACGATTAATACATTTATTTACTGCATGGAATGCTTGCCCTTCAATTGCGTTATATTGGGAGCATAAGACAAGTTTATATGCAGTTCCCATTAACCTGACACACTTCCTGAACTTCACATGAACTCAATTACAATAAAAACATTCCATGCGATATTAGATATCCAGCTGCAGGAGCAGACAGCAGGTGTATCTGCTCACTGTGTGGAATGGCAGCCGTCTTCTTCTACGCTGATTGTAAAATCACTTCTACAAGCTGGACATGAATACGGTGTTGGGTCAGACTGTGGGATTCTCCCTCACACAGGTGTATAAACATGACCAAGGAGACACAGGCAAAATCAAATACCGCGGCAGCTCTGCCACAATGGAGTCTTGAAAGTACAGGAAATATCATGGGGATGGGTATACGGTGACACAACAAAGCACAGAGTAAACAGAAAATGTCAGCCTACTGCAGACTGATGTGTACAGAGGCCAGGGATGCGGAGCACCTGTCCTCAGGCCTGGAAGCCTGTTAAGTTTTACTTTTAATTCAAACATGTAGCTTATCGTGCACATTTCCATTTTTCTTGTTTCTGAGTGAATAGCATATAAAAAATAGAACAAAGGGAATACAATGGCTGCACTGATCTCACATCACTCCCTAAGGCCCTGGAGGTTCTGTTCTGTGTACTCTTAAAATGATAAACTTGCCTGTTTTTTCTGCCCAGTGATAAAATGGAAATGTTTCTGTGTGAATGCTTTATTAATATTCATCCTTTTCACTGTGCCATTAGAATGGTGTTCTTCAGAAAATAGATTAGTTTAAATGACTTTCACATAGTTGGAAAGAATGAGGTACACAGGCCACCCAGTGTTACGCACACAGTAAGTGAACGCTCTGTCGAGTATAGCAGAGTGGCTTGCTGAGATTAGGGAACACTGAAGACCTGGGATTTAAGTTAGAGCCATTCCACACAGGAGTCACCATGAGTATTAGCTGCAAGTAATTATTAGCTATCCGCGTAGTGCTCCCGTCGCTGGGAATGTTCTGCACCTGTGTAGGTTGTACTGCCTACTTTGAATAAAAGAGCATAAGATTGACTGGATGGAGCTGGCCTTCTTCCTTGGTAGTACTGCACAGCAGGCGCGGAGCTAGGGGGGGTCGGGGTAGGACAAGTGCCCCGGGGCGCCTGGTCCCCAAGGGCGCAAAGCTGAGCTTCGGGGTTTTTTTTTGGTTTTTTTTGCGGGGGGTGAGGGGAGCAGCGCAGAGAAGAGGGAGAGCTGTGCGGACGGTGGGGAAGGGGGGCCATCTCCCACCTCCTTTCCTCACCTTAGGTGCTCTCCCTCCCTCGCTGTCCCCTCCAATGTCCGGGTGGCTGGCAGCGGCGGGCGGAACTCACCTCCGTCTCGCTCCAGCGCCGGCTGGAAGTTCGGGTATGCAGCCGCTGCTCTGGTCTGGACCAGACCGGAGTAGTGGCAGATCCATCCGGCGCTGCGACGAGACGGAGGTAAGTTCCGCCCGCCGCTGCCAGCCACCCGGACACTGGAGGGGAGAGCGAGGGAGGGAGAGCAGCTCTTCCTCTTCTCTGCGCTGCTCCCCTCCTGCTGGGGAGGGGGACACCTGACCTGGCTACCTACTCTGGGCACATATACCCCTGCCTACATATATTGGGCACATATATCCCTAACTACATATACTGGGCATATACCCCTGGCTACCTACTCTGGGCACATATACCCCTGCCTACATATATTGGGCACATATACCCCTAACTACATATACTGGGCATATACCCCTGGCTACCTACTCTGGGCACATATACCCCTGGGCTGGCTACCTACTCTAGGCACATATACCCCTGCCTACATATATTGGGCACATATACCCCTAACTACATATACTGGGCATATACCCCTGGCTACCTACTCTGGGCACATATACCCCTGGCTACCTACTCTGGGCACATATACCCCTGGCTACCTACTCTGGGAACATATACCCCTGCCTACACATATTGGGCACATAAACCCCTAACTACATATACTGGGCATATACCCCTGGCTACCTACTCTGGGCACATATACCCCTGGCTACCTACTCTGGGCACATATACCCCTGCCTACATATATTGGGCACATATACCCCTAACTACATATACTGGGCATATACCCCTGGCTACCTACTCTGGGCACATATACCCCTGGCTACCTACTCTGGGCACATATACCCCTGCCTACATATATTGGGCACATATACCCCTAACTACATATACTGGGCATATACCCCTGGCTACCTACTCTTGGCACATATACCCCTGGCTACCTACTCTGGGCACATATACCCCTGCCTACATATATTGGGCACATATACCCCTAACTACATATACTGGGCATATACCCCTGGCTACCTACTCTGGGCATATACCCCTGGCTACCTACTCTGGGCACATATACCCCTGGCTACCTACTCTGGGCACATATACCACTGCCTACATATATTGGGCACATATACCCCTAACTACATATACTGGGCATATTCCCCTGGCTACCTACTCTGGGCACATATACCCCTGGCTACCTACTCTGGGCACATATACCCCTGGCTACCTACTCTGGGCACATATACCTCTGGCTACCTACTCTGGGCACATATACCCCTGCCTACATATACTGGGCACATATACTCCTAACTACATATACTGGGCATATATCCCTGGCTACCTACTCTGGGCACATATACCCCTGGCTACCTACTCTGGGCACATATACCCCTGCCTACATATATTGGGCACATATTCCCCTAACTACATATACTGGGCATATACCCCTGGCTACCTACTCTGGGCACATATACCCCTGGCTACCTACTCTGGGCACATATACCCCTGACTACATATATTGGGCACATATACCCCTAACTACATATACTGGGCATATACCCCTGGCTACCTACTCTTGGCACATATACCCCTGGCTACCTACTCTGGGCACATATACCCCTGCCTACATATATTGGGCACATATACCCCTAACTACATATACTGGGCATATACCCCTGGCTACCTACTCTGGGCACATATACCCCTGGCTACCTACTCTGGGCACATATACCCCTGACTACATATATTGGGCACATATACCCCTAACTACATATACTGGGCATATACTCCTGGCTACCTACTCTGGGCACATATACCCCTGGCTACCTACTCTGGGCACATATACCCCTGCCTACATATATTGGGCACATATACCCCTAACTACATATACTGGGCATATACCCCTGGCTACCTACTCTGGGCACATATACCCCTGGCTACCTACTCTGGGCACATACCCCTGACTACATATATTGGGCACATATACCCCTAACTACATATACTGGGCATATACTCCTGTCTACCTACTCTTGGCACATATACCCCTGGCTACCTACTTTGGGCACATATACCCCTGCCTACATATACTGGGCACATATACCCCTAACTACATATACTGGGTACATATACCCCTGACTATATATACTGGGCACATATTATACCCCTGGCTACATATACTGGGCATATATAACCCTGACTACATATACTGGGCACATATACCCCTGGCTACATATACTGGGCTTATATACCCCTGGCTACATATACTGGGCACATATACCCCTGACTATATATACTGGGCACATATTATACCCCTGGCTACATATACTGGGCACATATAACCCTGACTACATATACTGGGCACATATAACCCTGACTACATATACTGGGCACATATACCCCTGGCTACATATACTGGGCACATATACCCCTGGCTATATATACTGGGCACATATACCCCTGACTATATATACTGGGCACATATACCCCTGGCTACATATACTGGGCACATATACCTCTGGCTACATATACTGGGGACACATACCCCTGCCTACATATACTGAGCACATAAACCCCTGGCTACCTGTTCTGGGGACATCTATACCGCTGGCCACCTATTCTGCGGACACCTATAGACCTGGGGCTACCTTTTTTTGGGGAAGCACTGCTGTCAGATTGAGTGTATTTTGGGGAACTGCTGCCAGGTGAGAGGTGTCTACCATATTAAGGGGGCATTCTGCCTATTTATGTGAAATGCTGTCTATTTATGTGCCTCATGACTGCTGAATTTGTCTTGTTGGGGGCCTCATGGTTACTGAATTTGTCTTGTTGGGGGCCTCATGATTTGTTGGGGGCCTCATGATTGCTGAATTTGTCTTGTTAGGGGCCTCATGATTGCTGAATTTGTCTTGTTGGGGGCCTCAGGATTGCTAAATTTGTCTTGTTGGGGTCTCATGATTGCTGAGTTGGTCATGTTGGGGGCCTCATGTTTGCTCATGATTGCGGAATTTGTCTTGATGGGGGGGCTCATGATTGCTGAATTTGTCTTGGAACAAGCTGGAAGGTACATACTGAGGGAGGATGGGTGAGCGTGAGCCTGCTAACCTCCATGTACATTTGAAGGGGCGTGACCATAACCACGCCCACATTTGGTCACGACCCTTCACCTTAGGGGGCGCATTAATGGTCTTTGTCCCTGGGCGCTGAAAACCCTAGCTACGCCTCTGCTGCACAGGGGATGAATGCTCCTGTGTATGGGAGTGTGACCCAAGCACGTGCACGGTCAGGCCGCGCATATGCAGCGCAGCCCGACTGGCATGGCCGGGACCCAATGACTGGGAAAGATTGAAGAAGAATAGAGCCACCTGGGAGGGCAGCGAGGGAGCCCACAGAGCACATGGGATTGGAGGATACCCCAGGTAAGCATAAATACTGCTCATTAGTTCCTATCAGGTACACTTTAACTGCAATTAGATTAATTGTATTGGCATCACAAGTGACAGCAAATAGTCATGGACACAAGTTATAAGGGCTCACAACTAGCTGCTATTAATAGTTTCAGTGATACAGTAGCCTGTGTGACATGTATTCAAGAAAGTAAGGTGGCACACTCCAGATTTTATAGATTTACAGTATATGCCAGTATTTAACATCTAAATATGTGCCAGCCAGGGCCGGGCTAAGGCAGAGGCGAGAGAGGCTCCAGCTTCAGGGCGCAGTGTAGGAGGGGCGCACAACTCACTTAGCTATCATTCCCTATTGTGTTTGAAGCAGAGAGAAATAAGAAAAGGTGATGCATTACAGTGACTGCCTTGGGGCACCTCCTACTCTAATAGCAATCAGTGTGTAATGGCTGGGATGGGTAGGGTGCAATTTGGTGTCTCAGCCTTGGGTGCTGGAGGACCTTGTATTGGCTCCAGTGCCAGCAGGAGCATTGTAGAGATGCCAGTATCTCACAAATGTTCCCCAGTAGACTAGCTTCGGCTTAAAGGGAAGGTTCAGGGAGGGAGGTAAAAAAATAAAAATCAATATCCACTTACCTGGGGCTTCCTCCAGCCCGTGGCAGGCAGGAGGTGCCCTCGCCGCCGCTCCGCAGGCTCCCGGTGGTCTCCGGTGGCCGGCCCGACCTGGCCAGGCCGGCTGCCAGGTCGGGCTCTGCTGCGCTACATGGCCTGGCACTTCTGCGTCCCACGCGGGCGCGCTGACGTCATCGGACGTCCGCCGGGCTGTACTGCACAGGCGCAGAGACCACCGGGAGCCTGCGGAGCGGCGGCGAGGGCACCTCCTGCCTGCCACGGGCTGGAGGAAGCCCCAGGTAAGTGGATATTCATTTTTATTTTTTTACCTCCCTCCCTGAACCTTCCCTTTAATATCCACTCAGTGGAACCTTGGTGAGATGTGGTGTAGTAATAACATTTCTATGGCATATGTAGTATGACCCAAAGCAAACACAATCATACATATATTTTGATTATACAAATCTTTATTGAAAAATATTTCTATACAATATTAAAACAATTCAAAAACTTGTAACAGTATGTTTGTCGACCTACACCAAATAAGCAATATATCGCCTCCTAGTCATATAAACAAGCCAATAAGAGCCATAAAAGTGTGAAACTGAGCTTCAAAATACAAAGTGATAAATGTGCAATACATGAGCAATTACAATGCAATAAAGGAGTATTCAAAAATGCTTGAAAAATGCTTTTGCAAAAATTACTGAAATACGCACATTCAAGCCATATGTGTGTGCAAGAAGTGGTCTATGTATTACCCAGTCCACTAGACAAGTTATAAGTATGCTTCATATGCAGGAGGACAGTGCAATCAAATGGTGGGGCCCAACATGTATTGCTGTGCTAAAGAACCACTTCTTCAGGAGCCACAAGTAGATCTACTTATGGCTTCTGAGGAAGGTAATCTTGAACTCCTTGATTTTCAAATTAAAATAAAACCTTTACTGTAGCAGACTTCTTGCTGACAGGAGGTAATGAGGACCTGCCTTAGGTATCTAAGGTGTTGGCCGAAATAGGGACCCCTGTTATACTGTATATATGACAAATATCTATGAATACAAACATACATAGTTTTGCATTAGGGTGACTGTGTGAGATCTGTTTTGATCCATTTGAGCCCATTACTCCCTGTACTGGCTTTAGTTGCAAAAGTTAGGTTGTTTCCTCAGAACCGGTCTATATCTAATTACAGCCCTGATGACGCTATAGAATCCGGATGCTGCAGTGTTGGTTTGTATGTTGTGCAGCTTTTTCTGGCCATTTAGATAAGATAGGATCTAGGAATTGAGCTGAACTTTATAAACGTAAAGCCTCGCTCAAACTGATTTCCAAGACTGGTCTAGGTACTGAGAGGCCAAGCTTGTTTTTGTCTGTGTAGAAGCTCCTTGGTCATTTTTAAATGACCTGGTTGGGAGGCTAGAGACTGCCCACTTCCTGCACCACAGTCTGACAATGACATAGGTTGCAAAAGTCTGCAATTGCCACCTGTGCTCCGTATTCTGGTACTCCTGGTACTCCGTATCTCCAGTGAAGCAATCCCAGGGGCTGTAACGTGGTGGCTATTATTTAGTATTATTTAGTAATTTGTTTCACACAAGGGGTAGCAGCCCATCATCCCTTGCAGTATACTCCGGTAGAGAGACATTACCACTTAGACCCTGTGCATGGTAGAGCCCAAACTTACCACTAATGCTAGGGTCAACAGTATTCCTGGAGAACAAAACAGACATGAAAATATTAATATTTTATTTGAATTTGCAGCAAATCCATACATCAAAGGAAATGTGAACAGTTGCTTTGGGACCATCCAGATGTTCCATTAATGCAGAATGTACAACCATTAAATAGCATCAAACGTTTCCGGGCTGTCTGAACATGTGTTTGTGGACCATAACTGACTTATCTGCAGTAATGTATCAATCAATCTTCTGCTCAGAACCTCCTAAACATAGATAGAACACTGAATACAACATAAGCAAAGATCCCCATCTCAAGAATAATCACATTTCAAGTAAATTTACTGGACAGCACCACATATACAGTATGTCTCACTTCCCTTTTCAGATAACATCAAATCTACTGGGACTTCCACAAAGCATGATTTCATCTCAATACATCTGATCTATGTGCCTTTGTAGCTTGGTGGTGGTGGGGGCACGTGTAGTGGGTGAAGAAGTCACACAAAGTGCACCATTTCATTTAGCTTTTCCTCTCTTAAAATGTATATATGGCCCATGCCATGTATCCATCTATTTAGTAATCTTGTCTATTAAAGATGGCAGATTCTGTTAAGATAAAAAACATGTTTTATTGAGATCTATTTTTAAATTCCATCAAGGGACATGGATTGTCTATTTGTGAAGGCTGCGGCAGTTGCAGGGAGAGAAAGTCTGGGAAAGCGATCAATGTCTCCAAATCACAGATTTCTCTCCTCTGCACTGCCATTTTAATAAATACACGCAAAGATTTGGTGTTCTCCCTGAAACAGATGCTCAAACATCCACTCCAGGATTTGCTGTTCTCCCCGAGAGAGATGTTCAAGTGAGAAAAAGAAGGTCCAAAGCTGTCCTACTCCGGGAAGCACATGATGTGCTTCAATGAACACACTAAAGATATCAGATGTTTATGCTGTAAAATAATTAATTGTATTTTCAGTTGTTTCTTTTTGATTTGGGACAAACGTAGGAATGCTCCCAGTAGAGAGGATTCTCAGCTTTAAGTTTATTTATCCACTCATCTAGCCACCAGGTTTTGTTTATGTTTTGTTACCTGTGTTCTGTACGTACTGTATATAGCTTGTACAGTACAAATGACACACTGGTGTTGGTAAATCACAAAGTGTGTCTCCAGAATTCCTTTGAACTGTGCCTGTCCAAGAAGGCCAAGAGCACTCGTTATCTATCACCCTGTGTTTACCTGTGAATGTTTATTTCATTGAAGCCATAAGGTATGTCATACAAAGTTACCATGGATGGACAAGTCATCGCAGAGAGATCAGATTAAATATAATCCATCAGTGAAGAGACTGGCAGTTCACGTCAGTATTTTGTCCCCCCCCCCCCCCCCCCAAAAAAAAAACGCATGTGAAAATGGTACTAGAAGATGAGTTCCTCAGGTCTGTATATGCTTAAAACTAGTGACAAGATACTGATAACTGGAGTTCCACTTCAAAGTACTGAGTCCAGGTAGCTCACCAGAAGGACTTATAGTACAATGAAAACTTTGGCCACATAATGTGAAGACAAGATTAAATGGAGAAGAAGACACTGATGTTGTTGTTAAAAACAGAGGAAAAATGAAGACTGGAGATGCAGAGGCTTAGCTAAATAAACAATAGTCAGGAACCCATGAATAGTTCTTGCAAGTGTTTAAAGAAGCAGTAGCTGGCAGACAGGACCCTGGCATATTATAGTCAATAAGATCTCGGAAAAGAGAAATAAATAAAACCCAAAAGAAGGCCCAGGGAAAGACAAGGTACTGGGGAATATGGGTTCAAGCTAAGGACACATTGGAGGTATGCCAGACAGTGTGCCCCTGAGCTATCTCTGTGGACAACCATACTCTTTTCTGAGTAACAAAATCAGACTAAGCTGAAAAGTATAAAAATAATTATTCTACTAGGAAACTTATCTATTACCAAATGAGGAAGTATTTGGCAAATTATTTTTTTGTCAGAGAACCTTTGTAATTGTAGTAGTTTTGAAGTACCCCTGTACCTAGGTTAAATCTATTAAATGGAGCCCATTGTGGATTAGATTACCTTTTTAGAAGTGTCCTTGTACTGCCTGTTGCCCCCCATCCCTGTTCCGCATCTCAGATCTTCATAGCTGCCTCCCACACTACTTGGAAGATCCTCCAAGCAGTACAGAGCTGAAGTGCACAGGCACAAGTCTCAAGCTGCACCTGCGTTGGAAAAGAAATCCCTCATGAACGTGTGCTTCCTTTCTCTGTGCTTGCAGGGCTTGGAACTTGCGCCTCTGCAGTTCCGATTTATGTGCCTTTGCAAGGGTGAGCTCCCTGGTTTTCATATTTGACTGGAAGATTCTGTACAATATGAAGATGACCGTGGGCCGAAAACTGGGGTGGGGGGGTGGGGAGGGACCAATGAGCAGCCCCAGGAAACTTCTAAAAAGGTCATCTAGCCCACCATTGGCTTCGGTCATTTTTTTTGTCCCCAGTTTAGGGGTACTTTAAACTAAGTTGTATCCATATAATTTCTTGTAATGCTGCTCCAGTATTCAGATGTTTTCTTTAATGCAAGTACCTAGAAGTGTAATGTGTTGCTATACCAAGTATAGTGTAAACTGTTTTGAATTAATGAAGCAATCTTGCATTTACTTGTGAGCATTAGCTATTCCCAGGAAAGAACGTATGTATTTTGTGCATTCATTTTCTCTCATTGGGTGCACACTGGGACTTTCACCAAACTCTGCTTTAGTTATTAAGATTCTTACAACAATTCCTTTGGTGATGGGCTTTACTCACAAAATATGCTTGTATTATTAACAGCTGTGGACTATGTTCTGGACAACAGGAATTTCTCAGGCGATTTCTTGGTAAAACTACCTAATTCTTCTTGCGGAACCTACATTTACATGAAAAACTATCTAGTATTCCCATCAGAAGCAGAAAACTATTAACGTCACAGATTTTCACTTCTCTAAAAATGGATTTTCATAATAATTGAATGACTAATCATATGCTGCATTAAGTTCGGTGTTTATGGGAGCAGTTACAGATGGATCAGTGTTATAATATGAATGTCAGCTGTACTAAAAGTATCATTACCATTTTGCTACATCTTACAAGTAACTAAGGGGAAGGGGACCTTAAAGGGACACTTAAGTAAAAAAAAAAATGAGTTTTACTCACCTGGGGCTTCCAATAGCCCCCTGCAGCTGTCCGCGTCCCTCGCCGTCTCCCTCTGATCATCCTGGCCCTACCGGCAGCCACTTCCTGTTTCGGTGACAGGAGCTGACAGGCTGGGGACGCGAGTGATTCTTCACGTTCCTGGCCACAATAGCGCCATCTATGCTGCTATAGCATATATCATATACCATATAGCAGCATAGAGGGTGCTAATGTGTCTGGGAATGCGAAGAATCACTCGCATCCCCAGCCTGTCAGCTCCTGTCACCGAAACAGGAAGTGGCTGCCGGCGGGGCTAGGAGGATCGGAGGGAGACGGCGAGGGACGCGGACAGCTGCAGGGGGCTATTGGAAGCCCTAGGTGAGTAAGACTCATTTTTTTTGTTTGACTTAAGTGTCCCTTTAAAGTATTACTGTATTAATTAATTGGAGTTGATAAGAATTTTTTAAATGTGCCATGGTCAATCAAGCACAGATTTGCTTCCAAGCCTTCTTTTATTTATTTTTACCTATTTGAAGATCCTCTTGTATTCTGTGCCTTTGGGTAGTAAACTGGCTGCAGCATGTGCTGAATCTGCTTGAAAACTTAACTCTGTGCTTTTAAAATATCCCCACTACTCATGAAGAGTTTCCTCTTTCCTCCTCCCCCTGTAAAAAGTCTACCTGCATTCCATTAACCCCTTCAGGTACATTACTGCCAGTACCTAAACATATGTCAGACTAAACAGACACTTTGTATATGGAGGAGGGTAGCGAGAACACTACCTGCACATTGAGGACATTTTAGACATAGACGTTTCAGGGATCAAACATGGATCAGCACATATGGGAAGAGTTGCTGCACAAGAGACAGCTTTTACTGGGCTGAAATGCTAGTATTTTAAAACAAGGCTAAAGCAGCATGGCAAGAATATTGCATTACCGATCAGCCATCTTCTGATCAGCTTTTCCCCCCATAGCAGCATAGTGTATCCTGGTAGAGTCTCCTCAATCCCCAACTGTATAGAGCAAGCAGGTCCTAATCCCTGTACACCAATGTTGTCATTCTACTTGCAAATCTTGCACACCCAGAAAGCATTCTTCTTCTGATGATTTCAGGCAGGAATGTTCTTTCAGGAATCACGAGACAATTACTAAAAAATAAATAAATTAAGAATAGCTTTCTAAGGCTGCCTATAACTTCTCATCTTGCTTAAATAAGTCTAAACTGTGCAGGACAGGAGCCCTGTTACTCGTTTTTAAAACCTGGATCACTCCAGTCATTTACAACATACGGTACCTTTGACAGTCCTATTTCATAATAGATATTTGCACAAAATTATTTTAAGCAAAAGGAAGATAATGTTTGAGATTAAACTTTGCAATGTACAGGGCTGAAATGAAAGGATTGATTTTTGTATTACTTTTTTTGTCCCTCAGTAAAAGTAGGGGTTTTCCTTAAAGCATGTAATGACATAGCAAATAATTGTCAGTAAAGTGTATAAGCATAAAATAAATCCATATGTCACTTGCACATCAGGTATCTTGTGAGGATAATAAACACACAGTCTTGTAAGTGCTTATTTGACCTTGTCTCTGACAATTTTCCCTAACAATATTTGATTGTTCCTGTTAAGCTGACCACATACCATGTGCATTTTTAAACAAACCATTGCGTTTTACAATCAAAGCAGGGATAACACTTGTAATGCTTATGCTATAGAGTTAATTTTGTTATTGCTATTATTCATTTTTCTGTAATAAACAAAATTATATTATTCAGAGTCATGAAAGAAAAAGGTAAATAAACTGTCACTGCATTACATACACGTAAATAAATGGGAAATAGTGAGAGCCGGCATCTCTAGGCAAGTCCTTCTGGCACTGTTTTGAGTGCCAGGCTTTGGCTATATATTGCTGAAATCCTTCATTAATCATTAATTAGTATGAGGACTTTTCAACCATTGGTCTTTGGTTTATGGGAGTGGCACTCAGAAATTCATAACCAAAGCTCTCACCAGCTGAAGATGATGCAAGGTGATCACAGGTTAGGAGTAATGGTTAAGCTTCGGTATAAAAAAGAATGACTGTGAGGTAGCGTGGGGGAGGATATATTTTGTTGATATGGTTAGGTTAGGATTAGGCATCAGGAAGAGGCTAGTGGTAGAGAAGGATGTTAGGCATTACAAAGTGAGGAAGAAACCTGGTTAGAAAGGCCTATGGTAGATGAAACCAAAATCAAATGATGTGACTTTAACTCCAATCTGGTAGAATTCCAATACAGCTCACCATATTTACAGTAAAGCATGGTGGTGTAGCATCCTGCGGTGAGGGCGTTTCCCCGCAGCAAAGACTTGGGCACTGGCTGGGATAAAAGAAAAAAACGGAAAATTAGCTGCCCTCTGCTAGTAAGTTGTCAGTGGAAATAAGGTTCATTTTTCAACATGAGAATTACTCAAAGCACACAGCAAAATCGACCCCACAGTGACTGAGGGAGAAAAGGGTGAATAGCCTTACATGGAATAGTCAGAGCCCAGGCTTGATTATCTGTAAAATGATTAGAAGAGTTGTTTTCATCACCAGCAGTCAGCATACTCTTTGCCTGAGCTGTGACAGGCAGCCTATTGGGCCAATCAAAGTAGAGGAATCTCATCCTTTGAAGCCACTGGGCCCGCCGGGGCTCAGGGTGGGTTCAGTGGAGTGCCCATTAAGTTAATGGCGTGCTCGTTAACGTAATGGAGCATAGCACAAGTTATCAGTGGCAGCATAGCGTGCGCTGGAGATTTTTTTACCTTGCACCCCTGTCATTTAAGCTGTGCTGCTGTAGCAGCAAAGCCTAATGAATCAACTCCATAGTTCTCAAAGTAACAGCATTTGTTCTTGGCCCCTCTGTGTGTATCTACATTTCAGGCTGCAAGACAACAAAATGTGACTTCTTCTCCTTCTTCTTCTTCCACACATACGTCATATATTCCTAATGGCCACCTTCAGATGAGTAACTGTATATTTTTATTACATTAGCATGGTAAACTGCCTGGCCATGTTAACAATCTAGTCAATACAAATGTTTTATTTTAGTGTTAGCTAGCAAATAGAATAGAATCCTCTGTTTTGGCAGAATAGTTATATTTTGGTCATTTTGACAGATGTCACTCCCTTGTTGGATGGGGGAAAAAGGTTTGCAGGCTGAGTCACATCTCAGAGAGCTTTTTGATCTGTTTTAGTTTTTGAAAAAATGTTCCTATTGACTTGCATTAAAATCTTGTTATAATTACAGCAAGGTTCCTAAAAACCTTTTTGGAAAAAAAAAATTTTCCATGTGTTTTTAAAAATGAAATGGATCGAAAAGCGCTCTCCAGTGTGGCTCAGCCCTGAAATTTGCAAATTTCTGCTTGAAAAGAAATTCAGTTGACAACAGCTGAACCAAAGACAAAACCGATCAATTAGCTGGCAGATGATAAACTCATCACTGATCAGCTCCTGGCTTGGATTCATCCATTGTGTCTTCTACTTGTGGGTGAATGGATATTTTCAGAGCACTGTTCCCTTGCAACCCCCACAAAATGCCCCCCCCCCTTCCCTTCCAACTGTCATTATGACATTTTTTGGATTTATGCAATGTTTTGGGAACTTAGCAGTCATCAATGTGGTTTCTATTTACTTTCCCAAAATAAAGAGAGATTTGCACTGCACAGATCATATTTATGACACAGTACATCTTGAAAACCATTGTGCAGACATTTGTATGCCTTTGTTGATTGCTGATGCTGAAAGTAACTAACCAATCAGTTTCTACTATTAATGATGAAGGTTCCTTGTAGCAGCCTCAGTGTTTGCAGTGGCTGCTCAGCTGCCCATCTGATTCTACTTTAAACTAGAGCAGGCAACGAGTTTTCTTTACAGCAAAGACAGTCGCCAGGGTAGCTTCAAAGTGATCTTCAAGAGTTCACAACAATAATCTGGTTAGAAGAGTTGAACAATTTTCCCTCGATAAGAAATTTTGGAGAAGCAGGTCATCAGTTTATACATTTTTAATTGGCTGGTTGTGGTCAAATGATGATGTTTTACTTCTGTTTCTTAATCTATCTAGGAAGAAGTATTGAGTAGTGATCACATGATCACAATGAGCTTCTGCAGGAATTTTTCTATACCATAACTTATGTAGGAGGAACTGATCATCTCTTCTGGTTATAAAGTAGCAGGCTTCACCAGCATTTAACCTGTAAAATGCAAAATGGGAATGTGTACATTTCCCACTATATCATGCATACACTAAATATGATTTTCAAGTGTACATCTGAGTTTTTGTCTCATTCATTCTGTGACAAGACGTTGTCCTTGTCTGATATTGTCTTCATAATGACGGCTTTATAGTGGAAATTAGCCATGCATCATGGCACCTCTATAATCGTCAAGAGGAAAATAATGACCAAGTTCTGCAGCATCTGGCATATAGCTCAAGACATTGCTAGACACGACTACAGCATAGCACAATGCAAGATTTGTTTTAGGATTTGCATTCATCTGAGACAGTTAATGAAAATGCTCCCAGGCATATAATTAATCCAAAATGACAACAGGACAGCCAGGTATCAAACCACTCAGTTATGTGAAATCGGGTTAATTCCCCGTTTAGACCATTAAACATGATTAGTGAAAAAACACAGCCAGAATGGAACAAAACAATGAAAAAAATGAAACAAAAGGTTATATCATAATTTAAAAAAAGACTCATATAAGCAGCACATACTGCATGTTTATAGCAGAGCTGCAGACTCTGGTAATATCTTCACTTAGCACACAGTTCTGTTGAGAATGTATGGAGGTGTCTGACTAGTGCCACATAGGGAATAATTAGTGGAATGAAAATTCAACAGGGAGCTTTCTGCTCAGCCTGTCTCAGGTCTAATGGCATGTCCCTTATAGTCAGCACCGCAGGGATATTTATACGTACATTAGCTGATCACTTTGCTGCCATGCTTAAAACAAAGTTATCGCAGCCCATGTGCCTTGATAAAATGCTCTCAACAGAATATTTCAGATATGGCCAACAAAGACCAGAGTATTCTGCTCAGAAACTTCATTTTGCTCCAATGTATTGATAAGACTTAAAGCAGGCATACAGTTTCCAAATGATCACATCCCCATGTACTAAGATATATGTTCTCAGAAACTGCGCTTGTCTATAATAGTAACAAAGAGAAGACAGGCTGGGAAGGATGTCACGCTTTGCAAGAGGGGAGGTGGGTTGGGTTTCACATCACACTGAGGAGCGAGAGGGGCGTAGGCTAGTTGCGGACAACTTGTCTGACAGTTAGCTATCCCCAAACGTTGCCAGCAGTATTTTCAGCAATATACAAATGAGGATACAGCAATGGATGCGACAGTTTGTGAGAACTCGCATCCTAGTGCATCACTGGGAAGGAGTTGCAGCCCCCCAAAAATTAAAAGATTAAAAACAGTTTAACCACTTGAGGACCTAGGGCTTTCTACCCCTTAAAGGAATACTATCGATGTATGCATTTATTTTTAAATGCTGTATGTTGTAGCACACATTAGGGCAAGTACTAGGAGCAATTTGATTCCTCACACAGCTGTTCCTCTCAGCTGTAAAATCCTCCGTCAGTTTTGGCGTCAGAGTTGGATACAAAATGTATCTAAATACTGAGCTCCCAGAGGGCTAGACCATATCTCTGCAAAGGGGAGTTGCTATCAACTCTTCAGTTTATAGTGTGATTATCACCTTGCTGAAAGAATCTTATTGATATGGTGGTAAGGGGTTAAAGATTCTAGCAATGTGTGTTTATTATCTTTGCTTCTTTTGACTGATAAAGATACTAATAATGCTAATTGTAAACAGTGGTCTGCACCTCTCAGCAGCTTGTAAAGTGGATGCAGCCTGGAGTGAATCACCTCAAGCAGGCAACCAGCCTGAGGGTAAACACAGACTAGTTAGCTAGTTATATTCCAGCAATATTACAGCTCATTTAGTTACCTGTTACCACCTCAGATCAGCCTATTTCTCCTCAGGTCTCCTGCATGCTGTGAGTGACACAGTGAAATATATTTGTGAGCTGTGTGACAGAGTAACCAAGCAGCTCAGGGTGACCCAAACTACTATGAGCTGTGTGAGAAATGAATTTTTAAGCAGTGATAGTGAGACAGAGACCTGGGTGAATAAATAAAGTGCCCCTAGCACTAGTGGTAATGTGTACACTAATATAGAGTATTAAAAAAAAAGTAGTTTCAATCGATAGTATTCCTTTAAGGACCGGCCACTTTTTTTCCATTCAGACCACTGTAGCTTTCACGGTTTATTGCTCGCTCATACAACCTACCACCTAAATGAATTTTGGCTCCTTTTCTTGTCACTAATAAAGCTTTCTTTTGGTGCTATTTGATTGCTCCTGCGATTTTTACTTTTTATTATATTCATCAAAAAAGACATGAATTTTGGCAAAAAAATGATTTTTTTAACTTTCTGTGCTGACATTTTTCAAATAAAGTAAAATTTCTGTATACATGCAGCGCGAAAAATGTGGACAAACATGTTTTTGATAAAAAAAAAAACCATTCAGTGTATATTTATTGGTTTGGGTAAAAGTTATAGCGCTTACAAACTATGGTGCAAAAAGTGAATTTTGCCATTTTCAAGCATCTCTGACTTTTCTGACCCCCTGTCATGTTTCATGAGGGGCTAGAATTCCAGGATAGTATAAATACCCCCCAAATGACCCCATTTTGGAAAGAAGACATCCCAAAGTATTCACTGAGAGGCATAGTGAGTTCATAGAAGATATTATTTTTTGTCACAAGTAAGCGGAAAATGACACTTTGTGAGAAAAAAAAAAAAAAAAAAAAGTTTCCATTTCTTCTAACTTGCGACAAAAAAAATGAAATCTGCCACGGACTCACCATGCCCCTCTCTGAATACCTTGAAGGGTCTACTTTCCAAAATGGGGTCATTTGTGGGGTGTGTTTACTGTCCTGACATTTTGGGGGGTGCTAAATTGTAAGCACCCCTGTAAAGCCTAAAGGTGCTCATTGGACTTTGGACCCCTTAGCGCAGTTAGGCTGCAAAAAAGTGCCACACATGTGGTATTGCCGTACTCAGGAGAAGTAGTATAATGTGTTTTGGGGTGTATTTTTACACATACCCATGCTGGGTGGGAGAAATATCTCTGTAAATGACAATTTGTTAATTTTTTTTACACACAATTGTCCATTTACAGAGATCTTTCTCCCACTCAGCATGGTTATGTGTAAAAATACACCACAAAACACATTATACTACTTCTCCTGAGTACGGCGATACCACATGTGTGGCACTTTTTTGCACCCTAACTGCGCTAAAGGGCCCAAAGTCCAATGAGTACCTTTAGGATTTCACAGGTCATTTTGAGAAATTTCGTTTCAAGACTACTCCTCACGGTTTAGGGCCCCTAAAATGCCAGGGCAGTATAGGAACCCCACAAATGACCCCATTTTAGAAAGAAGACACCCCAAGGTATTCCGTTAGGAGTATGGTGAGTTCATAGAAGATTTTATTTTTTGTCAAAAGTTAGCGGAAAATGACACTTTGTGAAAAAACACAATTAAAATCAATTTCCGCTAACTTGTGACAAAAAATAAAATCTTCTATGAACTCGCCATACTACTAACGGAATACCTTGGGGTGTCTTCTTTCTAAAATGGGGTCATTTGTGGGGTTCCTATACTGCCCTCGCATTTTAGGGGTCCTAAACCGTGAGGAGTAGTCTTGAAACGAAATTTCTCAAAATGACCTGTGAAATCCTAAAGGTACTCATTGGACTTTGGGCCCTTTAGCGCAGTTAGGGTGCAAAAAAGTGCCACACATGTGGTATCGCCATACTCGGGAGAAGTAGTACAATGTGTTTTGGGGTGTATTTTTACACATACCCATGCTGGGTGGGAGAAATACCTCTGTAAATGGACAATTGTGTGTAAAAAAATCAAAAGATTGTCATTTACAGAGGTATTTCTCCCACCCAGCATGGGTATGTGTAAAAATACACCCCAAAACACATTATACTACTTCTCCCGAGTACGGCGATACCACATGTGTGGCACTTTTTTGCACCCTAACTGCACTAAGGGGCCCAAAGTCCAATGAGTACCTTTAGGATTTCACAGGTCATTTTTGTTTCAAGACTACTCCTCGCGGTTTAGGGCCCCTAAAAAGCCAGGGCAGTATGGGAACCCTACTAATGACCCCATTTTAGAAAGAAGACACCCCAAGGTATTCTGTTATTAGTATGGTGAGTTCATAGAAGTTTTTATTTTTTTGTCACAAGTTAGCGGAAATTGATTTTAATAGTTTTTTTTCACAAAGTGTCATTTTCCGCTAACTTGTGACAAAAAATAAAATCTTCTATGAACTCACCATACTCCGTACGGAATACCTTTGGGTGTCTTCTTTCTAGAATGGGGTCATTTGTGGGGTTCCTATACTGCCCTGGCATTTTAGGGGCCCTAAACCGTGAGGAGTAGTCTTGAAACCAAATGTCGCAAAATGACCTGTGAAATCCTAAAGGTACTCATTGGACTTTGGGCCCCTTAGCGTACTTAGGGTGTAAAAAAGTGCCACACATGTGGTACCGCCGTACTCAGGAGAAGTAGTATAATGTGTTTTGGGGTGTATTTTTACACATACCCATGCTAAGTGGGAGAAATATCTCTGTAAATGACAATTGTTTGATTTTTTTACACACAATTGTCCATTTACATAGAAATTTCTCCCACCCAGCATGGGTATGTGTAAAAATACACCCCAAAACACATTATACTACTTTTCCTGAGTACGGCGGTACCACATGTGTGACACTTTTTTGCAGCCTAGGTGCGCTAAGGGGCCCAACGTCCTATTCACAGATAATTTTGAAGCATTTGTTTTCTAGACTACTCCTCGCGGTTTAGGGCCCCTAAAATGCCAGGGCAGTATAGGAACCCCACAAGTGACCCCATTTTAGAAAGAAGACACCCCAAGGTATTCCGTTAGGTGTATGGCGAGTTCATAGAAGATTTTATTTTTTGTCACAAGTTAGTGAAAAATGACACTTTGTGAAAAAAAAACAATAAAAATTAATTTCCGCTAACTTTTGACAAAAAATAAAATCTTCTATGAACTCGTCATACACCTAACAGAATACCTTGGGGTGTCTTTTTTTCTAAAATGGGGTCACTTGTGGGGTTCCTATACCGCCCTGGCATTTTACAGGCCCAAAACCGTGAGTAGTCTGGAAACCAAATGTCTCAAAATGACTGTTCAGGGGTATAAGCATCTGCAAATTTTGATGACAGGTGGTCTATGAGGGGGCGAATTTTGTGGAACCGGTCATAAGCAGGGTGGCCTTTTAGATGACAGGTTGTATTGGGCCTGATCTGATGGATAGGAGTGCTAGGGGGGTGACAGGAGGTGATTGATGGGTGTCTCAGGGGGTGGTTAGAGGGGAAAATAGATGCAATCAATGCACTGGGGAGGTGATCGGAAGGGGGTCTGAGGGGGATCTGAGGGTTTGGCCGAGTGATCAGGAGCCCACACGGGGCAAATTGGGGCCTGATCTGATGGGTAGGTGTGCTAGGGGGTGACAGGAGGTGATTGATGGGTGTCTCAAGGTGTGATTAGAGGGGGGAAATAGATGCAAGCAATGCACTGGCGAGGTGATCAGGGCTGGGGTCAAAGGGCATTCTGAGGGTGTGGGCGGGTGATTGCGTGCCCTAGGGGCAGATAGGGGTCTAATCTGATAGGTAGCAGTGACAGGGGGTGATTGATGGGTAATTAGTGGGTGTTTAGGGTAGAGAATAGATGGAAACACTGCGCTTGGGTGGTGATCTGATGTCGGATCTGCGGGCGATCTATTGGTGTGGGTGGGTGATCAGTTTGCCCGCAAGGGGCAGGTTAGGGGCTGATTGATGGGTGGCAGTGACAGCGGGTGATTGATGGGTGGCAGTGACAGGGGGTGATTGATGGGTGGCAGTGACAGGGGGTGATTGATGGGTGATAGGTGATTGGCAGGTGATTGACAGGTGATCAGTGGGTTATTACAGGGAAGGACAGATGTAAATATTGCACTGGCGAATTGATAAGGGGGGGTCTGAGGGCAATCTGAGCGTGTAGGCGGGTGATTGGGTGCCCGCAAGGGGCAGATTAGGGTCTGATCTGATGGGTAACAGTGACAGGTGGTGATAGGGGGTGATTGATGGGTAATTAGTGGGTGTTTAGAGGAGAGAATAGATGTAAACGCTGCGCTTGGGTGGTGATCTGATGTCGGATCTGCGGGCGATCTATTGGTGTGGGTGATCAGATTGCCCGCAAGGGGCAGGTTAGGGGCTGATTGTTGGGTGGCAGTGACAGGGGGTGATTGATGGGTGATAGGTGATTGGCAGGTGATTGACAGGTGATCAGTGGGTTATTACAGGGAAGGACAGATGTAATTAATGCACTGGCGAATTGATAAGGGGGGGGGGGGGGTCTGAGGGCAATCTGAGCGTGTGGGCGGGTGATTGGGTGCCCGCAAGGGGCAGATTAGGGTCTGATCTGATAGGTAACAGTGACAGGTGGTGATAGGGGGTGATTGATGGGTGATTGATGGGTAATTAGTGGGTGTTTAGAGAAGATAACAGATGTAAACGATACATTTGGGAGGTAATCTGACGGCGGGTTTGCGGGCGATCTAATGGTGTGGGTGGGTGATCAGATTGCCCGCAAGGGGCAGGTTAGGGGCTGATTGATGGGTGGCAGTGACAGGGGGTGACAGGGGGTGATTGATGGGTGATAGGTGATTGGCAGGTGATTGACAGGTGATCAGTGGGTTATTACAGGGAAGAACAGATGTAATTAATGCACTGGCGAATTGATAAGGGGGGGAGGGGGGGTCTGAGGGCAATCTGAGCGTGTTGGCGGGTGATTGGGTGCCCGCAAGGGGCAGATTAGGGTCTGATCTGATAGGTAAAAGTGACAGGTGGTGATAGGGGGTGATTGATGGGTGATTGATGGGTAATTAGTGGGTGTTTAGAGGAGAGAATAGATGTAAACAATGGATTTGGGAGGTGATCTGATGTCGGATCTGTGGGCGATCTATTGGTGTGGGGGAGTGATCAGATTGCCCGCAAGGGGCAGGTTAGGGGCTGATTGATGGGTGGCAGTGACAGGGGGTGATTGACGGGTGATTGACAGGTGATTGACAGGTGAATGACAGGTGATCAGGGGGATAGATGCATACAGTAAACAGGGGGGGTGGTCTGGGGGGGGGGGGTCTGGGGAGAATCTGAGGGGTGGGGGGTGATCAGGAGGGGGCAGGGAGCAGGGAGGGGATAAAAAAAAAATAGCGTTGACAGATAGTGACAGGGAGTGATTGATGGGTGATTAGGGGGGTGATTGGGTGCAAACAGGGGTCTGGGGGGTGGGCAGGGGGGGGGGGGTCTGATGGGTGCTGTGGGCGATCTGGGGCAGGGGGGGGAGAAATCAGTGTGCTTGGGTGCAGACTAGGGTGGCTGCAGCCTGCCCTGGTGGTCCCTCGGACACTGGGACCACCAGGGCAGGAGGCAGCCTGTATAATACACTTTGTAAACATTACAAAGTGTATTATACACTTTGTATGCGGCGATCGCGGGGTTAACATCCCGCCGGCGCTTCCGTATAGCCGGCGGGATGTTGCGGCGGGCGAGCGGTGACAGGCGCCGGCGGAGGATCGCGTCACGGATGACGCGATCGCTCCGCCCATGCCCTTAGAAGGACCGCCGCCTCTGTGGGTGAGCCGGTCCTTCAGGGCTCCACTTCCCGGCCGCCTCTGTGCGTTAGGCGGTCGGGAAGTGGTTAAAAGGTAGGTTAACTTAAGTAAACTACTTATATAGCTGCACGGTGGCGAAGTGGTTAGCGCTCTTGCCTTGCAGCGCTGGGTCCCCGGTTTGAATCCCAGCCAGATCAACATTTGCAAGGAGTTTGTATGTTCTCCTCATGTCTGTTAATTGGCTTCCCTCTAAAATTGGCCCTAGACTACAATACATACACTACACAATATAGACATATGACTATGGTAGGGATTAGATTGTGAGTCCCTCTGAGGGACAGTTACATGACAAAACAATATACTCTGTACAGCACTGCAGAATATGTCGGAACTATATGAATACTAAATAATAATAAAAATAATAAAGCTAATTTATTTTAAAAAAAACAAAAACCACCAGACAATGCATTACGTTGGCATTAGCCCACTTTCTCAGTTCAATAAATAATGCCTGTAAACAAAATACAGAAAAACAGCTCATAGCCAAGTGCTGCATAAAGTTCATCACATATAGATCATAAATGACATATCATAAGCTTTATGGAGATGAAGATTTCATTTTTCAGCATGACCTGGCACCTGCTCACAGTGCCAAAACCACTGGTAAATGGTTTACTGACCATGGTATTACTGTGCTCAATTGACCTGCCAACTCTCCTGACCTGAACCCCATAGAGAATCTGTGGGATATTGTGAAGAGAAAGTTGAGAGACGCAAGACCCAACACTCTGGATGAGCTTAAGGCCGCTATCGAAGCATCCTGGGCCTCCATAACACCTGATCAGTGCCACAGGCTGATTGCCTCCATGCCACGCCGCATTGAAGCAGTCATTTCTGCAAAAGGATTCCCGACCAAGTATTGAGTGCATAACTGAACATAATTATTTGAATGTTGACTTTTCTTGTTTTAAAAACACTTTTCTTTTATTGGTCGGATGAAATATGCTAATTTTTTGAGATAGGAAATTTGGGTTTTCATGAGCTGTATGCCAAAATCATCAATATTAACCACTTCCCGACCGCCTAACGCACAGAGGCGGCCGGGAAGTGGAGCCCTTAAGGACCGGCTCACCCACAGAGGCGGCGGTCCATTTAAGGGCATGGGCGGAGCGATCGCGTCATCCGTGACGCGATCCTCCGCCGGCGCCTGTCACCGCTCGCTCGCCGCAACATCCGCCGGCTATACGGAAGCGCCGGCGGGATGTTAACCCCGCGATCGCCGCATACAAAGTGTATAATACACTTTGTAATGTTTACAAAGTGTATTATACAGGCTGCCTCCTGCCCTGGTGATCCCAGTGTCCGAGGGACCACCAGGGCAGGCTGCAGCCACCCTAGTCTGCACCCAAGCACACTGATTTCTCCCCCCCCTGCCCCAGATCGCCCACAGCACCCATCAGACCCCCCCCTGCCCACCCCCCAGACCCCTGTTTGCACCCAATCACCCCCCTAATCACCCATCAATCACTCCCTGTCACTATCTGTCAACGCTATTTTTTTTTTATCCCCCCCCCCCTGCTCCCTGCCCCCTCCTGATCACCCCCCACCCCTCACATTCTCCCCAGACCCCCCCCCAGACCCCCCCCCCCCCCTGTTTACTGTATGCATCTATCCCCCTGATCACCTGTCAATCACCTGTCAATCACCTGTCAATCACCCGTCAATCACCCGTCAATCACCCCCTGTCACTGCCACCCATCAATAAGCCCCTAACCTGCCCCTTGCGGGCAATCTGATCACCCCCCCACACCAATAGATCGCCCACAGATCCGACATCAGATCACCTCCCAAATCCATTGTTTACATCTATTCTCTCCTCTAAACACCCACTAATTACCCATCAATCACCCATCAATCACCCCCTATCACCACCTGTCACTGTTACCTATCAGATCAGACCCTAATCTGCCCCTTGCGGGCACCCAATCACCCGCCTACACGCTCAGATTGCCCTCAGACCCCCCCTTATCAATTCGCCAGTGCATTAATTACATCTGTTCTTCCCTGTAATAACCCACTGATCACCTGTCAATCACCTGCCAATCACCTATCACCCATCAATCACCCCCTGTCACCCCCTGTCACTGCCACCCATCAATCAGCCCCTAACCTGCCCCTTGCGGGCAATCTGATCACCCACCCACACCATTAGATCGCCCGCAAACCCGCCGTCAGATTGCCTCCCAAATGTATCGTTTACATCTGTTATCTTCTCTAAACACCCACTAATTACCCATCAATCACCCATCAATCACCCCCTATCACCACCTGTCACTTTTACCTATCAGATCAGACCCTAATCTGCCCCTTGCGGGCACCCAATCACCCGCCTACACGCTCAGATTGCCCTCTGACCCCCCCCCCCCTTATCAATTCGCCAGTGCATTAATTACATCTGTCCTTCCCTGTAATAACCCACTGATCACCTGTCAATCACCTGCCAATCACCTATCACCCATCAATCACCCCCTGTCACTGCCACCCAACAATCAGCCCCTAACCTGCCCCTTGCGGGCAATCTGATCACCCACCCACACCAATAGATCGCCCGCAGATCCGACATCAGATCACCACCCAAGCGCAGTGTTTCCATCTATTCTCTCCTCTAAACACCCACTAATTACCCATCAATCACCCATCAATCACCCCCTATCACCACCTGTCACTGTTACCCATCAGATCAGACCCTAATCTGCCCCTTGCGGGCACCCAATCGCCCGCCTACACGCTCAGATTGCCCTCAGACCCCCCCTTATCAATTCGCCAGTGCAATATTTACATCTGTTCTCCCCTGTAATAACCCACTGATTACCTGTCAATCACCTATCAATCACCCATCAATCACCCCCTGTCACTGCCACCCATCAATCACCCCCTGTCACTGCCACCCATCAATCACCCGCTGTCACTGCCACCCATCAATCAGCCCCTAACCTGCCCCTTGCGGGCAAACTGATCACCCACCCACACCAATAGATCGCCCGCAGATCCGACATCAGATCACCACCCAAGCGCAGTGTTTCCATCTATTCTCTACCCTAAACACCCACTAATTACCCATCAATCACCCCCTGTCACTGCTACCTATCAGATTAGACCCCTATCTGCCCCTAGGGCACTCAATCACCCGCCCACACCCTCAGAATGCCCTCAGACCCCAGCCCTGATCACCTCGCCAGTGCATTGCTTGCATCTATTCCCCCCTCTAATCACACCTTGAGACACCCATCAATCACCTCCTGTCACCCCCTAGCACACCTACCCATCAGATCAGGCCCCAATTTGCCCCGTGTGGGCTCCTGATCACTCGGCCAGACCCCCTTCCGATCACCTCCCCAGTGCATTGATTGCATCTATTTTCCCCTCTAACCACCCCCTGAGACACCCATCAATCACCTCCTGTCACCCCCCTAGCACTCCTATCCATCAGATCAGGCCCAATACAACCTGTCATCTAAAAGGCCACCCTGCTTATGACCGGTTCCACAAAATTCGCCCCCTCATAGACCACCTGTCATCAAAATTTGCAGATGCTTATACCCCTGAACAGTCATTTTGAGACATTTGGTTTCCAGACTACTCACGGTTTTGGGCCTGTAAAATGCCAGGGCGGTATAGGAACCCCACAAGTGACCCCATTTTAGAAAAAAAAGACACCCCAAGGTATTCTGTTAGGTGTATGACGAGTTTATAGAAGATTTTATTTTTTGTCAAAAGTTAGCGGAAATTAATTTTTATTGGTTTTTTTTCACAAAGTGTCATTTTTCACTAACTTGTGACAAAAAATAAAATCTTCTATGAACTCGCCATACACCTAACGGAATACCTTGGGGTGTCTTCTTTCTAAAATGGGGTCACTTGTGGGGTTCCTATACTGCCCTGGCATTTTAGGAGCCCTAAACCGCGAGGAGTAGTCTAGAAAACAAATGCTTCAAAATGACCTGTGAATAGGACGTTGGGCCCCTTAGCGCACCTAGGCTGCAAAAAAGTGTCACACATGTGGTACCGCCGTACTCAGGAAAAGTAGTATAATGTGTTTTGGGGTGTATTTTTACACATACCCATGCTGGGTGGGAGAAATTTCTATGTAAATGGACAATTGTGTGTAAAAAAATCAAACAATTGTCATTTACAGAGATATTTCTCCCACTTAGCATGGGTATGTGTAAAAATACACCCCAAAACGCATTATACTACTTCTCCTGAGTACAGCGGTACCACATGTGTGGCACTTTTTTACACCCTAAGTACGCTAAGGGGCCCAAAGTCCAATGAGTACCTTTAGGATTTCACAGGTCATTTTGCGACATTTGGTTTCAAGACTACTCCTCACGGTTTAGGGCCCCTAAAATGCCAGGGCAGTATAGGAACCCCACAAATGACCCCATTCTAGAAAGAAGACACCCAAAGGTATTCCGTACGGAGTATGGTAAATTCATAGAAGATTTTATTTTTTGTCACAAGTTAGCGGAAAATGACACTTTGTGAAAAAAAACTATTAAAATCAATTTCCGCTAACTTGTGACAAAAAAATAAAAACTTCTATGAACTCACCATACTCCTAACGGAATACCTTGGGGTGTCTTCTTTCTAAAATGGGGTCATTAGTGGGGTTCCTATACTACCCTGGCATTTTAGGGGCCCTAAACCGTGAGGAGTAGTCTTGAAACAAAAATGACCTGTGAAATCCTAAAGGTACTCATTGGACTTTATGCCCCTTAGTGCAGTTAGGGTGCAAAAAAGTGCCACACATGTGGTATCGCCGTACTCGGGAGAAGTAGTATAATGTGTTTTGGGGTGTATTTTTACACATACCCATGCTGGGTGGGAGAAATACCTCTGTAAATGACAATCTTTTGATTTTTTTACACACAATTGTCCATTTACAGAGGTATTTCTCCCACCCAGCATGGGTATGTGTAAAAATACACCTCAAAACACATTGTACTACTTCTCCCGAGTATGGCGATACCACATGTGTGGCACTTTTTTGCACCCTAACTGCGCTAAAGGGCCCAAAGTCCAATGAGTACCTTTAGGATTTCACAGGTCATTTTAAGAAATTTCGTTTCAAGACTACTCCTCACGGTTTAGGGCCCCTAAAATGCCAGGGCAGTATAGGAACCCCACAAATGACCCCATTTTAGAAAGAAGACACCCCAAGGTATTCCGTTAGGAGTATGGTGAGTTCATAGAAGATTTTATTTTTTGTCAAAAGTTAGCGGAAATTGATTTTAATTGTGTTTTTTCACAAAGTGTCATTTTCCGCTAACTTGTGACAAAAAATAAAATCTTCTATGAACTCGCCATACTACTAACGGAATACCTTGGGGTGTCTTCTTTCTAAAATGGGGTCATTTGTGGGGTTCCTATACTGCCCTGGCATTTTAGGGGCCCTAAACCGTGAGGAGTAGTCTTGAAACGAAATTTCTCAAAATGACCTGTGAAATCCTAAAGGTACTCATTGGACTTTGGGCCCTTTAGCGCAGTTAGGGTGCAAAAAAGTGCCACACATGTGGTATCGCCGTACTCAGGAGAAGTAGTATAATGTGTTTTGTGGTGTATTTTTACACATACCCATGCTGAGTGGGAGAAATATCTCTGTAAATGGACAATTGTGTGTAAAAAAAATTAACAAATTGTCATTTACAGAGATATTTCTCCCACCCAGCATGGGTATGTGTAAAAATACACCCCAAAACACATTATACTACTTCTCCTGAGTACGGCAATACCACATGTGTGGCACTTTTTTGCAGCCTAACTGCGCTAAGGGCTCCAAAGTCCAATGAGTACCTTTAGGCTTTACAGGGGTGCTTACAATTTAGCACCCCCCAAAATGTCAGGACAGTAAACACACCCCACAAATGATCCCATTTTGGAAAGTAGACCCTTCAAGGTATTCAGAGAGGGGCATGGTGAGTCCGTGGCAGATTTCATTTTTTTTGTCGCAAGTTAGAAGAAATGGAAACTTTTTTTTTTTTTTTTTTCTCACAAAGTGTCATTTTCTGCTTACTTGTGACAAAAAATAATATCTTCTATGAACTCACTATGCCTCTCAGTGAATACTTTGGGATGTCTTCTTTCCAAAATGGGGTCATTTGGGGGGTATTTATACTATCCTGGAATTCTAGCCCCTCATGAAACATGACAGGGGGTCAGAAAAGTCATAGATGCTTGAAAATGGGAAAATTCACTTTTTGCACCATAGTTTGTAAACGCTATAACTTTTACCCAAACCAATAAATATACACTGAATGGGGTTTTTTTTATCAAAAACATGTTTGTCCACATTTTTCGCGCTGCATGTATACAGAAATTTTACTTTATTTGAAAAATGTCAGCACAGAAAGTTAAAAAAATCATTTTTTTGCCAAAATTCATGTCTTTTTTGATGAATATAATAAAAAGTAAAAATCGCAGGAGCAATCAAATAGCCCCAAAAGAAAGCTGTATTAGTGACAAGAAAAGGAGCCAAAATTCATTTAGGTGGTAGGTTGTATGAGCGAGCAATAAACCGTGAAAGCTGCAGTGGTCTGAATGGAAAAAAAGTGGCCGGTCCTTAAGGGGTAGAAAGCCCTAGGTCCTCAAGTGGTTAAAACAATAAAAGGCTTGAACTACTTCAGTTGTGTGTATTTGAATCTAAAATATATGAAAGTGTGATGTTTATCAGTACATTACAGAAAATAATGAACTTTATCACAATATGCTAATTTTTTTAGAAGATCCTGTATTATCTTCACTACTATGTCGGCGCTATATAAATACTTAATAATAATAATAATAATAATAATAATACTCACCATGCAATCTGTGGCATGTTGCCAGTAATGTTTCTCTGGTATAACAGAACCCCTGGAGAAAAATATTATCAGTTTGATTATAGGGACCATGAGCACTTGTTAAACATAAACTAGTGGGTTACCTGGGGCTTCCTCCAGCCCACCGTAGGCCGCAATGTCCCCCGTCATCCTCCTGGCTCCTCTCCCGGTCCCGGCTGGCAGCTCTGTTATGGGACAACTTCAGCCTGAAGTAGTCAGGCCTGCTTCCCGCTTTGCCGATATGCGTAATCACTCCAGCCGGCTATGAGTAACCACGCCGGCCGGCGTGAGAGTTCTGCGCATGTGCGGGTCTGTACTATTGAACTGCACATGCGCAGGACTCTCACGCTTGCCGATGTGATGGCGTGTAGCTGGCCGGCGTGATCACGCATATCTGCAAAGCAGGAAGCAGGCCTGACGACTTCAGGCCGAAGTCGTCCCATAACGGAGCCGCCAGCCTGTACCAGGAGAGGAGCCAGGAGGACGCAGGAGGACCTCGCGGCCTAAGGTGGGCTGGAGGAAACCCCAGGTCACTATTTCATTTTTAACAAGTGCTCACGGTCCCTTTAAGTTTGCTGGTCATGATGATCACATGTCAAGTCAACTAAAGCAGGAAGTGATCACAACAAATATAAGGCTTGTTAATCTACCATCCGATCAAACTGATCCTCACATGCTTCTCATGAGTTCTGCCACACACCAGCTGTCAGCTATGCAAAGAAGCCAGGTGCATTGTCTGTTACCTGGTATTTTCCACTCCTAGAGAAACATCAAACACTCACCCTGTAGGTGAAAGACTGAAGAATGCAATGCTTTGTTCTTTTTGTACCTGCACTTAATTTTCTGCCTTAGTCCATAAACAACACAAGAAGCAAGACTGCGTAAGTTAGCAACAAATATAGTAATAATAATATGTGTAAAGTGAAGTATTCTACTGCATCCAGTTGAAGTTTACGTATATCACTTGAGGGAGGGTTCACACTTGCTAAAGTGCGTGTTTGTTTGTTTTTCTATATCGCAAAAGACAATGCTCACCCATTTTTAATCAATTGGTAGTTCATGACATATCATATGAAGTGCAATTTTTTGTTTGCACGTATGCTCAGAGAAAATTGCTCTGTTGGTTGCTTTTTAGTGGATACCACAGTTCTCTGTTTTTATTTATATTGTTTTATTATATGCTGTTGAGAAAACAAAATTGAAGTTAGAAGGCTGAACATTTCTGGAGTAATGAAGGACATAAAAGCTTCAACTGAAGAACAGGTGACAGCACTTATTATTCCAGGCTGCTTTCTGATTATATCCTGGACCCTGCGTCTGTCTATATTATTTGGTGCATCTTTCTGCCAAATTGTACCATTTCTTCCAAATAGCACATCTTGTGCATGCTCTTGTGCATTGGAAGAACCAGGACCAGGCTTGACTTGGTCCATTCCAAGTCCCCTGCCATGTCCCCGTCAATGTCCTTGGCCATGTCCACTAGTACTAAGTACTAAGTACCACTTTCCTGTAAAGGACTTTCTTCCAATACAGGGATATCACTGGTGTGATCCTCAGTGGTTGGATGACCGGTTTCTGTGTCACTATGATCAGACTGTTCTGCGATGGGATCATTTTAAGCACTAGAATTGTCAGAATCTTCCAAATCTGAGTCATCGTGGTCCTCCCATATTGACTTAACCTCCTTAACGGTAACCCCGTGCTGGACACGGCGTAAGCCGTCGCGGAGGATTTCTCAGGCCCTGCTGGGTCGATTTGCATAATTTTTTTTTCAAACACGCAGCTAGCACTTTGCTAGCTGAGTATTTGGTCCGATCGCCGCCGCTCACCGCCAATCCGCCGCTACCCGGCGTGATACAGGGCCCCCCCACATACCCCTTGCGCAGCCTGGCCAATCGCCGCCAGGCTGCGCTATGGGGTGGATCAGGACTCCGATGACTTCACTCCATTCGTCGCCATGGCGATGGGGGAAGCCCTCAAGGAAATCCCGTTCAGAACAGGATTTCCGGATGGGCATGAACGGGATTTCCGGATGGGCATGATCGCCGGCGGTGATCGGACGGTACGGGGGGGACGCCGCAGGGAGGGGGGAAGCATGTAGCTAGCGCTAGGCTAGCTACATGCTAAAAAAAAAAAAAAGATAGGTTAAAAAAAAACCTCCCACGGCCGCAAGGCCGCAGGAATCATACCGCCAGGGAGGTTAATGACATCTGCAGCATTGTATGTAGCACATCTCCCATGGTTTGACATTGTTACCACGTAAACATGGAGAAAATAGTAAGACATTGTTACCACATAAAAATGGAGAAAAATTTGTAATTATACATTGTTTCTCGTGCAATAAAATGACAAATATTTTGGACCCCAGCAACAAAATAGCTGTGGTCGGCTAAATAACATTCAAAATAAGAAAATAATATTTGATTTGGACTTATCCAAATGTTGAGGTAACAATGGTAATTTATCCACGGTGAGGTAACACATTTCTAAAATGGAGGCTCCGGTGTTTTTATTGCGCCAACAAACTTCTCCCTGGGGTTCAATTGGATCCCAGTCAGTAGAACGAGGGTCAATGATGCAATTCAGAAAATACTATTCTTCAACGGGTTTCACAAGTAAAGTCCAGAGAACATTTCCTTCAATAAGTTCAAATAGCAAATATAGCACTTAATGATTCATAAGTTAAGAGTCTTCTGAAAATATAATATCTCATATAGATGATCAATCCAACATAATAGTGGGCACCTCCAATATGGAGGTACCAAAGCCAACTTTGTCCGCCCAAATGACAAACATAGCATTGTCACTGCAGTCTGTCTGATATATATTTCTGCATAGTAGTAGAAATAGGGTATTATATTTCTGCATAGTGGAATGAGGGGCGCAAGATGGGAAAACCTTATGAAACTGAGCACAGAATTCTATTTTTCTGAAATCATGTACAAGTGGACGTTACTCATAAAATTCCAAGTTACAAAGTTCCAAACTTGCAAAACTTAATGAATGCCTGTAATTAAAATTTTCACAGCTTACTTTGAGCCAAAGTATATTTATAACATGCAGCTTACAAACAGTACAGTTTATAAAAAGTGCTATAAGTACAGTATGTCATAAAGGCATAAATTATATTTACACCAAACAGGTAAAGGAAGCAGTAGAACACTTAATGAAAAAACTGATTAATAAAATCTGATTCATGTATACAGAAATCTATTTTTATCTGCTCGTGTTTGCTTGTGATAACAGTATCAGAGGAACCCTTTTCAGAAACTTTCCCTGTCTATTATTCTGTACCTTTCAGAAGTGGTTACCATTGCTTACACTGGGCAGACAGCACACTTAAGACCATGTGATTTGTAAGCACGTAATCCATTGCACGCACATGCTGTCTGCAATTGTCGACAGGGATAATAATGTTATTGTAAAAGGACATTTTGCTGTTTTTCAAAGGCTGCACTAGCAATTTCTGTTCTATGACGAAAGGGGGCTTTTGTATGTGAATGCTTAACACGGAAAGCTCTCCGGCATAGAGAATGGGGCGAGCTGAGGCTTGACTTAAGCACAGAAAAAGAAAAATGAAGAGAGTTTGACACTAGTGGCAGCTCCAACCTAATGGACGTATGTCTTTTCTTGTATTTTCAAGCTAGATAACTAGCCATGAGTCAGATCAGATATACGAAACAATTCTATCCATAATATGTTACGTCTGCACCTGTAAAGATAAACAGTACATACAGTATGTGTGTGTGTGTGTGTGTGTGTATATATATATATATATATATATATATATATATATATATATATATATGTCATAATACAGGCATTGGTATACATAACAATACAGACATTGGTACATAATGTAGAAGTGGTTGACAATAGAGTAAGTCACAGTGACAATTGATGTGGTAATTAACAAATCATTTTCAATACACAAAAGGAAGAAAGCCTCACCCTTGCAAACTTACAATCTAAAGGAATAGAGAAGAAAGAATAGGTTGGGAAATGCATAAGGTTTACATTCAGGTTTGTTGCATCAGTTAATCATATTTAGAAATGAAAACATCCTGTCCAAAGGTTAAAGGTGGGATGTCTTACATTGTATGCTAGTTTGAAAAAAATGTGTTTTTTTAGGGTATGCTTGAAGGTTAAAATGTTTGGAGAGAAACAAATGTGTTTTGAAAGTATATTCCAGAGGAGGGGAGAGGACTGTGAGAAGTCTTGTAAATATGAATGAAAGGATGTGATTCTATGGGAGAAGAAGGGTGGGGGCGCCCAAAAATAAATATGTCTCAGAGTATAAGTTAGCAGTAGGGTATTGTACCGTGTAGAGATGGCCCGAACAGTTCGCTGGCGGACAGTGACTGGCAAACTTCCGCTGTTTGCGTTCTCGACGAACTGCGAACATATGGCGTGTTCGACCCACCCCCTATACATCATCATGGAGCCAAACTTTGACCCCTTACCTCACAGTCAGCAGACACCTGGCAATCAATCAGCTAGCTCCCCCTCCTGGACCCCCCACCCCACTATCAAAAAGCAGTTGCGGTGGCCATATTGAATTCATTCTCTGCTGGCTGCTAACTGTGAGAAAAGGGTCAGACTTGCTGAAGATAGGTAGGGAAAGCATTAGCTAGGCCTGTATTCTTGTACCTCACTAGCTGTGAAAGCACCCCAAACAGCCCTTTTGAGGGTGAGCACATCGGTCTCCTGTGTTTTTGTGACAGCCGACTGACATGAAGAGCTGTGTGCACACTACTGCTGTTAGGACATTAAGTTGCAGGCACAGTACCACTCCATTATTTCACTGTATTCTGATCATACTATTACATATCTGTGTGTGTGACACTCCACAGCCCACTGACACCCAGTACTGTGCATAATGTGATTGCTGCCCTGCAGGGATTAAAACCCAACTTTGCATCACCTCCGTAATTTTTTTGTGGGACTTTTGGCATGGATCCCCCTCTGGCATACCACAGTCCAGGTGTTAGACCCCTTGAAACAACTTTTCCATCACTTTTGTGGCCAGAAACAATTTTTGTAGGTTTTAAATTTCCCCTGCCCATTGAAGTCTATGGCGGTTCGCCTTTTCGTGAACATTTTCGGAAGTTTGCTATGTTTGCGACATCTCTAGTACCGTGTTAGCCATCAGTAAAAGCAAGAAGTTTTGAATGAGGATGATATCATTTATTGGCCAATAAATGGTATAATCCTGATGCAAGAGTGTACGTTATAAAGACATAAGTAAATACATGAGGTATCTTAGCTCTCCAGATGAACCAACCCAGAAAAACAAGGTTTTAGATCAGGTTAGGTTTATATAAGCACATTTTAAAAGACAACACGTTTATTGGGCCTCTGCCTTCTTCCTCAGGTCAATAAAGTGAATTCAGTTTGCAGCCTGGGCAAGCGGGGACGGTGATTTGCCCATAGGCGATTTACAGTGGTTGCAGGTTCTGAAACCCACCTTTGTGAGTATAACTATTCTTGTAATATTGTGCTCATTTTATCCTATGATACTGCACCATTTGGCTCCTGGTCTCGTCTTTGTCACACAGGCTACCATGCTTCCACCACAGTGACCTTCCCTACTTCTAATTCTGTGGGAGGATAGCAGGTCAAGTGCCGAGTGAAGGGTGCGATTAGGATGGTACTTGGAGGCTAGTGAGGAGATTTATGAGGAGAAATATTGTGTAGAGCTTTGTAACTTAGAGTTAAAAGTTTGAAGTGAATTCTCTGGTTAATTGGCAGCCAATGAACAGCTTGGCAAAGAGTAGCAGCAGATGAAGAGTTGGATGAGATGAGCGGATCAATTACAGTCAGTATAGTCTTAATGCATGAAAGTATTTTAGTTGGTAGTCCACAGATTTATACAGTATCTAAATACTGTATATGACATGCCATTTATTTGTCACATTCAGTACTTGTTTTGCATGTGCAAAATGGCAATTCAAAATTTTGCTGAGCATATGTATGTAGTAGTGCTTAGCAGTCTCCTCTATGCACATTACCCTCGAATGCAGCTCCTAGTAGTGGAAGATTTTCACTAAACATGAGAGATATGGGGAGGCTGAATTATGGTAACAAAATTAGCATAGAAGATAAAACTATTATTATGTATTTACTGTATATAGTGCTGACATTTTTCCAAGTAGTTTACCGAGTACATGGTCATGTCACCAAACAAATATAGTTTCTAGCTATAAGTTCTATGTATGGGCCACACCCAATAGCTGGTGAAATGATGGTGTGCATGCTCATTAACCACTTCGCCCTATCTGGACGGATATATCCGTCCAGATGGGCACTGCTGCTGCAGCCGTGTGGTGCGCGCGATCGGGCGCGCGCCCGCGTGCGCTCCCGCTGTCTCCCGCTGCCCCCCGATCAGTGAATGGGAATATAATTCCCATTCACCGATCTAAGTCTCCGGCAGAAATGCCGACGCTTTCTCATCAGAGAGCGCGGTATTTCTGCCCCCAGGAAACATCACCTTCTTCTTATAGTTCCTAGATGCGAGATCGTTCGCATCTAGGAATTTTTTGAATGTGGCCATCTTGTGGCCAAATAGTAAACTGCACCCACATACCTAAATTAAATAAAAAAACCCATTATATTACATCTAAAATTAGCTATTTACCTCCCAAACTAAAATTACCCAAATACATTTTTGTATTTAAAAAAAAATAAAAAAAATTACAATAAAAAAAAAAAAAACTACATAAATAGTTACCTAAGGGTCTGAACTTTTTAAATATACATGTCAAGTGAGTATCTTATTAATTTTTTTAAAATTATAAGCTTATAAATAGTGATGGACGCAAATTGAAAAAATGCACCTTTATTTCTAAATAAAATATCGGCGCCATAAATTGTGATAGGGACGTAATTTAAATGGTGTAATAAGCGGGACAAATGGGCACATAAAATGCATGGGTTTTAATTACTGTAGCATGTATTAATTTTAAACTATAATGGCCAAAAACTGAGGAATAATGATTTTTTTTCCATTTCTATCTTAATCTTCCTGTTAAAATGCATTTACAGTAAAGTGGCTCTTAGCAAAATGTACTACCCAAAGAAAGCCTAATTAGTGGCGGAAAAAACAAGATATAGATCAATTAATTGTGATAAGTAACGATAAAGTTATTGGCGAATGAATGGGAGGTGAACATTGCTTGGATGCTTAAGATTTTCGACGCTGTAGGCTGAAGTGGTTAATATTACTATTTATTTTTTTACATTTAAATATTTTACTTCTAACTGCTCCTGTGCACCTCTGTTACACAGAAACACACTCAATAACCAAGATCTCTGTATCTAGAAAATTGTTAGGTACACACTATACAATTTGTAGTAGAGACTAGAGAGACAAAAGATCAATGTCTTCCAGATATTGACCATTTGCCTGGAGTACCACCCAGCACCAAGAGATATTAGACAAGATTTCAGCAGAATGTTGATCATACCACTGCTATTTTTGTACTGCCCAATGCACTACATAGCTATGTAAGCTTACCTGGCTTCCCTGCATTCCTGCTGACATCAATCAGTCGATCAATGGGCACAATATTCAAATGATATTCAATACTAATATAATTAAAATTGTGACACAAATAATCTTAAACAACATTTGTTAGATTTATTGTTTATATTGAATCTAAATAACTGATTTATTTAAAAAAACAAACACACTTTTCACTTTTTTTTTTTTGCCACAAAATATCTCATTGACATATTACAGATAAAAATAGTGTAAACTCAATCTAATTTAATACACTGTCGTCAGGGGCGTAACAATAGGGGTTGCAGAGGTTGCGACTGCATCGGGGCCCTTGGACCAGAGGGGCCCCGAAGGGCCCTCCCTCAACTACAGTATTAGCTCTCTATTGGTCCTGTGCTCATAATAATTACTTCTATAGATACTTTGAACAGTGGTAATCATTAACAAACTGTTCCCCATCCCCTTCTTGCACCTCTAAACCTGTAGTTGCCATTGGCAGGTTTTGGTGCCGCCGTATCAATTGTTATGTATAGAGTGCTTGGGGGGGCCCCATTGTAAAACTTGCATCAGGGCCCACAGCTCCTTAGCTACACCACTGACTGTCGTTAAAATATTCTCTCTTTCTGTAATACTTAACATGTCATTCACCTCTTTCTTTTCATTTTACCATGCAACTAAAACTCACTTTTCAATAATAATAATAATTTACTACAAATAAGGTAGTTTGATCTCTCATTAAGTCACAATTTGCCACATTGTCTATTGAAATTAAATAATCTTCACTGGAGCAAACTAACAATTTATGAGGACTCAATAAAAAAAAAAAAACACTTTCTTTGCCCTTCATGAAACCTCTCTGGTTGTATTGTTTAAGGCTGCCCCAGGAAAATGGATTTACTGTATATCTACTCTTGACAAGGATACCTGGGAGGAAGACAAGGAATGGGTAATGGATGGCAGAGAAGTGCGCAGAGAAGATTATTTCACATAACTGAATTTTATCCATGGCCTACGTTATACTCCCACTAAATGATATAAGATGAAGCTGCTATCATTTGAGAATTGCTTCAGATGTGCTCATGATAATACCGACTTTTTCCATATTTTCTGTGACTGTCCACCATCAAATGCTAACTTTTAGAAATAGCTTTATACCTTCTCTCAGTGAAGCCCTCATGCTCTGGCCTCTGTACAGGTTTCTGGCCCCTGTTTGTGACCCAGGACATACAGGCACATGGGAGTATTTTTCAGCTAACAGGTTTGTTTATCTGAGTGTGCTTGACCAGGCCTGCCAGACTACTCCTAAACTATTTTTCCTGTATTTGACCATCACTTCTCTCCATTCCTGTGTTTGACCTGGCCTGCCTGACCTCCCTCAACCTCCTTTCTGTTTTTTAACCAGTTCTAACCTCCACCTATTTCATTAACCAATCCTGCTTGCCAGTTGCCACCATCCCTGACCTTTGCCTGTCTGATCAATAAAGTCTGTCTTCTGGCAGTCCTTGACTCAGTTTAGTAATCCTGACTAACTTTCACCCCATCATCCAGTTTATTGGTTGTTGGCGGGATGAAATGCAACCCAGGAATCTTTGGCAGCAAAGAGTCTGGCCCTCACTGAGGCTTCTGATGCATTATTCTCTTCCAAGATGCCCTGGCAAAGATAGGTTCTTCTTAGAATCCCCTCTCTGGATGAGCCTGCTCTACCTGCTCCTAACATTTATGTATTCCTGAAAGAGAAATGGAACGTTGCAACCCCATGTTTTCTTGAACATATTGGTGGCTTTGAGCGTCCTACAACGTGTAACACTGCTGTTTATTATATGCTTGCGAAGAAGTGCGCCTTAAACAGAAACCTATTCAACCTCTCATGTTGGCTTATTCTTTTACTTGGACAGTATAGACAGAGCATATGATAATAAACTATATAATCAGAGGTTACCTACCTTGACAACTGAATTTTCATCAGTTGCAGAGACTGGAGCAGATGTAAGTGGGACTGAGAGTAAAGTGAGACAGGTGCCTGTGCTGCTCTGTAAGCATCCACTAGATTGAGGCAGGGAACACACTTGTTTTCTAGTTTTCTGCACACGTTTTTCTGCGTACTTTTTCTCCACACCAAGTGTGCTTCTATGCAGGAAAACACACTTTTTTTTTACAGCAGCTAATGTAATTGATAGAGAACTGACATAATGTGCATAGTCATCATGCAGAATGTCATTTTTTTTCCCTGCGTGCGAAAAACATATCAAGTGGGAACTAGCCCATTGATTAACATGAGTTCTCAGTTTTTCTCCACAGAAAACGCGCATAAAAACAGTCAAGTGTGTTCCCTGCGTAAAAAATGAATACAGATGCTTGAAATAAAAAAGAGCAGGAGCTAACTGCTGACACTGGAGGACTTTCTCCTGATGCTAAAAGTAACAGTAATGCTTCCCTTGATATACCTCTTGAGCAAAATATCCAAAATATCATTTTTTAATGAAAAATGATCTGATGGATTATGAACTCAATCATCATGTGCTCAGTTTATGTTGCTCTGTTTTACAATAGGGTCACATTAATATAATTCTTCCTAAATGTATATTAGTACATCTGTTGTAATACAAGAGAAACACAAATAAAACAAGAGGTCCTCTTTATTGTGTGTATTCTCTTGTGTTACACATAAAATAAGATTTAAAGATGTATCATGATGCTGTACCTCTGCACCCATTTATATATACTCACCCATTAAATAAACACATACTCGTTACATGATATTAATCATCTTCTTTGCCAACTAAAATAATGGACGAGTGACTGTTGGGTAAATGCACATTTACAATACATTTGCATGTGGTTGCACTTGCTCTACATCTCTATGACAACATGAATTGAAAATACAAGCATTATAGGCCCGAAATACGGCGGGAGCGTTTACAATTATCAGCAGGTACCGCCTGTAACTGAAAATGTTTGTTAATTGGCATCAGATCACTGACTTAACCAGTTTCTCCACTTCAGTTTCCCTACCTAGTCCATGAAAATCTTAAAAACATCACTTCAGAAGAACAAAGATCCCTTCTTTCAGCTCGCCGAATATCAACATCCCCAGGTAGAGCGAGGCTGTTTACGCCACAAGTGTAATACTCCATACACAACCTTACAGTTCCGGGATAATAATGCAGAGCTGCTGTTCCTCATGACAGCTTGGCCTGCAGATACGGTAGCACAGCTCACTCCATTGTCATTAACTGTTTAACAACTCCGATTGTTGATGAAAGATTGTAATTATATGGTAGGATTACAAAAGCCATGGATTGACATTTTCAAACACTTTCATACACCCCAGAGACATGCATAGCATATAATAAAGAATGGCACTTAATTGCTTAAATAGGATGAGGGAAAATACTCTGTAGGATATTTAGAAAGCTCAGAAGTAAATTATGTTGTTCGCTGAAGTGCTGCACTTAGCATGCTGTGTATAGAAAGACTAGTAGCAGAGAGATTTTCATTCTGGGAAATATCTGCTTCTTGGGTGATCTCAAACGATTCAGGGTCTGATTGCACAACACACTGCGGGCCATTCTCAGAAGGTAAGGAGAACCTGTGGCTAAAATGTGTCTGTCGGCAAATTATCCTCTTTCTCCTAAAGAGATTCTCCATGTAAGTTGTCGACAGATGGCTGGGCAGAGGGAAGAAATGTAAGACTTGTCACCTGGTTTTACCCCGGGTTCCTTTCTGAACATTCCTTTCTGTGGCTTGTACATGCTACAGCTCAGAACATAAATGCAGCATCTACCTCTGTCCTTCTCTTACCTCCAGGCAACATAATGGTGAAGGTGGCATGTCACCCATCCAAAATATATGATTATTATCAACTCCACTGCTGGCAAGGGCATGGCCTTCTCTTCTGCACAATATTGTTTGTTACAATATAACAGGCAAACTTGAAAGGAAAGGCATAGTTTTGTATTATTTTCAGTTACAAAAATGTATTTAATTTCCTTTTTTACTTAAAGAGTAACCAAACTAAAAAAAAAAAAAAAAAACGATGACCATATTGCACCCATAGCATTATAAATACAAAAAAAAAAATTAAAAAATTAAATTGCTTAAAAATTCATTTTACCACCATCTTTAACCACTTTGTCCTCCTTGACGTATAAAAACGTCAAGGAGGACATGCGCGCTCCCGCGGCCGATCGCGCGTGTTCACGCGCACTCCCGGCCGCGGATTCGGTAGCCCAGGAATCAATGTATTGGGCTATGGTGCCCGATCACTGATTCCTCTCCCCCGCTGAAAAAGCGACAGTTTCTCTCGGAAGCTACGCTTTTTCTGAAGCTATGTCCCTCTAGGCGTACATTGTACGCTTAGAGTGATGTCATGTAAACAAACTCAAGATTGCCATCTTGTGGCCAAAAAGTAAAACTACAAGTAAAAGTAAAAAAAACATTACAATACACAAATATTTCCACAAATAAAACACTATTTATATCCCACCCTCCCAAAAATGCCCACATAAAATGTTTAATAAAAAAAAACAGAAAACATTACTATAAAAAAAACAACAACACATAAATATTTACCTAAGGGTCTAAACTTTTTAAATATCTATGTAAAGATGAAATATTTCTCTCTATTTTTTTTATAAGCTTGTAAATAGTGATGGATGCAAAACGGAAAAAAAGCTCTTTTATTTCCAAATAAAATATTGTCGCGATACATTGTGATAGGGACATAATTTAAACGGTGAAATAACCGTGACAAATGGGCAAATACAATACGTGGGTTTTAATTATGGAGGCATGTATTATTATAAAACTATAATGGCCGAAAACTGACAAATAATGAATTTTTTAATTTTTTTTCCTATTCTTACTGTTAAAATGCATTTACAGTAAGGTAGCTCTTAGCAAAATGTACCCCCCAAAGAAAGCCTAATTGGTGGCGGAAAAAAACAAGATATAGATCAGTTCATTGTAATAAGTAGTGATAAAGTTATAGGCTAATGAATGTGAACATTGCTCGGATGCATAAAGTGATAACGACTGAGAGCTTAAGTGGTTAAAGGGACACTTAAAGTGGACCCAAATAAAAAATACAAGATTTCAGAAATAAAATCTATTTTCTAAATTATAATTATAAATAGCAGCCTTTTTTCAGCTGCATGATGATAAATATAAAATATTTTACATTTATTGGTGGAACCCCTCCCTTTATTTCATATTGCCGGGAGAGAATCCGGCAAATTGGTGGAGTAGCAAAGGAGGAATTCCTAATGGCTGCCACCTGTATAACCTTAGTTATGAAAAGAGAAGGGTGAAAAGCATGCACTGAAATGCTCATAGGCTTGAAGAAATGTTTATTTATCTTTATATGTGTCAGAGTGGTGCAACTAAATATTTAGAATTTAAAAAATGTTTTGGTTTGGGTCCGCTTTAAGCCACGAATAAAAAAATCAGTTTTACTGTCCTGGGGCTTCTACCCGCCCCTTCCAGAGTCTCCGGTCCCCCGCATCAGCTAGTTTCGCTTTCGCTGACAGGCCCGACAGGCCTGGCCACGCATATTTTTCTTCGCATTTTCCTTCTACAATAGCGTTCTGCGCCTGTGCAGGACACTATTGAGGATGGGAACATGAAAAAGGATATGTGTAGCCAGGCCTGCGCAGGCACAGAAAGCCCACCGACTTCCTGTCAGGGCCTGTCAGCGAAAACTAAACCAGCTAGCGGCAGGGCACCGGAGGTTCCTGGAGTGACTGCGAGGGCACCGGACGGCTGGAGGGGACTGGTAGAAGCCCCAGGCAAGTAAAACTGATTTTTTATTCCTGGCTATAAGTGTCCCTTTAAAGATGCAAATCACACTAACAACACAGAAAAAAAAATGTCCCCCCAAAAAAACGTAAATGCATGAAAAATTCATGAACAACTCAAATGCACGAAAAGCGCAAACAAAAAACGCAAACATATGAAAAACTCAAATGCAAAAAAAGGCGATTTTCCTGCAATTTTGTTTGTTTTTGCGATTCTGGGAGCCAGTGTAGTAAATCAGGATTTCATATTAAAATGTAATGTTAATTATTTTGCAAGGCATGATAAGTTTTAGGTTTGTGTCCACTTTAAAGGAAACATCCAAGCTAATAAAAAAAAAAGATCCACTTACCTGGGACTTTCTCCAGCCCGTGGCAGCCGTCCTGTGCCCTGGCCGCAGCTCTGATGGCTCCCAGTCTTCTCCGTTGGTCGCAGCCAACCTCGCCAGCTTGGGTTCCGGGTCGGCTTCTTCTGCGCTCCACCACATGAGCCATGTGGTCCCTCCGACGTCATCAGGATGATGTCCTGATGATGTCGGAGGGACCACATGACCAGCGTGGTGGAACGCAGAAGAAGCCAACCCGGAACCCGACCTGGCAAGGTTGGATGTGCCAGAGGAGAAGACCGGGAGCCACCCACAAATTGTATGGTGTGCACCTAGTATAATATCGGCTTTTCTGGGCACCCACATTTCCAGCTCCTTTTTTTTGATGCACGCCTTATATGCAAAGCTTGTTTTCTATTAATTGCTTCAATATGGCAAATATAGCTAATGGAATGTCAGATGTTTTAGCCTACAAGCATTTGAAAAAGTATTCTGTTAACTGAATTTACCATGTTATAGGCAGTGAATAGCAAATATTCCTCATAAAACCATTTTCGTACATGACTTGACGTACATGGCTGATGCCTATGAGAGGCGGAACAAGACGGATTGCCGTCCTGTTCCAAATTAGATGACGGAGGGGAGGCAGGAAGGAGAGGGAGGGGGACGGGGAGAGAGTGAGCCTCATAGAGGCTGTGAAAAAAAAATAATAAACAAAGCCTGCAGCTATTGGACCCCTCCATCGGCATGTCCCCTTAGGGACAAAAAAAGGAGGCGAGTCCGATCTCTGGGCACCTAAGCTGGGCTGTGCAGGAGGCTGAAAAGCCTACACAGCCCAGTGCTGCAAAAATGAGTCTGGTCTTTAGGGGGGGTTACCACTGCAGTCGTCAAGTGGTTAAATGCCATATCACCAGCATTACCAAATGTCTCCAGCTGTGAACAGTTCTGTGGAAATGGCTGACAGACAGTGTACCCAGCACTTTCACCCATCCAGGTGCATTAGACCTCATTTTTCCTGTGCTAATCAGCATAAAAAGGGCATGACTTGGGGTGTGGCACTGTCTGTGGGCCAGAGTGTGAGGTGCCAGGTTTTCTCTGCCTATAGGCTTCTGAGCTGGTTTTAGTCCAAATCTGGTGATCCAAGAAAGCTGCAAACTCTAAGCCACGTGTGTTCAGTGAATGAAATAGCAAAGGATGACATGCAGATATAAAAGAAAAATTAGTGGAAGTAACAAGACCACACACGGCTCTAATTTCCTATACGCCACATGTACACTAACATGGAATCTTATTTAAGCAATCAGCTGGTGTTTACCATATCCCAGGTGCTCCTCACTTGTGCAAACAGATACAGTGCTATTCATAAGATCAAGAAGACAAGAAATGAAGACATTCACCAAATTATAGGCACTTAGAAAGCGTTATTGTATGTGTGAGGGACAACACATTAAAGACAGGGCATGGAGTAAACACAGGACTTCACTAAACAGTGCAAGAGGTGATAGCTGCCATGAGTATGTTTAAGAATTGGATTGCCACCCTATTTAATGTTATTCTCCAGGTGGTTGAAAAGTCACATTCATTTAAAGAATGAATATGTTTTGCAAATAAAGCAGCTTGTGTATGTAGTACACAGTGCAGACTTAAAGCCAGTGGGTACCACTTTAAAAATCAAAAAGTCAGATACTTACCTAAGGAGAGGGAAGGCTCGGACCTAATGAGCCTTCCCTCTCCTCTCCCGGTGCCCTCGGTGCTGCGCTGGCTCCCCCATTCGCGTCTGCCGCCGCAGGGACTTTGGAGGTCTTCGAAAGCACTCGGGCTTCCGAAGACGGGCCGCTCCATACTGCGCACGCGAGAGTGCGTCATAGAGGGCGCTCGCGCATGCGTAGTATGGATCGGCCCGTCTTCAGGAGCCCGAGTGCTCCTGAAGGCTTCCGAAAGCTCCCTTCGGCTGCGGAAGTGGCAGTATTTGACCGAACTGGTCGAATACTGCTACGGGGGATCCTGCGCGGGACCGGGCACCAGGAGAGGAGAGGGAAGGCTCATTAGGACCGAGCCTTCCCTCTCCTTAGGTGAGTATCTGACTTTTTGATTTTTAAAATGGTAAACATTCACTTTAAAGCACTTTTTATGCAAGGCTTTTTACACACATCCGTACTCCAGAGCAATGTAGAATACAAGCATTGGTATTGATGGCCCTGTAACCCCTTTAATTGATGTAGAAGACTGCTTACTCTGAATTTTACCTTCATACCAGAGGATCATGAGGATCATGTTTCAGCAAGGCAGCTAGGCAGGGAAATAAAGGGAAGAGGAGGAATATATTATAGATAAAAAGAACCCCCAGCATGCAACTGTTTGGCAATGGCTATTAAAGGGCCAGTGCTCCTAAAGTATGTGATAACTCCAAACTATAACAGCACAAAAACTTTTGAACGTTTTGAATGCAGGATTAGCATCTTTATCACTTAATACACTAAGACCAGTTGCTGTTGAATTTGATTTTTATGGTGACAATACTGCTTTAACACAGAGAATGTTTGTTTCACATGAAACACTGTCTGTGCCAAAAATGTAGTAATCTGTACTTAACGATTTGTAAGCTTAACAGTTTACTCTGAAGTTTGCCACTTTTCACCCACCAATGTATACATACAACAAGCTGCCTTTTCATAAGCCATGCCCTTTCTCTGCATTTTTTACTCACTTAATCAGTTCCAAATGTTGACATGTCTGTGTTTATCTGTGAGATGTTCTGTGATGTTAAGCTAGCCAAAAAGCTGCACTGGGAGCTGAATGCTAGCAGTCAGAGGGCTGAAGGATTGGAGGATTTAATGGTGATTAGAGAGGAGATACTAGCGACTTCACTTATCAAATGTGCACAAGCACTGATCATTGCCATCGTTTTTTTAAATCTGAATAAAACTGAAAAGCAAAAGAAAACTAACCTTTGCAGGACAGAGTGAACTGTGACCTATCCTCGTGCATCCCACAACCAACATCCATTTCAACAATCTCTGTTGATGGCAGTGCAACTAGGACACTTCTGGCAGGGGCGTAACTAGATGGGGGCAGCTCCTGGTGTGTGTGGGGGGGGAGGGGGTAGGTGCAAATACTAAACCTCCCTTCCTACGATGCAGGGAACTATACTTCAAATCAGTGGCTTTTTTTGGCTATGGCTATGCTTGTTATAAGTGTGAAGATCATGATGGCCACACTTGTTTTATGACCCTTGTGAAATAAGTCCCCAGGCCGTGAGGGGCATCAAGGGGAGGCAAGGGAAGGGGTGTGAACACTGAGGGGCCCATCAAGGTTTCACTAGGAGGCCTCATCCCACTGGCTCCTGGGCTGTGTACTGATAGGACCTTCACCACAACACTACAACATGAGCAACCAATCATCAGGTCTGAGCATAGTCACCAGAAGTCAGAAATCCTATGCAAATACCAAAACTAGTGGTGTCAGTATTTCTATTATTTTCCCAGAGCAGCCAGTGGTGGTCGTTAGAGATGGCAGTGGCATATATTATGTTATGCCTTACATGGAGATTGAATGCACATTGTATGCAGCTTGGAATAGAAACTATCAAAAACTCCTCTTCCCGATAAGGATTGGCCCAATTTCAAGCTGCAAACAATATGCATTAAAGTTGAAAAACGTTTACAGTTGAAAAAAAAAGCATCTCATTCACCATATCCACTAGTTTTACAGTTGCAGGCACATTATAATACCAGCTGTGAGTGGTGGCTTATCATTTTTCTTAAATTATTTCAGGTACCCTTATAACATAAGTGCAGTTCAAGAGAACTGTTTCTTTAGCAATAAATGTATTGCTGGATGGTGTAATGGTTAAGTGCTCTGCCTCTGACACAGGAGACCAGGGTTCGCATCCCGGCTCTGCCTATTCAGTAAGCCAGCATCTATTCAGTAGGCGATCTTGGGCAAGTCTCCCTAACACTGCTACTGCCTATAGAGCGCACCCTAGTGGCTGCAGCTCTGGCGCTTTGAGTCCTCCAGGAGAAAAGCACAATATAAATGTTATTTGTCTTGTCTTGACACTATACAAGCTCTAGATCTCTTGGTCTAAAATCTTGGTCCTGCTATATTACCCAGTGCTGGCTTTGGTACTGTAGTCATTATTCCATTCCAGCTGATTTGGTGTAGTCCTTCATTGAGAGCAAGCTTTAGGAAGAGAAAGGGTGTGGGGTACTTTGGTGGGAGGAGTGGAAAAAAATGAGCCAGACTTTTTGCAGCTCTCAGTCTTAGAAACCACAAAATCAGAGACAAGGGATTGCAGACCATAAAAAGAAGAAGAGTGCTGGATCTTAACTTCTAACATTTGGAAGCAGCAACATTAAGAATGCAGAGAACAGGCAGCATCAGAATGACAGTGTCAGGAAAAGGCTAGATCACAAAACAGACCAGCAGACAGTCATCGAACACCGGAGAGAACAAGGGTCAGTGGCAAGCCATTATCAACAGAACTTAATCAGCCAGTGTGGGACGATCAAGCAAAGTCAGTGACAAACCAAGTTCAACAACACAATAAAAGCACAGACATTATCAAAGTTTATGTCTAGTCATCCCATACACGTGCTTAAAGAAGTCACCAGTGAAATGAGACTGCATACCTTGATAGCAAGTACTCTTGCAGCAAAGACTCTTGCAGTCAAACTGGTGCTGGTTTGTGTTTGTGTGGCTACAGATCTTTTCATACACGTAGAGCTGCTTGTATAGTTCTCAGTCCAGTACAAGGCACCTACAACTGTGTTCTTTATTGTTTTTCCCAGCACTACCACGAAGAGGTTGTGACAAGAAACACACAAGAATTGACAGTGCCCTTTTATGACTGGATGAACTGTGTAACTACAATTGCACACACTCTAAGCTGAGTATATTTTTTTCTCACAAAAGTAACTTGGAAATGAAATACTAAACTAATTACAGATCCTTCTTGTATAATTAGGTGAAATAGTTTGCCGCAGAGTGATGAGAGTGTGGGGCGGCATGTGCAGCGATTGCTTACTGTGGTATAAGAAGTGTTATTGGTTAAGCAACGGTCTTTTTTGTTATAGGATGCTATAAAAATCTGAGTGGGTGGGATAAGGGTTGTAATATGGAAGGTCCCATGTAGTACCTCGTCAGGTCAGCTAGTGTCCTCCTATGTTGCAATTGACCAGAATATCAGTTTGCTTAATGGCTGTGACTGGATGGAAATTTCCTGACATTGTATATAATAGCAATAAATATGACAATGTTTAGTATGCTGAACAGCTTGAAGAAGGGCAGAGGTCTGACACAACAAGCTGTTACTGTTTAATCAGTACACTGTGTGCATCATGAGGTGCATGCTGAGCCTGTGAAAGAGCTGTATACGTACAACGCTGGAATTTGAAGCTGCTTAAAATCTTGACATTTTAATATACTTTTGAGAGAAGAATTTATGATTTCCTCTGTAAAGCTCTTATTTCATAAAGGTGGTGCTTATCACTTAGAGGACCTTGCATGTGGAGTGATACCCAGGGGTAGGAGTTTGGCACACCACACTGAGATGTGCTCATAGAAGTGCTGCCTATCTTCTTTGGATAGAAAACATACCAACATTGATTTAATTTTGATTCAGCTGCTGGAGACATAAATAGAGGGCGCACTTCTTGTGCGTAGACTGGAGCCGACTGACGGCAGTGACAGGACCCGGATTCCCAAAGCTGCAGACAGTGGAGGACGGCGGAGTGGGAGCGATCCGAGCGGATGGGGCTGGAGGAATCCCCAGGTATGGTAGGTTCTGTACATCTAGTGCAACCAGTAAAGCCAATTAATGAGTGGCTCATTCCAGACCCCTAATCCATTTACAAATAGCTAATTCAAACAAAACAAAAACACCCTGAAAAATCCTCAACGAAAATCACAATAGAGAAAAATAATTTTTTTATGAAGGTCCTGTGATGTAATCCATGCCAGTATAAGGATATCATGATGTCATTAATAGCCGTCATTTTCAAGCTGCATAAATGTACATAAAATGACCAGCAAGACATTTGTAATGCACTCAGTGCCGTAGCTAAGGAGCTGTGGGCCCCGGTGCAAGTTTTACATGGGGCCCCCCCAAGCACTCTACACATAACAATTGATACGGCGCACCAAAACCTGCTAAGGACAACCACAGTGTCAGAGTTGCAAGAAGGGAATGGGGAACAGTTTGTTAATGATTACTACTATTCAAAGCATCTATAGAAGTGATTATTACCAGCACAGGACCAACAGAGAGCTAATACTGTGATAGAGGGTGGACACTTCGGGGCCCCTCTGGCCCAAGGGCCCCGATGCGGTCGCTACCTCTGCACCCCCTATTGCTACGCCCCTGAATGCACTCACCCCCTAAGCAGGGGCATAAATAGAGACAGAAGTGATGAAGGCATTAACTAAAGTTGGTAGATCTTCTGGGGACAGTGGCGCAGGCAGTGGTCAGAGCCAGACAGCCACTGCACGGCCTTCAGCAGCAGCAGCAGCAGCAGCAGCAGCATCCCACCCTCCTGCTTATCCAGCATCAGCAGCAGGAGCACAAAAAGTAATAGGTGTTGATTACCATTATTGCTCAGTGAGGCTACTTTCTTCTTATATTCTTGGCTAGTGTGAAGAAACGTTCTGTTTTCTCATTACCCCCAATGCAGCGCTTCAGCTTCCGTTTCTGTTTCGCTGGGCTTAGCGGTCCGGAAAAAATTGTTGCAGCAGCAAACTTGCAGTCCGTTCAGCAAATCATGCAGAATGGATCCATTTGTATGGACAGATGTGAACGGTTCCATAGATTAACATTGGAGCCATTTGCATCAGGTAGGATCCGTTTTCTTCTGATCCGTGAACAGACCGTTTTTTAATGACAGTGTGAACCGGGCCTTAAAGAGACTCTGAATGCGAGTCTAAATCCCCTTTTTGAACTTGTATTTATGTTAAGCACTATAATCCCTGCTAAACCACCGCTATCCCGCGGCAAAAGGAGGGGTTTATACCCCCCGAAACCCCCCTGCAAAATCCACAACTTTCTAAGTCGTGGATTTTGCTGCTCATGGAGGCAGAGCTATGAGCTGCAGCTCTGCCTCCATGCACGTCAATCGTCGCGCGGATCTCCGCCTCTCCCCACCCGTCTATGTGAAGGAAGACTGAGAGGGGTGGGGAAAGGCGGCGATCAGCCGGGATTGACGCGCTAAGAGGCAGAGCTACAGCTATTAGCTCTGCCTCTATGAGGAAGCGATCCCTGGACTCATCAGAAGGAATTTGGGGGGTATACACCCCTCATTTTGCAGCAGGATAGCGGCGGTTTAGCAGAAATTATACTGCTTAACCTCTTGAGGACTGCAGTGCTAAACCCCCCTAGTGACCAGGCCATTTTTAGTAAAAGAGGCCACTGCAGCTTTAAGACCAAGCCGCAGGGCCGCACAACACAGCACACAAGTGATCCCCCCCCCCTTTTCTCCCCACCAACAGAGCTCTCTGTTGGTGGGGTCTGATGGCCCCCACATTGTTTATTTTTATTTGTACAAATATTTTTCTTACTGTTTTTTAATTTAAAAAAAGAGTTTCTTTAAATATAACCCCTCTCTCCCCCCCTCCCCACAGCCAGCCAATTATGGCGATCGGCTGTCATAGGCTTCTGCCTATGAGAGCCGATCACTCTCCAGTGTCCCAGGGGGACAGCCGTGTCACACGGCTGTCCCCAGTACAGCGCTGCTGCCGATCGCATCGCTGTACACGCAAATAGACGTTGATCAGGCCATCTAACAGTCTCCCGAACGGCAATAGCCGATTGGAGACTGAAGGCGGGGCGGAGCTCCGCCCCCCAAACAGGAGATGCGCGCGCAGCCTGCACGTGATCGCCTGCATTAACTGGCCCCAGGACTTTACGCCAATCAGCGTTAGGCGGCCCTGGGGCTGCCGCCAGGCCCACGCCCAGCGGCGTGACGCGGTCGGCAGGAGGTTAACATATATACACGTTAACAAAGGGGATTTAGATTTGCTTCAGAGTCTCTTTAAAGAAGGTATTTGCAATAATTCAGATTTAAGTGAGCAACTGTGGTCTCCCACAAGAGTGATGCTAACCATCACTCACATACTATTGATCCCATAGGGGTCACTGAAACAGGTGTAAGCCTTCACAGAAGGTGTAGCTGGGGTAAATGAGGAAATAAATATAAGGGTGCATCCAAATATATACAGTGGGTGCTACTCAACAATTGTTTCACCCCTTAATTAGGTCCATAACTGCTCAAAAGCTTCTGGATTGAATGATGGATTCTTGAGGATGGATAATTTTTTCCTGCACTGCAATAACCTATCAAATACCGATTGAAATACCTTATGATTCCTTAACCCCTTTGCCGTTCCAATTCCCGTGACAAGGGGGCAGCGCAGCACTTTTAAAGATAGAGCGGCGGCGATCATAGTATGCACGCAGCTAGCAAAGTGCTAGCTGCGTGCAATAATAAAAAAATTATGCAAATCGGCCCAGCGGGGCCTGAGAAATCCTCCTGCACAGGTTACCCCGAGCTGAGCTCGGGAGGGATAACCGGCAAGGAGGTTAAAGGAGTTGTCAGCCATAAAATGCTCCCACCTAATTTACTTACCCGAGACTTCCTCCAGCCCCTTGCAGGCAACATGTCACACGCTGCATCTCTGCTCGCAGCTGCCGGCCCGGTCCCCGCCCGTGCAGAGGCCGTCCTCCCTTAGTGCGCCTGGCTAGCTGGAGGATGGCCCGGGTAAGTATATTGGGGGAAGAATTTTATGGCTGACAACTCCTTTAAAATACCAAATGAAATACTGCATGAGGTAAATATCTTTGGAAATTATCATGAACGTGTTTGGTAATTTACCAAACTATTACCTCATGTGTGAAAATCTTAGTGAATGCAAAAATAAAGTTTTGTTTTTCTGCATGAGGAAATTTACCTCACATGAAATTCTTACCAAACAGGTGAATCGAGACCTTTGTCTATGAAGAACAGGGCAAATTATTTCATTGGTTCTTTGAGGATGTGATGTTAGGTTTCTGGAAAGATGGGTTGCATTGACTGTCAGCTGTGCGGAATAGCTGGGCAGGCTTGTTGGCCACTGCAATTTTCTAAAATACAATAATAAGCAGGACTTTTTCTTGTTGTCTAATTTTTTGAGTGAAGAATTAGGGAGTGTTTTTGTACCATTGTTGTTCCAGTCGGCATCTCTCTTTAGTTATTTTATACAGTTCAGTTGTCAAATCATCATGTGTGATGTAATGGTGCGGAACATTAGGGGTAGCATAGATCTTAGGGAGGAGCAACATAGAATAGATCCTGGGGAGGGGGGTGGGAGGGGTTGGGGGATGGGCGGAGAAGCATAGTTCCTAGTGGGAATGGTGTAGTGTCCCAAGATTTGCAGCATAAGCAAGCATACCTAATACTGCTATCTAGGGACACACACAGCTACCTAACACTGCTATCTGGGGGCACTCCCAGCTACCTAATACTGCTATCTGGGGGGGGGGGGGGGGGCACACACAGCTACCTAATACTGCTATCTGGGGGCATTCCCAGCTACCTAATACTGCAATCTGGGAGGGGGGGGCACACACAGCTACCTAATATAATACTGCTATATGGGGGCACACACAGTTACCTAATACTGCTATCTGGGGGCACACACAGCTACCTAATACTGCTATCTGGGGGGCACACACAGCTACCTAATATTGCTATCTGGGGGGCACACACAGCTACCTAATACTGCTATCTGGGAGCACACACAGCTACCTTATACTGTTATTTGGGGACACACACAGCTACCTAATACTGCTATCTGGACGGCACACACAGCTACCTAATACTGCTATCTGGGGGGCACACACAGCTACCTAATATTGCTATCTGGGGGGCACACACAGCTACCTAATACTGCTATCTGGGGGGCACACACAGCTACCTAATACTGCTATCTGGACGGCACACATAGCTAACTAATACTGCTATCTGGACGGCACACATAGCTACCTAATACTGCTATCTGGGGGCACACACAGCTACCTAATACTGCTATCTGGGGGCACACACAGTTACCTAATACTGCTATCTGGGGGCACACACAGCTACCTTATACTGTTATTTGGGGACACACACAGCTACCTAATACTGCTATCTGGACGGCACACACAGATACCTAATACTGCTATCTGGGGGGCACACACAGCTACCTAATATTGCTATCTGGGGGGCACACACAGCTACCTAATACTGCTATCTGGGGGGCACACACAGCTACCTAATACTGCTATCTGGGAGCACACACAGCTACCTAATACTGCTATCTGGGGGCATACACAGTTACCTAATACTGCTATCAGGGCACACACACAGTTACCTAATACTGCTATCTGGGGGCACACACAGCTACCTTATACTGTTATTTGGGGACACACACAGCTACCTAATACTGCTATCTGGACGGCACACACAGCTACCTAATACTGCTATCTGGGGGGCACACACAGCTACCTAATATTGCTATCTGGGGGGCACACACAGCTACCTAATACTGCTATCTGGACGGCACACATAGCTACCTAATAGTGCTATCTGGGAGCACACACAGCTACCTAATACTGCTATCTGGGGGCATACACAGTTACCTAATACTGCTATCAGGGGGCACACACAGTTACCTAATACTGCTATCTGGGGTCACACACAGCTACCTTATACTGTTATCTGGGGGGACACACAGCCACCTAATACTGCTATCTGGACGGCACACACAGCTACCTAATACTGCTATCTGGGGGGCACACAAAGTTACCTAATATTGCTATCTGGGGGGCACACACAGCTACCTAATACTGCTATCTGGACGGCACACATAGCTACCTAATACTGCTATCTGGGAGCACACACAGCTACCTAATACTGCTATCTGGGGGCACACACAGTTACCTAATACTGCTATCTGGGGGCACACACAGTTACCTAATACTGCTATCTGGGGGCACACACAGCTACCTTATACTGTTATCTGGGGACACACACAGCTACCTAATACTGCTATCTGGGGGCACACACAGCTACCTTATACTGTTATCTGGGGACACACACAGCTACCTAATACTGCTATCTGGACGGCACACACAGCTACCTAATACTGCTATCTGGGGGGCACACACTGACACAGCTACCTTATATTGCTATCTGGACGGCACACACAGCTACCTAATACTGCTATCTGGACGGCACACATAGCTACCTAATACTGCTATCTGGGAGCACACACAGCTACCTAATACTGCTATCTGGGGGCAGACACAGTTACCTAATACTGCTATCAGGGGGCACACACAGTTACCTAATACTGCTATCTGGGGGCACACACAGCTACCTTATACTGCTATCTGGGGACACACACAGCTACCTAATACTGCTATCTGGACGGCACACACAGCTACCTAATACTGCTATCTGGGGGGCACACACAGCTACCTAATATTGCTATCTGGGGGGCACACACAGCTACCTAATACTGCTATCTGGACGGCACACATAGCTACCTAATACTGCTATCTGGGAGCACACACAGCTACCTAATACTGCTATCTGGGGGCATACACAGCTACCTAATACTGCTATCTGGGGGCACACACAGTTACCTAATACTGCTATCTGGGGGCACACACAGCTACCTTATACTGTTATCTGGGGACACACACAGCTTCCTAATACTGCTATCTAGACGGCACACACAGCTACCTAATACTGCTATCTTGGGGGGGCACACACAGCTACCTAATATTGCTATCTGGGGGGCACACACAGCTACCTAATACTGCTATCTGGACGGCACACATAGCTACCTAATACTGCTATCTGGGAGCACACTCAGCTACCTAATACTGCTATCTGGGGGCATACACAGTTACCTAATGCTTCTATGTGGGGGCATACACAGTTACCTAATACTGCTTTCTGGGGTCACACAGCTACCTAATACTGCTATCTGGACGGCACACACAGCTACCTAATACTGCTATCTGGGAGGCAAACACAGCTACCTAATATTACGATCTGGGGGGCACACACAGCTACCTAATACTGCTATCTGGACGGCACACACAGCTACCTAATACTGCTATCTAGCGACACACAGAGCTACCTAATACTGCTATCTTGGGGCACACAGTTACCTAATACTGCTATCTGGGGCACACACAGTTACCTAATATTGTTCTCTGGGGGGCACACACAGCTACCTAATACTGCTATCTGGGGGCACACACAGCTACCTAACACTGCTATCTGGGGGCATTCACAGTTACCTAATATTGCTTTCTGGGTGCACACACAGCTACCTAATAATACTGCTATCTAGGGACACACGCAGCTACCTACTACTGCTAACGGGAAGCACACCCAGCTACCTAATACTGCTATCTGGGGGCACACACAGCTACCTAATACTGCTATCTAGGGACACACACAGCTACCTACTACTGCTATCTGGGGGCATTCACAGTTATCTAATATTGCTATCTGGGGGCACACAAACCTACCTAATACTGCTACCTAGGGGGACACACAGCTACCCACTACTGCTATCTGCGGGCACTCCCAGCTACCTAATACTGTTATCTGGGGGGCACACACAGTTATACTGCTATCTGGGTGCACACACAGCTACCTAATACTGCTTTCTGCGGGGGGGAGGGGGGGATTAAGGGGAGAGAAAAGCACATTAAACTAGCGAATACTGCTATCTGGATGTACACAGAGCTCTTGGATACTGCTATCTGGGGGTACATACAGCTACCTAATACTGCTATCTGGGGACTCACACAGATACCTAATACTGCTATCTGAAGCTAATACTGCTATCACGCAGCTAATATTTCAATCTGGGGGCACAAAGATGTGCCTAATATTGCACTGGACGCTGCAGTGATTTTTCCGCGATCGCGTTTGGCGCTTCTACAGCACTGAAACTCGATTGCCGGGAAATCGCCTGAAAAATGGTGCAGGCTACACGTTTCCGTTTGTCGATTTGTGCTAAATCGCCGTCGATAAACGCAAATCGCTCAAGTGAGAACAGGCCCATGGGGTATTATAGCACTAGCGCTTTAAAAAGCGCTTGAGCATTTTGCCAAAATCGCCAGCCAATCGCTCTAGTGTGAATGGGCCCTCATACTGCTATCTAAGGGGAACACGGCAACTGAATACTGCTTTCTAGAAAGACGCAATTTATAACAAACAAAAATTATAGCTTAAATAAGGGCCTCATACAAAAACCTTTATTGTGGAGCAAAATCACAGCAAAAATCCTAATGTTACATACCAGAATTAGTTGAACACATTGTTGAATGATGGGCTTGGACAGGGTATTTTGGACCAAAAGGAGTATGTTTTTTTAAATATGCAGTAGGCCAGAATACCTGAACTGTATGGCTTACCTAAATTTCTCACTCTCACCCGTTAGGCAAATTGTGTTGCGTATACACTCCAACTCAAAGCGCTTGAGCTGCAGCCACTAGGGTGTGCTCAGTAGGCAGCAGCAGTGTTAGGGAGTCTAGCCCAAGGACTTCTTCCTGAATAGTTGCAGGCTTACTGAACAGGAAGAGCCAGGACTTGAACCCAAGTCACTTGTATCAGAGGCAGAGCCCTTAACTGTACACTATCCAGCCTCTTCAGCAACTTCCTGGTCACTAAAGAGAGGTGGAAGATGACTTCTGATGGGTATAGCAGGAAAGAGGAGGCTTTCAAGTCCTCCAAACCAACCCATCCTGGGCATGGCTGGACTAGAAAGAGTCATGCAAGTAATCTCCACCCCCCAGCCACCATAAGAAATGTCTGGTTCCCATAATGATAAACTTAGGGGGGCCCCCACAACTGAAACAGGTAAAAAGTGCACCACCAAAGGCGATAATGTTAAACGTAGCCTCTAGTGGCTAGCAGCAGCAATTGGAGCCCGATACAATAGCGGCCACCAGGTCTGTCCACTATGCAAACTATGACTACAAATAACGGGTTTAAAATTGGCGCTTATAGCAGCTAATTGTGACTTGACATTGCCACCTATGGTGATAGCCAAAATATCAGCATAGGGCTAGGCGGTAGGGGGGTGAGGCGCTGGTGGAAGTTCCTTAGTATTAGGCGACGGAAGTAGGGGGGGTATGGGGGGGTTTAAATCTTAGGCATTACCAGGAGGGTCTTAATGGGAACCTTAACTGAGAGGGATACGGATATTTCCTTTAAACAATACCAGTTACTTGGCAGTCCTGCCGGTGTTTTGTGTTTCTAAGTGTGAATGGGGCCTTAGAGATACAGGATCAGCAGGAGAGTCAGGCAACTGGTATTATTTTAAAAGGAAAAAATCCATATCCTTCTCAGTTTAGGTTCCCTTTAAAGGTAATATCCGAGCTAGAAGAAAAAAATGACAGTGACTTACTGGGGGCTTTCTCTAGCCCCCAGCACCCACTATGTTCCTTGCCACAACTCCACTCCCAGTCGCAGGCTTCTGGTCCCTGACACTGCAGAGGCCGACCTCACCAGGTCGTCCTCTACTGCGTTTGCGCAAGTGCTGCTGTCAATTAAGTCCACGTTGTCAGGAGTGTACTGCGCCTGCGTAGTACACTCCAGACAACGTGGACTTGGACCGGTGGTACCGGAGCTGTGGCGAGGGACATAGTGGCTGTTTGGGGCTGGAGGAAGCCTCAGATAAGTCGCTGTCATTTTTTTTCTAGCTCGGATATTCCCTTTAAGGTTAGGCATCACCAAGGGATCGATTAGTGATCAGCATCAAGAGGGAAGGTTGTGGTTAGGGTAAGGTTAGATTAGGTCATAGTAAAATATTGGTAAATATTACAGATATTTTACATTCGGAATTAACTAGAATATTGGTAATTTTACTGATATTCTTCTAGTGGCTATCTGCAGTTTGCTTTTTTACTGTAAGTGCCAAATACAGCATGTAAGTGCACACACATACACTGTAGAGCACTTTGCCTTCTATATACAGTATAATACCTAATAATAGTGAGAACACCTCTAGCTACCTAACATACAGTGACCAGATTTTTCTCGGCTCAACCTGGGATGGGAGGGAGGGGGTGCTAGTTTGGCAAATGGGCGTGTCCATGACCGAGGTGGAAAAATGGGCTTGCCCATGACATCATGTGGGCGGAGCGAACTGTAATGTAACTCTGAGGCAGTGGGCCAGTGTTTCTTCCCAAATCACAGATAGGCAATGTGACCCTTAAGGTAATTGGGCAATGTTCCCCAAACACATAAGAAAGCAATGTTCCCACAATTATGTGGTAAAATTGGAGATTTGTATCATGGATGTCAGTCCATGACATGACTATGTACTCTGTAAAGTGCTGCAGAAGATGCAAGTGCTACATAAATACATAATAATGATATGGTGGGACATTAAACTTTGACTATGGCCGGGATTAGATTGTGAGCTCCGCCAAGGACAGGACTAAAGTGCTGCCTTAGATGCCAGTGCTATATAAATACATAATAATATAATAGGACATTAAACTATGACTATGGTGGGATTAGATTGTGCGTGAAATCTGCAAAATCTGCTGATGCTACAGTATTAGCATACCATTTAATAATCATGAGTCCACAAAATGCCAAATGCTGCAACAATAACCCCAAATTAGCAAATGTAGTTTCTATGACTATCAAATAATAACTTCAGCAAACGTTACCTCTGACACATGAATTGCAATAACCGTTACCTTCGACAAATGAAATGCAACTACCGTTACCTCTGACACATGAAATTCAGCAGAAAACTATTTATTTGACTCCACAAATGGTAAAAAACTTTTTTTGTTCTTTTTGCTGTGATCATTGACTTTAAACAGGAAAGGAAACAGTTGGATACAAAAAACCCTGTTTCACAACCATGGGGTAATACTATGCATACACTCCCAGTTAATATTTCCTCTCAAAAGTTGATCAAAAACACCTTTCCACAATAGTAGACAGAAAGTGTCAGAAATAGATACCCTCAACGCAATTCTGGAACCCTTTCAGTCTGAATCGCAAACACCTATGACCTCACAGCTATATGCTTGAGCAGAAAGCCAAACACAATGGTGCATCAATATTTGTTGGTAAAAGTCACTTTTCCTTCTTCGTTTACACACTTAAATCAAACATTCCAAAATCAACAGTGTAAAATAAATAGAGCAAATGTGAGTTCCCCGTAAAATCTGAGCTCCTTATCAAACACGTCTGACATTCTTACTTCACTTGTAATAAAATATAATACTTCACCACCCCAGTTATGGGGCCTCACAGGCTCTTACAGTGAGGAATGTTCCTTTCAAGCTCACGTCATGTCAAGAGTCACTTACATTCTTGCTGTCTATTTTGTTAGTCTTTCATGAATCTTTTCTTCAAAGATCTTCTATTTACTCCTAAAGTGCACTACAAGTTCCCCAGAACAAAAATCTTTTTCTTCGCTTATAAACATGCTATTAATCCATCAAAATAGATCAGATAAGGGCATGTTTACTTTCATTTTTTTCAGAATTCTCCGTGTTCTAAATTACTTGCTGTTCCTTAGCTGAAAAGTACTTTGTGTGGACAGGGCTGACATACTGATAGCACAGTGTACAGCTCCACTGGGTCCCCCACAGGAATAGAGCCCAAGGGCAGTAAGTGGGAAAAGGCAGTAAATGCATAATTGCTTTTATCACAGGAAATACTGATGATGGCACCAATGACCATCCCTCTGGCATAAGTGGTTTGGTAGAGTCATTGAAAACAGCATGAAAAGACCAACTCTGCTAGGAGTGAGCTTGCCATGGCAGCAAAGGTTGCAGGTGCTTTTAGATGAAATAGACCACATAACAACCAGAGGTCCAGTCAGAGACAGTTCTCCCATGAAGCAAGGTGAAACACTTGCATCAGGCACAGAGGCTACAAGGGCAGCATGCTTGTATTGTGTGTTTACACTTACAGCATGCAGAGTTGAAGGAGAAGAAAGAGGAGAGCGAGTGAAGTGACAAGGTCAACATTGAGGAAAAGCAGCTTGTTGTGCTTTGTGAGGAGTCTGAAAGTAAGTGAGTAAGGAGGGGGAGGCAGGAGGGCTGCAGTGTTTCATTTGAGTTGCACAGCAGAAAGGAGGAGGTGGCACTGCTGTCCTGACTGAGGAGGAATGGAGGACGGCTGACTGGCTGAGCAGTTTGTTTGTTACAGACTCCCAGCCAGCGTGTTATTGTGTTGAGCTGCAGCATGTCACGTCTCAAGTTGTTGCATATGCTTCCTTGCTTGCTGACTGATAACATTAAATGAAGCAGAGTAAATTGTAGGACGCTGTACGATCATTCCAAATTCCTCAGGCAGCAAGTCTAGAACCGGCCCTGGGTCCAGTCCAGACAGAGTTGTCCTCCATAGGTTTTAGCGTTGCTATATAAAGGTGGCCTCAATTGTATTCCCTGAGATCATGAAAAAGCTGTTTTATTCCATATTGCTTCTGAACTAAATTATGGCTGTTGTACTTTCATCCCTATAATAAGTTACCACTGACTTCAAGGTGTTCTAGAGGTCTACTGAATTTTCAAGGTCTGCTAAATTTAAAAAACAAGAAACAAACAGAGTGTTCTTAATTTTAGCCTGTTGCTTCATGTAAAATCAGTTCCAATTAAATTTTGTTTCAATCAGTACTAGTAGATACTGATGAATGGATCAGATAAGTGAACAATACAAACATCCCTAGGTATAATAGGCTGGAAACTGCTCCTTTATGTGTTTGATGTGGTTCTGTTTAATTAATCTCAAATACCGTCTGTTTTAAGAAGGCAAAGTTTTGTTTTGCTTAACATTTTAGCAAGAGGGCTTTTTATTTTTGTAGCCCTTTACAGACCCCTAGGAGTTCTGCTTCACAATGAGCTTGCTGGGCAATCTGTAGGTCATGAAGTATTAGCAAGTGAACTACTAGACTCTGTAATGCCTTAAAGAACAAGCAACACCCATGCTAACCTAGAAATAAAAAACACATATATAAGTAGATACATTCTACTTCTACTTACATAACAGATGTATTGTGCTATCCACATAATAAATCCTGTGAATTTTACAAAGGAAAAGCAGAAAATCCTATTCTAGGCAGTGGCCATTTTGCCAAGCTAATGCTGACATCATATCCTCCCTGACTCTTGTTTTCCCCCCTCCCTTCTCTTGCTCATTGTGTGTTCATTAGCTGCCCTCCTCACAGTCTTCAGACACTCCCACTGAGGTGTATACTAGCAACTCCACTGTCTTTTTTTGTTTACACATCCAATCACTGTGTCACGTCGTCAGCCTTGCTTGTAAACACAAGTGACCAGAGAGTGTTTCTGATAAGCAGCTAGGCGGGGAAATAAATGGAAGAGGAGGAATATATTATAGATAAAAAGAACTCCCAGCATTCAACTCTTTGGCACTAGGGCCAGTGCTCCTAAAGTATGTGATAACTACAAACCATAACAGCAGAAAAAGTTTTGCAAGTTTTGAATGCAGGATTAGCATCTTTATCACTTAATACAATCAGACCAGTGTCTGTTGAAATTTGATTTTTATGGTGACAATACTGCTTTAAAGCAGAGCTCCCCAACCCTATCCTCAAGGCCCACCAACAGTACATGTTTTGCAGAAATCCACAAACATTCCCAGGTGGTGTAATTAGAGTCTCAGCAGAGCTGTTTAACTAGCTGTGTGGTTTTCCACAAAACATGCACCGTTGGTGGGCCTTGAGGACAGGGTTTGGAAACACTGCTTTAAAGGATACGTCCAGGCTGGAAAAAAAATAAAGATCCACTTACCCGAGGCTTCGTCCAGCCCCTGGCAGCCGTCCTGTGCCCTTGCCGCAGCTCCAGCGGCTCCTGGTCTCCTCCGCTGGCGAAACTGACCTCGCCAGGTCGCGTTCTGGGTCGGCTTCTTCTGCGCTCCACCGAGCGGGTCATAGCTCCCAACTGTCCCTTTTTAAGAGGGACAGTCCCTCTTTGGGAACTAAATCCCTCTGTCCCTCTTTCTCACTCATTTGTCCCTCTTTCAGGACTGATGTACAGATCTAGGTAAATATATGTATTTTCCTACTAAAACATAATGTGTTTTATAGACTCTAAATGCTATTTCTATAATTTAATTTGATATATTTCCTATTTTAAATGTTAAAATGAAGGAGAACTAATGATGATACAGAGGACCAGTGTGGTCTAAATTTTTAAACTATGGCCTCAATTCACTAAGCTTATCTCCTGTCTTTAATAACGTTTCTAGAGTTATCACCATGGTGATGAGGCATGTAGTATTTAGGAAACATTTTACCTCAGGCAAACCTAAAGTTAACTCTTCTGTCTTTGGCCTCAATTCACTAAGCTTATCTCCTGTCTTTAATAACTCTTCTAGAGTTGTTACCATGGTGATAAGGCATGTAGTATTCAGGAAACATTTTACCTCATGCAAGCCTAAAGTTAACTCTTCTGTCTTTAAATTAACTCTCCAATCCTTAAAATAACTCCAGAGTTAAAGACAGGCTGTTTATTAGCTGCATGTGAAAATAACTACAGAGGAGATAAATTAACTACAGAGGAGGTAAATTAACTACAGAGGAGGTATATTAACTACAGGAGAGGTAACTTAAGGAATGAAGAGGTAAGATAACTCTCTCACGTGTGGAGGTAAGTTTTCTCTTGCCTTATTATCTCCAGCATGATCTTAGTGAATTGAGGCCTTTAAGTTAACTCTTCGATCCTTAAAATAACTCCAGAATTGTAAAGTTAAAGACAGGCTGTTAATTAACTGTGTGTGAAAATAACTACAGAGGAGGTAACTTACTACAGAGGAGGTAAATTAAGGAATGAAGAGATAAAATAACTCTCTCACTGTCTGGAGGTAAGTTTTCTCTTGCCTTATTATCTCTAGCATGGTCTTAGTGAATTGAGGCCTTTGTCTTTTGCTTCTGAATTATTCCTGGTATTAGTGACTAGGAGTGTGATAGAGTTTTGATTAGGGGTGTGGCACGGATGTGATTAGGAGTGTGACGGGTGTGATTAGGGGTGTGGCAGGGGTGTGTTTAATGCCTAGTACACACCATACAATTTTGTGTTAGATTTTTTGTAAGATTTTCTGTAAAGCACTGGTAGAGACTAATCATTATCTCTGGTGCATTGTCTTCTGGTTATCTCCTGCTGAGTAAAACAATGCTTAATTGCTAGGCAGATAGATGGTCAGATAGATAATTTGCAACGTGTTGGAAATTATCTATCTGGCAGGTAAATCTAACAGAAAATCTTACAGAAAATTGTATGGTGTGTACTAGGCATTAAAGTGTCTCTTTTCCTTATCTCAAAAAGTTGGGAGGTACAGTATGTCTCTATACAATCTTTCCCCCAACCATCTCTCCCTGGTAGAACTGCCTCCCGAGCTCTTGAGACTCCTGCCTCACACTGACCATGTCTTCCGCTACTGAAGATACATTGCTCAATACTGCACAGTGCTGGTTACCTAAGAACATTTAATTCGACTTTTAATTCGGTGAGTCACACATCATGTATGCTCTATTAACACACAGCATTTAGCACAGCGTTCTACCTTCTTACTTCACGTTTTGGTCTGTGGTCTTCTACCTCGGGCTACACGTTACAGTACGGTCTGTGATAACTACAGTCTGCCTGTAAACAGCAATCTGCTGAATCCTCCATATGATTATTTAATTGCTAAGGCATATGCTAGTGATTAGAGGCTAGAAATCTGAATATAATCTGAAATCCATGTGCCTGTAGGAGTAACAATATTGTTATAAAAGGAACAGTCTCCTGAGTAGCTAGCAAAATAAGTTGAAAACTGTTGAGTAATTTAATATTAATTTCTCATATTTGTTTAGTGCCAACATATTACACATAGAGTACCCTACATAGTACAATTCTAATAAATCCCTGGCCCAGGGGTACGTATTAATGGATATCCTTACAATACCTACATGAGGACATACTGTAGTCCAGTTTAGGTTCTACTTAATGGTACAATTGTAAACAGGAATCCACACAAAAGAAAACATATAAACTCCATGCAGGCAGTGTCCATGGGCATTGGACCCTATACTGCACACTGAAGAAACAGTCAAAAACTGCAAAACATTGTAAAGCACTCTGTGGGCCTAGTTTAATAAAATTCTTCTGAACTAAGGAACACTTAAAGGATACCTGAAGTCAGAGGAATATGGAGTCTGCCATTTGTATTTCCTTTTAAACATTGCAAAGCCCCTGGCTGTCCTGCTGAATCTTTACCCTTAATACTTGTAGCCACAGACCCTGAACAAGCAGGTAGATCAGATGTTTAACTGAAGTTTGACTGAATTTGCGGCATGCTTGTTTCAGGAGTGTGATTCATTCACTACCGGTGCCATAAAGATCAGCAGGATGCCAGGCAATTGGTATTGCTTAAAGCAAATAAATATGGCAGCCTCCATATCCCTCTTGCTTCAGGCCTGCCTGCATTTAGTGTTGCCACTTTTTTTTTTTTAATAAATCCAATGTCATGGATTAACTAAAAATAGCTATCACTATAAAGGTATTTATGCATGTGGCTGCAGCAACACAGAGGTTAATCATACCTTTCAGCAATAAATGTTATGATTCAATAAAACTCACGAGGGTTGCAAACTTCTGCCACTGAGGGCAGAGAATGTTCAATAAATAAAGTTCAATATTCTGCAAAGTTCTAAGGTTGAGGATTTTTATTATTCTTCAGATTTGTAAAGCTGAGGGTCACATTAGTAAATCAGACCCATTAGCTATGTGAAGCACACAGCCTGATTCATTGGCACACATTGCAAGGTCTATGCAGGTACGTACGGGACTTGCTTGTATAAACGGTACTGCCAGATCCAGCTGCAGGTGAGTAGCACATCATTTTGAACAGACAACTTTCTCTAATGATGTAATTGTCTGATTTGGGTAGACAAGGGAAACGTGAGTCTAAGAATTGGGGTGAAGTCATTCACCTGCTGTCCCAAGGTGCAAACATTTATTTAATTAGCAATGTCAGCAGCTGGCTGAGGCCTATTTAAATGTAGAATGGGGAGGAGTCTGTTGGAGGTTGACGATGGAGCTATTTATTGCCTGGGATAGTGAACTTCTCTATTAGCAGAGTCGGACCAGCAGAGAATATTTCAGCCCTTCACCTTGTAGGTCACTTCATATTTTGAGAGCTTCACCTCTTGCTATTCAGTGAAGGTAATTTTGCCTGCCTTGGGGTTGGGCATTTTTCAAATGTGAAAACGAGATGCGTATGAGCCTGCACTCTGTATAAACATGACTTGCACCTGCCAAATCTGGGCAATCTTTGGGATTTCATTAGCCAGGAATTCATAATTGGGAGTATCTCATTAACTCTGATTTTAAATTACTTAAGTAGAGACTAATGCAGCTGGAAACCCTTCTTACTTCAAATTTATAAATAGAATCAGAGAGCAAATCTTTAATGGTCTTGGGGTATACAGCTAGCAGAGTGTCGTTTTTTAAGATTTCAAGTTTCATCAAGTGACATAAGTAGGTGAAATATACAGTACATGCTATATACAGTATTTGCCTGGTGATCACCTTGCAGGCACTTGCTATCAGAAAGCAATAGAATAATGCCTTTCTTTCCTTGTGCTGTGTGGGTAAGCACTTATATACATAAGACATATACATTTTGCATTGGTAATTAAATTAGGTCCAAGGTTTCTCAGCTAAAAGGACTCAAGAGGCAAAGCTTCTAATCTATTTTTAACTCACCTGGGGCTTCTTCCAGCCCCTAGCAGCCATGTCAGTCCCTCGCCGCTGATCCGGTTCTGCTCAGTGTCCCACAGGCCGTCCGTAATGATCGCGACCCGCTGGCTGGGTCGGCTCTTCTGCGCCTGCGTGTCCACGTCATCTGGCGCGTACTGTGCCTGCGCAGATGTAGTCCTCTATTTAAATCATTTTCATCTCTTACAGTGTGCAGTATTTCTTAAGCACCCTTTATAAGATGACTAAGCACTGCAAATAATAGAATGTCTCTGTTATGGCTAAAACCAGAAATTGGGCAAAGTGGGAATTGGCCGGCCATTTCTAGAACTGGACGATTTGACGTCGGCCAAAGTCCAAAATGCTGGGAATTTCTGACATTGGCTGGCCAGTTTGCAAAATGGCCAAAGTCCAAAACGCACAAATCCCAGAACATCCCGGGTCCTGTCCAGCAACATGAATGGCACTGGAAACTTCCTCTCTGCTCTGAAAGATACAGCACAATAATCTTTTTAAAGAAAAGCATTTCTTAGTTACAGCTGATATAAATCCTGCAATAAATCTGCAGTGTGTCTACATCCTACTTTCTTGGGAGCAGACATATTGTTATCATCCTGTGCTTTTAAATTAGCTTCTCTGCTGTGGCAGTCAGGTGACACAGGGGAGAGATCAAACTACAGTGGTGATTAGTCACAGATGAGGGGGATGCATGGCTGGGGGTGCTTTGGTGGGCGCTTTGCACTACTGGGGGTGCTTTGCATGGCTGGGGGGGGTCTTTGCTGGGCGCTTTGCATGGCTGGGGGTGCTTTGCTGGGCACTTTGCATGGCTGGGGGGAAGGGGGAGTTGCTTTGCATGGTTGGGGGGTCTTTGCTGGGTGCTTTGCATGGCTGTGGGTGCTTTGCTGGGGGGCTCTGCATCCCTGGAGAGGGGGTCTTTGCTGGGTGCTTTGCATGGCTGGAAATGCTTTGCTGTGCACCTTGCATGGTGGGGGGGGGGGCGGCAGCTTTGCATGGCTGGCGGTGGGCTTTGCTGGGTGCCTGTTAGGCTGGGGCTGCTTTGCTGGGCTGGGGGGGGGCTTTTCTGGAGGCTGCCTGTGCTACTCAGACCTCCGATCAGGGCGATCAGAGAGGCGGAGAGAGGCAGCGCGCACGCTACTCACCTGGACCCATACACTTCATATTGCGGAAGTGTTCAATGATGTCACTTCTGCATTGAAGTGTTTGCGTCCTGCGGCTCTCCGCCTCTCTGGTTGCCCTGATCGGAGGTCTGAGTAGCGGCAGTGGAGGAGGAGCGATGAGCGGGGCTTCCTGGCGGTGGGGAAATGAGAGCAGCTGGCGGCAGGGAGCGAAACTTCGGGACTTGGCCGGCCACGTTAAGTCACGTGTTCTGGCCGGCCAAAGTCCGAAATTCACGCCTATTTTGCACACTGGCCGGATCAGCCGGCCACTTCACATTCTGACCGGCCCGAACCCTGGCGGTGGGGAAATGAGAGCAGCTGGCGGCAGGGAGCGAAACTTCGGGACTTGGCCGGCCACGTTAAGTCACGTGTTCTGGCCGGCCAAAGTCCGAAATTCACGCCTATTTTGCACACTGGCCGGATCAGCCGGCCACTTCACATTCTGACCGGCCCGAACCCGAAGTTCCCAGACTTTGGGTTCTGGCCGTAACATCTCCAAAGAAATCCTTCCTAAGTAAATCTACACAATCATGCTGTATACTGTATATAATTTTTCAGTTTTGTAGCAGGTACACTTGGATCAGCTTAGCATCCATGTTCATTTTGTGGAGAAATGATGGGAAACAGGGCAAAATGAACACAACAGGAATCAGCTTAGGTTTCACAGCCTGGCAAATCCCTTCTTTTTTAAGACTAGATTGGTAAGATATTCAGAGAAGCTGCAGTAGAGCAACCTTCAGAAGTGAGATCATCACCATATATGGCTGAAACAGATAGTCCTTATCATCCTATGTCTGTAGGTGGCACTCTTGGGTGAAGTAAAACTAAAGAGCGGAGAGTGGTCTGGTCATGTCAGCTCAGCACATCTGGACAGTTTAAAATCTCCTGAACTATTGTAGATCTTTTGCGAAACTCTGCTAAATGTATATACTGTGTGTGTTGTGTGTGTGTGTGTGAGTGTGTGTGTGTGTGTGTGTGTGTGTGTATTTATAAATATATATATATATATATATATATATATATATATATATATATATATATATATATATATATATATAATTTTTTCTTTTTTTCCCCTTTTTTTTTCTTTTGTATAACTGTGCTGATCGCGAATTAATTGCCAAAATCAGGTATCCATTTGAGCAAATCTCTAGTCCAGTTGGAACTCTGAATACTATTTTAAAATAAAGAGTAGCTGAAAGGTAACCCAATTTTTATTTTTTTCTTACGAGTGGGAGGACAGTTTTCATTCTGCCATACTCAGGATGCTCATTAATGATTGACTGCAAGGCTTGCACTGCCCAGGTAGCGGGAACTTCCAGATACATCATACTGTGTAGGCAAGACAAAAGGTTTGTTTTATAAAAGATGCATTAAGCAGCAGTGATCAGTAATCGGTCTAAAATGCCCATTTGTTGAATCACTACAGTACGGCCTGCGAGTTACCCACGTCATTACTGTGGCAATTCACAACATAATGACTAGGACCGCCTACAGAACTTTAGGCTCAAGCCTTTTTAACATGGATTTTGACAGGGGAAATGTTTATAAAATGTCATTGCAAACAAAAAAACAATACATATTATTCAATTTCTTAATATAAAAATAAAACACTGTAGCACCACCAATAACATTAGAAGGATTGTCCTGCCTCCCCCCGTACACGAGGCATGGAAAAGCTCATCTGAAGTGATGAAAAATCTACTCCTTTTTTCAAAGTCCTCACCACCACCACCTCACCACCAGTAAGAAAGGCCCTTCAACAGAAATGAGAAATGCTCTGGCTGACAATCTAATTGCCAGGATCCATGTTTGGTAAAGGGGCACTATGATGAAATGTTGTAAAATTTAAAATATGTGCAAACATATACAAATGTCCTATGTTGCTGTCACTTACAGTAGGTAGTAGAAATCTGACAGAAGCGACACGTTTTGGACTAGTCCATCTCTTCATGGGTGGATTCTCAGGGATTTATTTATTTTCAAAAGCACTTAGTGAATGGCAGTTGCTCTGTCCAACTGCCAAAAAACTGTGTAGTGAGCAGGGAGGCTGGCCAGCATCATTGTTTAAATACTTTTTATGGAATATCTTTATAAAGAATAAAAGTCTTGATGAGAATCCCCTATGAAGAGATGGACTAGTCCAAAACCTGTCACTTCTGTCAGATTTCTACTACCTACTGTAAGTGACAGCAACATAGGAGAAAAGTAATTTATGGCTCATTTTACTCTGGAAAAAACGTACTACTTATTTGTCTATCTTTGCACATATTTTACATTTTAAAATTTTTCGTCGTAGAGCCCCTTTAAAGTGGAATGAAACCCAGCATTTCTACTTTGCTCTAATAGATTATTTACAGCATATTTTTTTTTTTACTAGAACAGCATTCAAAGAGTTAAGCATAGGCTATATGCTGAATACACACGGTGCGTTTCCGCACTCGATGCGCCCGTTGAATTGCGTCGACTCGATTATTTCCGATATGTCCGATTCGCGTTTCGATGGATCGTTATGTCCATTTGGCATACTTTACATGTAAATCGACCAAACAATCATCGAAATGCGCTCGGAAATGCTCGAAAATAATCGAGTCGACGCATCGAGTGCGGAAACGCACCGTGTGTATCCAGCATTAGAAGCTCCCCTGCAGGGATAGCTGGACGAATCCAAACTAGAGATAATGTTATCTTGTGTTTAATTGTATCAAGTGAGAAATGTAAACAAGCCCGTCTCTGACACTGCAAACTCTCCTGAAGACACTGAGACGATCAGAAAGCATCAGAAAGCATTTCTTCTTACGTTAGAAGATGAATAAAGCAAAGTCAGCTTTCAGAGCCAAAAAAGTCTACTTTGGGAATGTATAAGTTCTAAATGAATAATAATACTAATGCACAAAAGCAAATATGCTAACCGTATAACATATAAAAAGTAGGAAAACATGTTTTTATTGAATATTATGTCAGGGTTTTATACCGCTTTAACTCTTGTTGCCAGTACAAGAGCTATAGATCAGTGTATATTAAAGCATTAAAACCTTTTCACACCTTTTTCGTTTGTTTATAAAGGTCGCCCTTACTGCGCCTGCACGAACCGCCACTGTCAATCAAGCCCACGTTGTACGCGGCTTACTGTGCAGATGCAGTAGTTCTGCGCCTGCGTAGTAAATGTTGCGGAGAGCGGAGCGGTCGGCGTGGGACAGTCGACTGCAAGGGGCTGGAGAAAGCTCCAGGTGAGTAAAGGTTTTTTATTTTTTATTTGCCTGATAACTGCTTTAAAGCTTTCATGAAGACACTGGGGAAATGTTGTGGGAAAGGTTAAATGCTTTTTTCCACATTCAGCAGTGACAGGAAGATAATACTCTGCTAAGCTGTAGTGCTGCTGCATTGTTACTCCCTCAAGGAATGGAGCTATAGGAGCCAGCCAGCCAGGTATTTTAAGTACAGAAGTAGAGTGCATTGCAAGCTGAACTAGGGTTTTACATGAAATTTAGATTCCCTTCAAATATTCATTTAAGATATGAATTATAGCACAAGGTGTTTTTGTCTCCTTTTTTTCCTTAGGATACAACAGTGCCTCTCACATCGCTTTCTGCTTCTCCATAAAAAATCAATGAGCTCTGGGGGTCATTAAAAATCGTGTCGCATAACAGTAAAAAGAATTAGATTATTCTATTTTATGTGAATACACCATTGTGCCTGAAGGAAGGCTGTAACTATTGATAGCACATTTTATCATTGTTTCGCTGAAAAGCATTTGCGAGGTCATCTGGATGATTTAAAGCATTAGCTATGTTCAGTATGAAGTTGACAAGTACCCTTGTGCTAATGCACATTTTTAAATAATGCCAGATTATTGTTTCCACAATAGAAAAAGTCCCTTGGTATTTTGAAGTAAACAGAAAGGGAATGTTCATGTTATTTAAAACTGCTGTAGCAGCAGATACGACAGTTCATGTTTTTATTAAAGCGGGTCTATGGTAGAGCATTTTGTTTAGCACGATTTCACTTTACTTCCCTTCAATGAAAATTTCCTTCAGTAAGTGACAACCTTGAATTATATTCTACACCAGTGCAGGCATGTAAATTAATGCGGGTGCCCTGATCATGTGATCTCTGCTAAATGGAGGACCAGGGCTCTGTCAGGGTACCAGACAGTAACATCTGCTATCCAAAATAACATCCTCTGACAGGTCATGCGAGTAACTCAACAAGATGCTGGAAGGTAGCTAGAGGTATCTGGAGACTTTCAGACTGCAATGTGTCTCACAGGTGGTGGAGCCAATATTTGAACCTGAAATTCAGAATCAGAATCGTTTTGTTTTGCCAAGTACAGTGGGAGCTGTACCTGGAATTGTTTCTGGCACATACTGGGTCTGTACAGTAAACGTACAGATGATACAGAAAAAATACAGTTCAGATAAAGCAGAATATATATAAGTAAACATATACACATCCTGTAAGACATAGTTGAGGACAGGAGGACAAGAGGGGGCATCTGAGTGTTATATGAAGGGGGCTGCCACATTTTGCTACAGCGCTCCACCACTGGCAGTGGTACAGATGTCCCTCTATGTGTCAGACAGAGAAAAGTGAAGGAGAGACAGATGGAGAGAGAGAGAAGGTGCTGCAGCTCCTATGCTATGGTAGCTGGTCAATAGAGTGCAATCCTGAATATAGTGGGGACCCGACTGAGGTGAAGTCGATCGCAGGTAGCAGCAGGCAGGCTCCTTAGTTCTCACTTGGTGGTGCATAGTGGGCCTTGTGTATCGTGCATGTGGGCCTTTAAGTCAGAGGGAACAGGCCGAATGGTGCATATGGGTCTTTAAGACAGTGCGAGTGGTTGCCCGCTTGTGAGTCTGGTGGCCCTGGCTGTTCTGTGTCTCTGTGGGTGCTAGCCTGCAACTGACACTGTTTGTTTAAAGGTGCTTGTCTGTGTCTGCAGCTGGAGGAGCGGGATTTGTGCAGGCCAACCACGGCTAATTCCTGCATCCCGCAAGTGAATGTATGGCCGATCGGCAGTGGCGTCCAGGAAATCTTATTCTGTGCGGCAGGTGGCCAGATAAAAAGAACAGGTCCAGATAAGAAGAACAGGTCCAGTAGCCCTTGCAGCCAATGGAGGTGAGTGTGGCTGCAGCACGCTCTGTGCAGCCACATGTCTCTGCCGCTGATCTAGAGGCCTTGCAGGAATGCCAGGGAGGGAGCCAGCATGCCACAGTGAGTGTATTAGAGCCTGAAAGGCAAAAGCATGAGTGTGAAGGTGAGAAGAGCTAGAGTACTGTGTGCCACAGCTACCAGCTAGGTGCCATCTTAGGCCCCGTTCACACTTGCGGTTTTGCGAAAACCGCACCGGATGTCCGGACCGCACCGGAGCCGGATCGGACCTGAACCGTACGGTTCCTGTCCGGATCCGGTCCGGATCCGGTCCGGTTGCATACGGTTTCCGTGCGGTATGAACACGGTTGCGGTCCGGATCCGGATTCTTAAAGAGATAACAACCTGTATAAATACCTGGGGTTCTGGGAGGTCAGCAGAAGCTCTGGGGTCATTGTTGGAGACAGCTGGACGTGTGGAGACCATCCTTGGATACAGAGACAGCAGTTGGGACCATGGATCCAGTCATTTTTTACGCTTATTACCTGGGAATTCTCTCCTTCCTGTTGTTTACCTACTACTATGTGGGGAGAAGGCGTGCTCCTCGCAGGAGATGGTGGGTGCACCCTCTACTAGCCAGGAGGCAGAGGAAGGGAGAGTTCCAGGCCCTCTACCGGGACCTCAGACGACACCCACAGAAGTTCTACAGCTACACTCGGATGTCTATTCCCCTGTAAGTATATAGGCCTAAATACACCAACCCCCACCATTCCTAAACACCCCACCCTCACCCCCACAACACCTCATCCCTGTATACCTAGCTAAACACACCACCCTGACCCCCACACCCCTGTATACCTAGCTATACACTACACCCCCACCCTCCACAACACTCCCAAACCTCTGTAAACACACCTCCCCCATCCTCCACCCAACACCTTGTCCCACAACATACTTTACAGCTTCTTCCTTTCCATCTCCTGACAGGTTTGATACCCTTTTGGAGATGGTGAAGGATGACCTTAGGAAGAAGGATACCACGTTCAGGAGAGCAGTCACACCACAAGAACAACTACTCATCACACTGAGGTATGTAAAAACAAATTTTTTTATTGCAAAAACAACCACTTTCCAACATGGAAACATTCTTCCAACATGGAAGACAAAAAATAACATATCTATGGTATAGCCCGGTCAGTTTTAAGGAACACCAACCACCAACTTTGTGCTGGTAGAGTTGCAGGGCATAGCTGCCCAAGTGTCTTTCGGGGACACCAGTCCCTAATATTAAAGTGCTTCAAAAACCTAACCACTGGCACAGGACCCTCTGAGCCATGGATGAAGGACACAGGTCAGTGAAAAGGCTAGGCCTCTCACCGACCAGTGTAGGTGTCCTTCATCCATGGCTCCAAGGGTCTTGTGCAAGTGATTAGGAACAAGAACAAAGTGAGGAGCAAGAGGAACCGATGGCAGAGGAGCAGGACTACAGGTAGTGTCTTTCGGGGACACCAGGCCCTAAATTATTAGTGCTTCTAAAACCTAACCACTGGCACAGGACCCTCTGAGCCATGGATGAAGGACACAGGTCAGTGAAAAGGCTAGGCCTCTCACCGACCAGTCAAGGTGTCCTTCATCCATGGTTCAAAGGGTCTTGTGCAAGTGGTTAGGAACAAGAACAAAGTGAGGAGCAAGAGGAACCGATGGCAGAGGTGCATGACTACAGGTGCAGTGCAACAGGCACAAGGTTGTGACCCAGGTAGTGTCTTTCGGGGACACCAGGCCCTAATAAATTGAAGTGCTTCAAAAACCTAACCACTGGCACATGACCCTCTGAGCCATGGATGAAGGACACAGGTCAGTGAAAAGGCTAGGCCTCTCACCGACCAGTGTAGGTGTCCTTCATCCATGGTTTCAAGGGTCTTGTGCAAGTGATTAGGAACAAGAACAAAGTGAGGAGCAAGAGGAACCGATGGCAGAGGAGCAGGACTACAGGTGCAGTGCAACAGGCACAAGGTTGTGACCCAGGTAGTGTCTTTCGGGGACACCAGGCCCTAATAAATTGAAGTGCTTCAAAAACCTAACCACTGGCACATGACCCTCTGAGCCATGGATGAAGGACACAGGTCAGTGAAAAGGCTAGGCCTCTCACCGACCAGTGTAGGTGTCCTTCATCCATGGTTTCAAGGGTCTTGTGCAAGTGATTAGGAACAAGAACAAAGTGAGGAGCAAGAGGAACCGATGGCAGAGGAGCAGGACTACAGGTAGTGTCTTTCGGGGACACCAGGCCCTAAATTATTAGTGCTTCTAAAACCTAACCACTGGCACAGGACCCTCTGAGCCATGGATGAAGGACACAGGTCAGTGAAAAGGCTAGGCCTCTCACCGACCAGTCAAGGTGTCCTTCATCCATGGTTCAAAGGGTCTTGTGCAAGTGGTTAGGAACAAGAACAAAGTGAGGAGCAAGAGGAACCGATGGCAGAGGTGCATGACTACAGGTGCAGTGCAACAGGCACAAGGTTGTGACCCAGGTAGTGTCTTTCGGGGACACCAGGCCCTAATAAATTGAAGTGCTTCAAAAACCTAACCACTGGCACATGACCCTCTGAGCCATGGATGAAGGACACAGGTCAGTGAAAAGGCTAGGCCTCTCACCGACCAGTGAAGGTGTCCTTCACCCATGGCTCCAAGGGTCTTGTGCAAGTGATTAGGAACAACAAAGTAAGGAACAAGAGGAATCAAAGGCACAGGTGCAGGACTACAGGTGCAGTGCAACAGGCACAAGGTTGTGACCCAGGTAGTGTCTTTCGGGGACACCAGGCCCTAATAAATTGAAGTGCTTCAAAAACCTAACCACTGGCACATGACCCTCTGAGCCATGGATGAAGGACACAGGTCAGTCTACCAAGTCATCATCAAAGGAGAGAGCTGGGATAGCTAAGGACTCCCTCCTCCTACTCCTCTCCTCGGGGAAATAGGTTACATCGGCGACGTCATCATCCACCAAGCTCTCCTCACTGCTGAACCGTGCCTCCTGGGTCGGTTCCTCTTGCTCCAAATTGTCTTCAGTCCTGTAGATAAAAACAATATTTATTGGTGTGCCAAACAGCATGTGGCGTCAATTCACAGAGCTAGCAAACACTAGCAAACACTTTATCAACCGTTTCTACCAAACATTTGATAAAGCTTGTGAGAAAAGTTCGCTAGCCATGGGAATTGAGGCCAGTTTATAGCAATACATGGCCGAAGTCATGGTAGTTGTCTGCTAAAATGAGGTCTCAGTTCCTGCCCACAGTAGTGGTACTTACAGTCTAGGTTCCAGGCTTGCATTGATGAAAGACAATTGCTTGGCAAATTGGTAGTCTTTTTGTTGCTTTCCCCCGCCACTGCCACTTCGTTCGGCAAGTTTTTTCTTCCGTAGCCATTTCACGTATGCATCACGTATATTGCGCCACCTTGTCTTGAACCTTTCTCCTGTAACGACATGAAAAATTGATTTCGATTATTTCTCTTGTAGGTACATCGCAACTGGACAAACATATACATCGCTACATGTCACATTTCGTATTGGGAAGAGCACGGTGGCAGGCATCGTCGTGAGGACTTCGAGGATCCTTTGGACGCGACTGAGGGCCAGATACATGCCTGTGCCGGACACCACGAAATGGGAGGAGATCGCCCAGGGCTTCTGGACCGAGTGCAAGTTTCCTAATTGTGTTGGCGCACTGGATGGGAAACACATCCGGATTCAGAAACCCGTGGGGAGTGGCAGCCATTATTTCAACTATAAAAAATACTTCAGCATTGTTCTAATGGCAGTGGCAGATGCGGACTACAAGTTTGTGTACGTGGACGTGGGGTCGTACGGTAGTTCCAATGACTCTGGAATTTTCCAGCGTACGACCCTTTGCCGGCTGATGGAGGAAGGCAGACTGCGTCGCCCCCGTGACAGACCCTGGCCTGGGACAAGGGCACCGGCCTACCCCTATGTGTTTGTGGGGGACGAGGCCTTCGCCCTGTCCGACCATGTAATGCGTCCGTACCCAGACAGGGGACTTGATGCCAGCCAGCTACACTTCAATGCTCGGTTGAGCCGTGCAAGGAGAATGGTGGAGTGCACATTTGGGATCCTGGTGTCAAAGTGGAGGGTGTTCCACACGCCCATGCTGCTGAAACCGGGCAACGCAGTTGTCGTGGTGAAGGCAGCATGCATCCTCCACAACTTTGTGCGGCAGGAGGAAAGAGAGACTCCGGAACCCCCGAATGTGCTTCCACTAATGCCCCTGCGGAGGTATGCAACCAGGCCAAGGGTAGTGTCACTGCGGAACAGGGACCAACTGAGACTTTATTTTACCACACCACCAGGACGAGGGTGAATGTTTGGTTTTTAATATGTTTTGTTGAAATGTGTTTATTTTGGAGTTTCAAGTTTTTAAGTGATTTTAAATGTCTTAATTTTTTACAATAAATTGATGTTTAATAATTGGTCATTGTGCATGTTTTATGTGCACAGGTGGGGTACATCGCAGGTGGGTGGGAGACATCACAGGTGGGTGGGAGACATCACAGGTGGGTGGGAGACATCACAGGTGGGTGGGAGACATCACAGGTGGGTGGGATACATCACAGGTGGGGTACAGGTGGGTGGGATACATCACAGGTGGGTGGGATACATCACAGGTGGGTGGGATACATCACAGGTGGGTGGGATACATCACAGGTGGGGTACAGGTGGGTGGGATACATCACAGGTGGGTGGGATACATCACAGGTGGGGTACAGGTGGGTGGGATACATCACAGGTGGGTGGGATACATCGCAGGTGGGTGGGATACATCACAGGTGGGGTACAGGTGGGTGGGATACATCACAGGTGGGGTACAGGTGGGTGGGATACATCACAGGTGGGTGGGATACATCACAGGTGGGTGGGATACATCACAGGTGGGGTACAGGTGGGTGGGATACATCACAGGTGGGGTACAGGTGGGTGGGATACATCACAGGTGGGTGGGATACATCACAGGTGGGGTACAGGTGGGTGGGATACATCACAGGTGGGTGGGATACATCACAGGTGGGGTACAGGTGGGTGGGATACATCACAGGTGGGTGGGATACATCGCAGGTGGGTGGGATACATCACAGGTGGGGTACAGGTGGGTGGGATACATCACAGGTGGGGTACAGGTGGGTGGGATACATCACAGGTGGGTGGGATACATCACAGGTGGGGTACAGGTGGGTGGGATACATCACAGGTGGGTGGGATACATCGCAGGTGGGTGGGATACATCACAGGTGGGGTACAGGTGGGTGGGATACATCACAGGTGGGTTACAGGTGGGTGGGATACATCACAGGTGGGTGGGATACATCACAGGTGGGGTACAGGTGGGTGGGGAACAGGTGGGTGGGCCACGGGTGGGTGGGCAACACGTGGGTGACACAAATCCATAGCAAAAGTGGAATACATCACAAGCTAACCACAAGCCCCCCCAAAAACTTCTAGTCAACATACCCTCTGTGCCTTGCTGTCTCTTGCTCAAGTGCTCAAAGTCCTCCACATACAGCTTGGCAATTTTTTTCCACAGGCCTCTGCATTTTTTGATGTTGCTGTGGTCCGCATCCCCCTTGTCCCACAGGGCTGGTACCTGCTGCACCTGTAGGATGAGGTCTTCTGATGTGTAGGGCCTCACCCCCTCGTTATCAGACATATCGTCAGACATGTTGCTGCCAAAGAGCTCCAGCATGAAGTCACTGCTGCCCCACTCTGTGAACGCTGGTGCCATGTGGTCCCCATCCAAAATGGCCACCATACCATAGAGTCAGCATAGGAAGTGTGGTATAACATCCGGTTTTTATAGCCAGTGTGTTGTGCGCTCTCCGGTTCTCATTGGTTTCCATTGGCCGGATGCAACATTCCGGCTCCGGTCCGGATACGTCAGCCGGACCAGCCGGACCAAAAAATAGCGCATGTTGGAACGGACGCCGGAGTCCGGATCCGGTCCGGATGAAACGGACGCATGTGAACGGTCGCATAGACTTTCATTGCTATGCCGTGCGTCCGTTTCGTCCGGTCCGCATGCGGTCCGGCTCCGGCACGGCTCCGGCACGGCGATTCCGGATAGCAACCGCTAATGTGAACCGGGCCTTAAGTCATTCATTCATTGTGTCACTGAAGTTAATCCTCAATGTGCTTCATTATGCTAAGTTTGGGTACTGTCAGCAGCTGTCTGCTCCAGGGGCCTCTTTCCAACAGGGCTCTTTGCGCAGTCATTTTTGACACACATCTTGAAAGCCCCCTGCTTCATTTATATTGTGAGTTGTTCCCCAGTAGCATGTCAATCAACTCACACCAACCTGGGCAGCTGACATTCTCTTCTCAGACTGATGGCTTGTGCTGTCTCACAGTTACAATGTCAGGTCATCGGTCATGAAAAGGTTCCATCTGCCCACTCATGGTACACTTTAACGACAGCAGCCCATGAACAGTTAAAATCCCCACCATTTCTGAATGCTGCCATCCTTGACCCCATGGGCGATAAGCATGTTTTTTTTCAATGTCTGATAAATCAAGCTTTTTCTCCATGACAGTCACAGTTGTTATAGTGGCAACTGGTGACTTCCCAGCTGGTGTATACCCATGAAGTCTGCACGTTACACATGTGGTTGTTCATTGGATGTGTGTCCCTGGACTCAGGAGTTGGCAGTGGTCAAAATAATGTGACCCAAAAGTATATTTCTCCACAGTGCATGAATTAATAGTGAAGCATTTAGCCAATTCTCATTTAGAACATGGGAATATGGGATGAAAGGAAGTGTGAGTGGCTTCAAGAAAAACTCAAGCAATTTTTGAAAATAGTCATATTAAATGTTATATACCTAAAATATAAGCTCTTACATTTTTATGTATGCTTAATGAGAACTGCCTTTTGACAAGTAGTCAACAGGGATTTAGCTAATTGGAATGGTTTGATAACCTTCAGTACTGATCAGCATAAGATGAGACTTGGCATCACAACTATGGCTACAACTGTACACCAAAAACAATAGCTGCCATAGATTAACCTACTTGGCCCTGTCTGTCAGCCTAGCAAAACTGAGAATTTTCCAAGTCTCTTCAGAAGGCTACCTCACCATTGAAATCTTGCAAAATGGTAGCCAATTTGAAGTGCGTAAGGAAGAAACAGTTAATTTGGCTTGGGCCTTCACAACACCAATATTGTTGGCAGTGAGTCACTTGCTTTTGGCTGTTTTCTACAATTTATAAAATCTCTGTGCCAGTGTGAACAGCAGTGGGGCCCTTGTTTTTGCCACTAATGTATGACTATATATGTTATAGTCAAATGTGCTGGGGGTTGATTGATTTTGGTGTTGGGCACTTGAATATTGCACGGCCGAAATTCCTGGTACTGAAGATGATGGTTGAGGATTATTGGTTAGGCTAATTGGTTTGCATTAGGTTGGGATAGATTAGTGGTAGTTGTTAAGATTATGAGTCAGGATTGAATTTAGGTTCCAGGAAGGGGATACTGTTAGGTAGGAATAGATAGGGGGAATTTGTTAATTTTAGAGAGGAAGTTTGTGCAAGGTGTCACAAAAGGGTTTATATTAGAGGAGAGGCTGGAGTTAGGCATCAGGAATTTGTTAACTTGGGGGACTAGGGCAAGGCAAAAAGAAGAGGGTAGCATTGGGGGAGGGGGGGGGGCACAAGGAAGGGGATTTAGTGTCAAGGAAATGAGTTAGGGTTTGGTGATCTATGCAGGAAAAGTTGAGAAAAACACCAACAAAAAATGGCACCACGACCCCCAAATAGCAAAGTAATGGTAAGGCAACAACTCTGCCCCACTCTGGAATTATACCTACCTTCAGATAAACTGAATTATATCAATTTATCTGAAAATAGCTAGGTTGAAATTACCTTAGCACTGGAACAACAGATACCAAGATTATACAGCGATTATCACATGGAGGCATGAAGAAACCTTATAAAAAGGTATTTTTAAAATTTAACTTTTTTGCAAACCAACAAAGATATTGCACAAATACAATCAGGTATCTAAGCTGATTATTTTTAAAGAGTTCCTGGAGTTGGTCCTGATAATTACAGTAAGTATTTCTTTACAATGTATTTGTGTCTTCAATGTGTCAACCAGGAGCAGCTTCAGTTGGGCTATAATGGCATGTTTGAAGAGTGGTAAGGACGGTGCTTCATACATGGGGTGAGCCTGTATCTAAACTACAGGCCTGAGCATTAAATATCCAGTGTATGCATGATGGCCAATACTCGAGGGTCTGGCCATGTAGACCAGTGAGGAGAGGAACTCTTTGTCTACTAGAGTAATACCTTGTTAAGGTTAATTTGCGAAGCTACAGAACATGTCCAAACTAAAAATACTGCCAAAGTGAAGGCAGCTTGTATTGGTAGCAAAAGACTCTGGAAAGGCTGTGCCTGTGTGAACCATAGAGGACAGCACATAGAGGACAGCACTGCACATTGTTGCACATACTGTAAAACAGATGTAACAGAATAAAATAAGAATATTGAGTCTGTGAGAAAATGTAGAGAAATGAGAAGCTATATTTTAACTCCCAGAATGCCTGTTTCATCTGTAGAAAGAAACAAAGAGAATAGAGCTGTTGGTAGTTGAAGTATACGTTCCTGGAAGAAGTAGTTAGGCTGATGTTTTACTAGTTTGCATGTGCCTCTGTCTCAGAAAATGTTAATTCATTGTGACTGAGCCACTTTAAGAATGTCATCCCCAGGATTTCCTTTATACCAGGATCTGCTAAGTTTTTTTGTGCCCTGCAGGCTGCAATTTCAAATGTTTCCTATAATGAAATTGCCATTTTCACAGTGAAAAATACACAGCAGGTCCCAATTTGTGAAATTGTGTGCTATAGCCTGGAGCCACAACATAAGGTGGAAGTTTTCCAGACCACCTCACCCAATAGTCAGGCAGCACAATACTCTGCACAACTCTGCTCAGCCATTCGGTGTGAGCAGCCTAGGATATGTAGTTCATCATGAATCATTTCTCACTGTTGTCATTGGCCCATTTCCATGAATACTAAAGTGAAGCATAAAAACATTTTCTCATATACATCAGAATGTTTGTGTTGCTTGTGATCTGACAGTGGGAATTAACACATTGGGCCTGATTCACAAAGCGGTGCTAACTCTTAGCACGGCCATTTTCGCGTGAATTTTCACATTGCGCGCGATCACGTTTTTTTGCGCAAAAACGATATCGATTTTGCGCACAAAACATTATCGTTTCGCGAGAAATTTCACGATCGCGCGCAATGCGGAAATTCGCGAGAAAACGGCCGTGCTAAGAGTTAGCACTGCTTTGTGAATCAGGCCCTTTATGTATTTCCAGCATTTGGATAACATCACATCACTACTGTATATAGAGTTCATAGAACCCTTCACATCTGACCACCTCTCCAAAGGAGCTCACAATCTAAAGTAACAAAGTTCCACGTTAATCACGACACCATTTATCTTTGTTCTTAGTTTCATAAATCAGCCCAATTAAGTCTTTAGTTATAAATCATAAAAATGAATCCAGTTACACCGCTGTAATAAATCCATTACAGAATACCTGACCAAAAGCAAAGCTACCTAAGGTAAGCAAAGAGTTATGTTCATGTTGGATCCACATAGCTCTGTGCATTCTCTGTTCCTCTCCTCATTCCCTCCCATCCTTGAAAAATTTGACTTTTAGCTAAATTCAAATGTAATTTTCAGACAGGAAGAGGCAGACTTGCAACAATGTTCCCTCCTACCATCTTCCTATTCCCTCCTCCTCCCCACCCTCTAAGGGGATTGAAGGTGGCAGGGAAATGAATAGAAAGGGATGGTGATAGGAGGGAACATTGCAGTAAGCCTGCCTTTCAATGAGTGATTACAGGGTACTTGGGGAAAAAGAAGAGGAACAGACAATGTACATAGGTATGGGGATCCAGCATGAACATACCTCAGTGTTTACTTTAGATTGCTATACCTTGGATCAGCTGTCCTTTAATTTAAAGAACATCTGTAGCAAGAGGGATGTGGCGGTTGCCATATTTATTTCCTTTTAAGCACTACCAGTTGCCTGGCTATCCTGCTTATCTTCTGCCTCTAATACTTTAAGCCAGTAGCGTAGCAATATGGGATGCAGAGGTATTGACCACACCAGGGCCCCTGGACTAAAGTGGCCAATCTAGAGACCCTTCTCCATCCATCCTACTAGCTTTTCATTAGTGGTACTGTGTGCTATGCTGGTAATTATCACCTCTATATGTGCATTGTATAGTAGACTGTTTCCATACTCTAAAGACACCTCTCTGACACTGCAGCTGTCCTTATAGGTTTTGGAGCTTCATATCAATAGAGTGCTTGGAGCCCTATGTAAAACTCGCACTGGGGCCCCAAGCTCCTTAGCAGAGCCAGGACAAGGTCCTCCAGCACCCAAGGCTGAGACACCAAAGTGTGCCCCTCCATCCCTCCCACCCCAGCCGTCATACACTGATTGCTATAAGACTAAGAGGTGCTGAAGGCCCTTAACACCCCCCCCCCCCCCCACACACACACACACACCTTAATCTCTAGTTATCTGACTTGCAGTCAGCGCCATGTATCCCCTTTTCAAATACAATAGGGGAATGATAACTAAGTGAGTTGTGCACCCCCTCCTAAACTGCGCCCTGAGGCTGGAGCCTCTCTCGCCTCTGCCTGCCAGTTTCTGGTGTTATACAGACACCACTGCAACCAAATAGATCAGCAGGATTGCCAGGCAACTGGTACTGTTAAAAAGGAAATAAATATGACAGCCTCCATATCGCTCCCTCCTCAGGTTCACTTTAAAGTACCTATCTAAACTTATCCAGTACCTAATCCCCAACCATTTTTTGCTGTACCACTGTACCGATTTCCAAAGCTGAAGCTTGCAATCTAATCAGACCACTCTGCCTGCTGTTAACTGCTTTTTTCTGGACTGCTTCAGGTCCTATACTGCAGCTATTTTGCTGCAAAAGCCTCTTTTGACACAAGAAAGTCACATGTAGGCACTCGGATAACCATCAGATTGTATATTTAGATCTGTGCCCAGAGACAGGATTTAAATTTTGCAAACTGATGGTATCTCCAAGCTGCTCAAATAAGTCTTCTCTCACAGGCCTTACAATAATAAAACTTTACCCACAATTCCTCTATTAAGCCTTTTCTGAAGGTTATCAGTAGGAAATGACTGTCTCAGACTTCTGTGAGCTGGAACAGCACTTACTTAGATATCTCACCCTCCTGCCCACTCATTCTCAATAATCAATAATATTTTGAAATGTAGGCCATGAGACCCTTTTTGTCTGGAACCTCATAGGGGCTATTACCCAAGCGGAAGTTTTGGTGCCTACTATCATAAGAAACTTTGGCCCCGCCATAGACTCCATTATAAATAGTGGCTATAGTGTGAAATTTGGGCACCCAATAAATAGCAAATTTCATACTAAGGGCGCTCAATAAATAGTAAATTTCACACTACAGCTGCTCTTTATAATGGCATCTATGTCAGGGCCCCAAAATTTCCATAATAGCGGCGCATAGGCAGTGGAAGTTGATTAACTACTTAACGACTGCTCAATACCCAAGGCGTGAGCAGTGTGGCAGCCCCAGGATCACTCCACGGCAATTGGCGTGAAGTGCTAAGGGTGGGGATTGCAGGAGATCGCGTGCGCCAATTGCGTGCACATCTCTGCATGAATGACAGATCTCCGCTCCACCATCAGTCTCCCAGCGACGATCGCCGCTAGGAGACTGTAAGATGGCGAAACCGCCGTGTATTTACTATGTAGAGCGCTGCGATCTACAGCAGCGCTGTACAGGGGACAGCAGTGTGACAAGGCTGTCCCCCTGGGTGGAACTCTACCCCTCTAGAGGCTCAGGAGTGATTGGCTGTCATAGGCTAAAGCCTATGACAGTCGATCGCGCTGATTGGCTGGTGGGGGGAGGGAGGTCGGGGGATTTACAAAAATAACTAAAAAAATAATGTAATTTATTTAAAAAAATACATTAAATATTTATTAAAAAAAATAAACATCCTGGTAGAGATCATTGCCCACCAACAGAAAGCTCTGTTGGTGGGCAGAAAGGGGGGGGGGAATCACTGTGTGCTGAGTTGTACGGCCATGCAGTGAGGCATTAAAGCTGCAGTGGCTCATTTTGTAAAAAATGGCCTGGTCACTAGGGGGTTTAACACTGCGGTCCTTAAGAGATTAAGGATAGGCATGAGGGGGTTAAGGTTAGGTGTGGGGAGCGTTTTTCATGTTTAGGCGTTGGGGGTCGGTTAAGGTTAGATGTGTGTGAGGGGGTGTTTTGAAGGGTTAGATGTAGAGGGATGGTTAAGGTTAGGTGTAGGGGATATTTTTAAGGGTTAGGCTTGGGGGCAGTTAAGGTTTAGATGTGGGGGATTTTTAAGTGTTAGGTGTGGGGAGGGGAGGCGTTAAGGTCAGGCATCAGTAAAGGAAGGTTCTGTGTGAGAGTAGTGTTAGGTCAAAGTTTTAGTAAAATATTGGTATTATTTTCCAATATTTTACTATGATGATTTACACTTGTAAAACATAGATTATCAGTAAATTTTACAGATATTCTACTAGCTGAAATTGGGTGCTTACATTTTCTTGCACCCCTTTTTCTTGCACATCTATTACCTGCCAGAGAGATCTCAGTGTTGTGTAGAAGTGCCACTTGGAGCAGATCTATAATTCCAGACATACCAGCTAAAGGGTTGGAGTGTGTCCTATGAACATCCAGGAATTTAGGCAGCCCATAATACAGAGGAGATGAACACTCTCAGTACCATCTAGGAGATATCTTCTTCAGCTTTATCATAAGAGGAATATAGACAGCATGACCCTTTCTGGAAAATATCACTGCAGGCACTTAGCTCGATGAGATGGAAATGGTAATTGATATTAAGCCGGCTTATTACAGTAACACAAGGTCTTCCATCCTTTCTACTTAATCGTGGGGTTAATGCTCAGAGCCACGCACATGACTGTTTCACATATAAATAATCATATATTTTGCACAAGGGTATTTGATGGATGACAACTTTTTCTTCTCTGAATGTTTACTAAGGTCTTATCTGCAAGTATCTGCTTTAGCTATTCTAAATATTTGGTCTGTAATAACAAGCACCAGATTTAGAAGCACTTTTCTTGTTTAGTGTAATGTGTGCTAAAGTGCAGTTTGATGTTTATTTTTAAACCTTTTAAAAAATGTTGCATTACATGTAATAACTCCAAGGCTGCTCCAGTTGTTTCCGTGTAAAGGTTGCCGGTAATTCTTCTTCTAAACATCATCATCATCACGGTGAAGACTGCCAGCTCCCTCAATAAAAAAATGGGCAGAGATATAGAAAGATCCATCTCACAGGCACAGTTCAGCCATCCAGAAATGATTGAGTCAGCTGGTGTGCACAATAACTGGGAGAGGGGTAGGGGGTCAGACACCACAAGCACCTGCTTATTAAGGGGGAAACAGAAGCAATGAGACAAGGCTTTCCAACCTGTCTGATGACTTTTCCCTACAAGCAAGAAGTTTTGAATCAAGATGATACCATCTATTGGCTAACAGAAGAAAAAGAGTAAACTTTTGGCTAATAAACCTTCTTCAACTAAATGCCTGTATGCATATTGAGTCTGAAGAAGGCTCGTCATCTGAAAGCTTACTCTTTTTCTTCTAAGTTAGCCAATAAATGGTATCACCCTGATTCTAAACTTCTTGCTTTTACTGATGGCTAACACCGTACAACACTCTTCTGCTATAGCTACTATGTAGCCAAACTATAAATAGCAGCTCGGGACTTAAACCCCAGATATCGTCAGACGGGGTCAGAATGTGGCACCAGGGTTTTGGCTACCATGTAGCCAAAGTCCAGATATCAGTGGAGGCAACAGTATGGGTAAGCAGCTGCATGCCCAGGGTTCAGTTAAAATGTAGTTGGCTAGTCGGTTAGTGCTGGGCCTAGCTGGGGGGTTAGTGTTAGGCATAGGTAGCAGAGGGTTAATGGGAGAGATAGGTAAGGGAATGTGCTAGTAGAAAATCGGTAACATTACCAACATTCTAGTATTGACATTACTTGGTACCAAAGTTACTAGACACCTTTTTTTTTTTTTTAGATCTACAGCTTTTCCCTATAATAGTTGAATGGAGATCCCAGGCTCCACAGACATGAAACAATGTTGCCTGGGATCTCTTATCTGCTGGTACAGCAGAGATAAAATACAAAACACTGATTTTTCTACTGCAACTGTTTTTGTAACTGCCAGTTACACATCTATCAATAGCAATTTAAAACCTAATCACCTGAAGACTATCATTCTTTATAGAAAAGAGATCTGCAGCAACGATTTAACTCTATTTGTCATGTCTGTGACATGGGCTACAATACACAGGGTAAAAGGTCTTATTTCCTGGGAGACCCCAGGGAATAATCATTCAGGATAGGAAGCAGGTCTGGAGCCTCCTGAGTGGAGAGAAATAGGATAGTAAGGATAGGAGAAGGAAATATTACCTAAGAAAATTAATTGGATCAGGGCAGTTAGATCCGGCAACCTCAGTGCAAGATCCATCTCAGGCACTTAATTCATTTTAATGCTGCACTAAAAACAGCCAACCTAAAACCTTGACAAGGGTACACCAGGCAGTCCGGCTACATAATAATTGTGTAATTCTTCCAATTTTTGTTTCATCACAGACAACAGGCACTAGGGACTTCGGCACTGGACTTCTTTGTAGGGTGACTATTTTGGCTATTTAGGTTTACTTTACGGTTGTGAGGAGTTAAGGGTTAGGTGCTGGTGCCGGATTTCTAGGACATAGATTGGTAAGTGGTTTTTATGTTAGGAAAGGTGTTGTTTGGAGTGGTTACATTATGGGGGGATTACTTCTACATGAAGGGGGGGATAGTATTTTACAGAGCAGGGATCAAGGCTGGGATGGGGAGGTGACACTAATTGCTGCCTTGTGCTGACAATACACTTCATACTGTAATGTGCTGAGAGCTCTGGAACTGAGCTGATATATGTTTGAAGATTGCGTTGTGTGTAGATGTAAAGACATACATAGAGGCCTCAAATACACAAGAATAACTTATTATATACATGTCATAATATATGGCACTACCACCATGTACTTTGTTGTATAATGTAGTATGATACATAAGGTTTTTGGTGGGAAGTCTGTAAATATTTACAGGATCATAATTAGCTACACTCTTAAAATGTCCATAACAAATGCTGCCACAACGTATACATTCTGGGATTGCCTTTCATCAGGCAAGATGCTGAATAAAGCTAAATTCTCTCTCTATAACAGTCTGCAACAAAGCACACCACATACCCTACAGTCCTGGTACACAACAACTCTCACCCCTCGTACAGAGCAAGGAGATAAAACTACTGGTATACAAAAAACATTCTCTAATCAGGATTTTTATTAAGTAATGACCATATTTCCGTAAGGGCTAGTTAACAGTGCTCAGCTGCGTTGCAGAATAATTCTGCTTGTCAACTCACTGCCCATGTATTTCCATGGGCCTGTTCACAGAACTGCGTTGTAACTGATCACGTTATTCTGACTCACTGCATTCAGGATTTGCATTAAGGCAGAATTAAATAGCGCGAGTAAAAGGAGGTTACTCATGCTATTTTTCTTGTGAATCAACCCCTTTGTCCGGTAGGGGTCAAGTGAACCAACCCCTATGTCCGGTCTCCATTGCAGTTCATACACATTTTAGCACATGTATGGTATGCAACTGACCACTGTGAATCCAGCCTAAGTGAAAATTATCTATATATTGCTCTAAAATAAAATAGAAGATGGAGTCTGTTTTGCAGTTATGTGTACATTTTTATTTTTCAATCAAATGATGAGTTTAAATCCTGGCTGAAGCCAGTACCTATTCAGTAAGGAATCCTTGGGCAAGACTCTCTAACACTACAGGGTGGCCTATTGAGTACGCCCTTAGTAGCTGCAGCTCTCCAGCCCTCTGAGTCTGAGAAGAGAAAAATGCTGTACAAATGTTAGCATTATTATTATTATTATTACTATCATTAAACATAAAGAAATGTCACAATTGAAAATTGGTTCAGGTTGTGGCCTCCTTTGAGTTATATGCACAGATAAAAGGTTTTATGTACCCTATAAAGCAGTATTTTTCAACACTTATGGAAGACTGTCTGTTGCTTTGGTAACATCATTTAAAGTATCTCTTGACATGTACATGTATGTTAAAAGTACTAAATAATTGTGTACCAATGTTTTCCAAGCATTCGCTTTGGCTTTTAATTAACATATAAAAATACTTATGCAGGTTTGTTTATGTATATGGTGTCATTATTTTAGACTCACATCATACAAAAATGAACTGACTTGAGACAAGTTCAAGAACCCTGAGTCCAAAAGTCAGTTGACGGCCTAATCTCCGGCGGTGGGTGCATGTAATTGCTGCGGGACCGCTCATAACTGGAGCGGTAAAATCTACGTCCTGTCAGAGCCGCAGCTTCACCTGCAGGAGGTAGATTTGTACTGCTTTGGTTCGGAACAGATTATAAGCGATATTGTTTGTTTACATTAGAACGGCGACCACATTACACAGTTAGCGCAAGTACAGAAAAGGTTTGTATTGGTGTGAATGGAGCGCCCTTTTCAACAGGTGCTATTTTCACAAGTCTCGATCGAAAGTACCTCTCTGTAAATAAGAGAGATAAAGAGAACCTCTAATATGACAAATGTACACTAGTTAAGTGTGAATATTTACATATTAATGCACTTTATGGACTTATCCAATGGAAGAATAGCAATCAATTTATTATTATTATTTAGTATTTATATAACGCCAACATCTTCCGCAGAGCTGTACAGAGTATATTGTCTTGTCGCTTAACTGTCCCTCATGCTGGGCATACACGGTACGTTTTTGCCCATGTAATCGAGCCGCTGGCTCGATTCCGGCATGTCCCCGCTCGTCCCCGCGGGCGCTTCTTATCTTCTTTTTGTTTTTTACCATTGTCCTGCCCGCGGTATCGAGTGGGGAATCGATCCGGTGGGTGATCGGACACGTTGGAAATTATCAATCGAGCCATCAGCGGCTTGATTACACGGTACAAAAACGTACCGTGTATTCCCAGCATCAGAGGGGTTCACAATCTAATCCCTTCCACAGTCATATGTCTGTGTAAGTATTGTGTAGTGTATGTATTGTAGTCTAGGGTCAATTTAGGGGGAAGCCAATTAACTTATCTGTATATTTTTTGGATGTGGGAGGAAGCCCACACAGACACAGGGAGAACATACAAACTCCTTGCAGATGTTGCCCTGGCTTGGATTCGAACGGGGAATCCAGAGCTGCAAGGCGAGAGTCAGGGACGGATTTACTATAAGGCACTGTAGGCACATGCCTACAGGCGCGTGATGATGGCGAGGCGGCTCACTCCCCTCCCCTATTTCCCCCTTCCTTCCCTATGCAGAGTCCTGAGCAGAGTAAATGAGAGGATACTCACCCAGCTCTCAGCATTCCACTGACAAGATCTCCCTTCAGCTGGGGGCACCATTAGCTACTTAATACTGAGGGTACTTCTGGCTACCTAATGCTAAGGGGCACCTGTAGCTATGATGGGCAAGGGAAGTAAGGAAGAAGTGACAGCTGGGACAGCAAGCACACTTGTGGTGGGGTTTGGCGGGTGTTTGTAGGTTCATGGCGGGCAAAATCTAGGGTGCGAGTACATCTGTGCCTATGGGCTTCTGTGATGTAAATCCAGGCCTTGGAGAGAGTGCTAACCACTACGCCACGGTGCTGCCAAATTTATGTTTATGGATAGCTGTAATTCCTGAGCACATAGCAATCTGTCACCTGTGTTAGTGCCAAAATTACACTCTTCATGACGCAGAACATGTACATCCACATAACTTGGCTATAGGCTCACCATACATCCGCGATTCTGGATGTGAAGCCTGGCTTTCTGGGACATAAGAGAAAATCTGAATATTCAGGCGTGAAGCATCGTGGGAAACCACAGTTGCTTGCTTAGAACTGAATTATAGCAAATACCTCCTGTTTTAAAAAGGCAAAATTATATTCAATTCAATGTTGGGTGGAAGAAGTATGTGAATGTGTATGAGGGGGAGGTGAGCTGGGAAGAGAGGTAATGAAGGACATATGCTAGCAAAGTCAACACTGTCTTTGGGTAACTGAAAAGTTTGGAGAGCAGTCCAACAGGGAAGGGCAAGGGGAGTGATGAGGCCTATTTCAAAGGTAAAAGATGCAGCATATGATTTTAATGAGCAGCAGGCAATACACACAATCTTTTAGTAAGTATTCTTAGTGAAAATAATTAATTACGGTACCTACATCTGCTAAATCTGCTCTGTTTCTGGAGGCTCTGATCTAAACTATGCTCTTCCATAAGCTGGAAAAAAAGTGTGGTCTCTGATTTTGAAGGTTGCAAAAAAGAAAAGAAAAAGTGCCCACAATGACATTTCATTCAGCAGTGGATATTCCCTCATACATCATAAAAGTGGGGCGCTGATCTATGTTGAGTAGCTATCAGTATGGAGTCCTTACCCGTGGCAGTATGTGCCCTTTCCTCTGTTCAGATACTGTATATATATGCTTGACTTACTTGATTTATCTGAGAGCAGTCATATTCATTTCAGAAATTACAGAAAACGTTTCTTAATGGGAAGATTCCAGCAAACTTTCCAAAAGTGACCAGATATAAAATTAGCTATTTCAGAGTCCTGGCAAGTTACTGTGTGAGGACAGGGGCATAGCAATAAGTATAGCAACCATAGCGGTTGCTATGGGGCCCTGCGGCAGCCCTACGCCACAGGGGCCTGTACATCAGCAGGAGAGGACTTTTTTTATTTTATTTGATGCCGTCCGGGTCCAGACCCCCCCCCCCCGATAATTTTAGAACAGTTGCCCCCCCCCCCCCAGGCCACCCTGGCCCCCCTCCTCTGATAAGGTGGCTGGTGAGGAGGGGGACGACAATCTGATTGCAATTTGTGGGGAAATCTGCCAACAATCTGTTTGCATTTTTGTGGGGAAATCTGCCGACAATCTGGTTGCAATTTGTGGGGAAATCTGCCGACAATCTGGTTGCATTTTTTAGGGAAATCTGCCGCCAATCTGGTTGCATTTTTTTGCGAAATCTGCCGCCAATCTGGTTGCAATTTGTTAAGAAATCTGCAGCCAATCTGGTTGCATTTTGTTGGGAAATCTGCCGACAATCTGGTTGCATGTTGTAGGGAAATCTGCCGACAATCTGGTTGCATTTTGTGTGGAAATCTGCCAAAAATCAGTTTGCAATTTGTGGGGAAATCTGCAGACAATCTGGTTGCAATTTGTGGAGAAATCTGCCACCAATCTGGTTGCATTTTGTTGGGAAATCTGCCCACAATCTGGTTGCATTTTGTGGGTAAATCTGCCGAAAATCTGGTTGCAATTTGTGGGGAAATCTGCAGACAATCTGGTTGCATGTTATGTGGAAATCTGCCGACAATCTGGTTGCAATTTGTGGGGAAATCTGCCGACAATCTGGTTGCATTTTTTGGGGAAATCCGCCAATCTGGTTGCATTTTTTGGGGAAATCTTCCGCCAATCTGGTTGCAATTTGTGGGGAAATCTGCCGACAATCTGGTTGCATTTTGTTGGGAAATCTGCCGACAATGTGGTTGCATATTATAGGGAAATCTGCCGACAATCTGGTTGCATTTTGTGGGAAAATATGCCAAAAATCTGGTTGCATTTTGTGGGGAAATCTGACGAAAATCTGGTTGCATATTGTGTGGAAATCTGTCGACAATCTGGTTGCATTTTGTGGGGAAATCTGCCGACAATCTGGTTGCATGTTGTTGGGAAATCTGCCGACAATCTGGTTGCATTTTGTGGGCAAATCAGATTTCCCCACAAAATGTTTGGGTGGAAGGTCCGAGGTCCGTGAGGTTGGAAGGTCGTGTGAGGGGGCATAATTTTTTTTTGCTGTGGGGCCCAGTCATTTCTAGTTACGCCCCTGTGTGCAGAATCAGATACATAACAAAAAATTGTCTCCCCCCTCCTTTCCCCCCTAACATGGTGACTTCCATAGCCAGGGAACCCATCTGCTGGTGGTCGCACAACATACAGAACAGTTTTGCTAACATGGCTCCCCTCCCCCATACCAAATATAGCCAAAACAATCTGGTAGAGAAAACACTGTACCAGAGGGAGGGAGAATGGACTACTCCTCCTCCATTAGTTACATCTCTCTGAGGTATTCAAGGAAATGCTGAAAAGTGAAGAGGATCAGCCACAACTCCAAAGATCTGGATGAACCACATATTGACCAACAGTCTAGTGGTTCACATCTGAGGGGATAAGTGGCTTTCTTCTGGGTGTATGGTGGTGGAATTAAAGGGATACTGTAGGGGGGTCGGGGGAAAATGAGCTGAACTTACCCGGGGCTTCTAATGGTCCCCCGCAGACATCCTGTGCCCGCACAGCCGCTCACCGATGCTCCGGCCCCGCCTCCGGTTCACTTCTGGAATTTCTGACTTTAAAGTCAGAAAACCACTGCGCCTGCGTTGCCGTGTCCTTTATGTCATCAAGAGCACACAGCGGAGGCCCAGTATGGTCTGTGTCTGCGCAGTACACTCCTGGTGACATCAGTGGGAGCGAGGACACGGCAACGCAGGCACAGTGGTTTTCTGACTTTAAAGTCAGAAATTCCAGAAGTGAACCGGAGGCAGGGCCAGAGCATTGGGGAGTGGCTGCGCCAACACAGGATGTCTGCGGGGGACCATTAGAAGCCCCGGGTTCAGCTCATTTTCCCCCGACCCCCCTACAGTATCCCTTTAAGTGGGTTATTGCAGCTATTGAAGTTATGATATCCCATGTCATCATGAAATACTCCATGTTGAGAACTGGTATAGAGCGCAGTCTACTCTACTAACTCTGTGATATTCATGCATTACTGTAACTGCTGGTCAAGAAAGATTATAACTAGACATAAGTCTGAGCTATGTGAGCTCACTGGTGCTGATTTTATTTTTCAGAGGAAAGATCATTTAAATCCTAGCTCCAGGATAAAAAGAAACTTATATTCCGTATAGTGTGAAAAAAAGCATTAGAACTTTTTTATTGTCTTTAATTTCCTCACTTTCTGTGATATGTAGTAGGTACATCTTTACACAAGGGACAGACACTGCCACAAACAAACATTATATATTTTCAAACGTACTTTTTATTGAGTTTACAGAGTATTATTATTATTGATTTATAAAGCTCCAACCAGAGCTGGGACAAGGTCCTCCAGCACCCAAGGCTGAGACCCCAAAGTGCACCCCTCCATCCCTGTCACCCCAGCCGTCACACATTGATTGCTATTAGACTAAGAGGCACCACAGGGCCCACAACCTCCCCAACACCTTAATATGTAGTTATCTGGCTTGCAGTCACTGACATGTATCCCCTTTTCTTATTTCTTTCTGCTTCAAACACAATTAGGAATGACAGCTGAATGAATTCTGCGCCCCCTCCTACACTGCGCCCTGAGGCTGGAGCCTCTCCAGCCTATGCCTCGGCCCGGCCCTGGCTCCAACATATTCCATGGTGCTGTACAAAGAAAGAAACAAACATGGGGTACAAAGTAATACAGACAATGATATACACCAATATACAAAATACAGAGTTGGTAAAAATTACACATTTAGTACAAAGTACAGAATCGATAATAACAGTGACAGAATTAATATGAATAAATGTGTAACAAAATCCAAAACACAAAAGGGCGAGAGAGCTCTGCCCTTGTGAGTTTACAGTCAAAGGGTGGAACAAGAGGTGGGGTAGTATACAATATTCATACCTAGAGGCAGTGTGTTTTAGGTTATCTGTCAGGAAGTAAAACTTAGCCAGAGGTCAAAAGATGAATTGACCTAATGCTGGGTACACACGGTGCGTTCCCGCACTCGATTCCCCACTCAATTCCCATCCGCTCAATTATTTCTGACATGTCCGATTCGCGTTTCGATGGATCGTTAGGTCCATTTGGCATACTTTACATGAGAATCATCTAAACAATCACCGAAACGCAATCGGAAATGCTCGGAAATAATCAAGCAGCTGGGAATCGAGCGGGGCATCGAGTGCGGGAACGCACCGTGTGTACCCAGCATAAGGTAGAGTATGCTTGATGGAAAAAAGTGAGTGACGGATATGTTGTGGCAAAGGATTCTAGAGGAGGGGTGGAGCACATGCGAAATCTTGTATACAGGAATGTGAGGAGGTGATTCTATAGGAGGACAATAGAAAGTCATATGCAGATCTGAGATTGCGATTGGGTTGGTATCTGAAAACTAGTGAGGAGATGTTCAAAACAGAGAGATTGTGGACAGCTTTGTAAGTTAGAGTTAAGAGTTTGAACTGGTTCTTTGGGTTAATGGGTAGCAAATGAAGAACTTGGCTATACATGGAATATACAGTGACATATCATTAAGGTACACTGTGTGAGGCATACTATAAGCAGCTACAATATAAGATGTGTGAAACCTAGTTATGTGGAACATAGTTAGGTATAACTCAGTTAAAAAGAGGTACCTCAAATACTAAATTAAGGCACCCTATACTGGACGCAACTGTGCCTGCACATTCATTTCCCTCTTGGTGCCCAGGAGTGTGCCGGATCTCCCAGGAACTTAGCAATGCCCCTGTTCAAAACTGTAATTTCTTCCCTCCCCCCCAAGCATTAGGTATCAGGCTGCTTTCACACAATGCAGCATACCATGTACCGTTTTTGTAACAAGTGAATGGTAATGCACAGTTCAAAATAATCTGTGTGAGGGCAATGTGTATGTGTGAACTAGCCTATTGTCTAGTCATTGTAGCACGTTGCTTTGTGGTTATAACTTACCTGATGATGACGCAACACGCATGATTTGAAAATACCCTATAGGAAAACAAATTAAAAACTGTGAATATTTTATTTTTGGGTAAATGGAAAAACCTGTTAAATGTGAACAAGTCCTTTTGACTTACCTGTGTTGTCAGCTCTAAAGTGCTACAATGTGGAAAATGCAAAAAAAAATAAAAATCAGGTACAATGTGAAAAAGGCCTTCAAAGGCATTAAATGAGAAGTCAGCAAACCAGTACATTGTAAGAGAAAAATAGTTTTAGACAGCGAGTGGCAAACAGCTGAGCAGAGTGTCCAGTGTGACTGACACAACCCCTCTGGTGAAATCTATTACAAGGAGATTCCTGTATTGTGACATGAGCCTTCAGAGAGAGTTCATATCTTTAAGGGTTTTATGATTCATTACATTCAAGCAACCGTCACGATGAGGATTCTGTTACAAGATTTCTAGACAAGAGGAAGTTCCCTAAAACTTTGCCTGAGGACCTAGACTATTTAAACTCAGAATTACAGGAACTTGAAGGTTCACGAGTGCTTTATTTGTGCCGGTGCCTGCCAATAGTTCCAACAGAAAATAACCTAACACAACGTTTTTCTAATTAACTTTTATTGACATTTTTTAAGATCTTTATTTATACTCTAATAAAGCGATACAACAAACCTTACGGAAAAAAAGACAAACAGAGCTGGCTCAGATGGCAAATCAAAGACACGTTGAGTGAGAAACAATTTAAATCTCAAGGTCAGAAAAACACATTTTCCCCGACACTGTCCAGTGTGATCAGATTTTATCATTTATTGACACTTCTGAAAATAAACAGCATTAAATCATATAATGGAATGGTATTCTCTGACAAGACAAGGTCCACAAAACACATCACATTCACTTGGCGTACTTTCTGTCAACCTTCCTGCTCTAATTGGGTTATATAAGAAAAGCTGCTCTCCATTGCATATTAACTTGATATTGTGATTCATCCCAGCATCAAATATGTAACACTTCTGGCTGAGGGTTATAAGTGTCAATTACCGACTGGCCTTATATATTTATTTCTGAGGAATTCCTCTCCACAATGGTGGTTGTAGCATTGAAAACATACCTGAAAAGGAATGTTGTGCGATAGTAATCTTTTACTATAATTGGAATATACACTAAGTCAAGCTGGATGAAGCAGTCAGACCAGAAAATGTGGACCCTTTGCATGTTCATCACTCATCTACAAGCTCGTCTTTTTACACCATGCATAAAAAAGAGAAACACATTTTATAGTCCCTCACCCTGCCTAAGGCTTTTCCGGCTGTAACAGGTGTTAAAAGAAAAACTGAACTGAGCATTAAGAGGCTTCTATCAGATCTGTCTTTTATAAAATGCCATGTTTCTGAGTGTAATGCTGATCTTTTCCTTCGATAATGTCTGAGTCACACTGCAACAAGCATGCAGCCAGTGGAGTCACAGTGATGTGACAGCATCTGACTCTGCACCTTTGTCTTACAGCAATGACTCACAATACTAAGGCTGAGGATCAGCCCAACAGCCCAGCAAGTGGTCAAGTATTATTATTATCTATTGGATTTAATAGCCAACATATTACGCAGCGCTGGTTAATGTTTATACATATATATACATTTTTTTTTTAAAGGAGGGCAGCAGTGACACCCTTAATAGAGTACATGTTGGGTGCCATCGCACATGAGTTGGCACCCAGGTGGTGCCACTAATAAAAATATCTGATACTTTATTATACACTCACCCAGCACCCATTGCCACTTGAACCCTCCTCTTCTAAAGGCATTTACCCACTACGCAATTTTTACCATGATTTTTCCAGCGATTTTTTTTGAGCGGTGAGCAATCTTTTACATGACCTTGGGGCATGGGTACAGGACGGCTACATCACAAACGATGTTTGGCAATACGCGGTGAAAATGGTTGTCACGACAGATCAGATCTTTAAGATCCTCGATGACTCCCGTGCAAAGTACCCCCATCGTTTGACTTCTCGTTCATGCCCATTGTGTCCCATCGCGTGACGCTGTGTGTTCCTGCAGGTAGGAGGATGGATAGGGGAACCTTGTTCATTGGGAAGTGTCACTGTGAGGTTCCCTGATCAATCGTTATGGCCCGTACTCACGGGCTGCAGAAGTGGCCTGTCGCCAGCACACGTGAGCGTGCTAGCGACAGGCCGGCGACAGCTTCTCTCCAGGTCCCTCCGCGTACTCACGCGGAAGAGGGACCAGCGGCGAGACGGAAGCTGTCGCCGACGTTCCTCCTCCCCCCGCCGGAAGCTTCATTCACCTCTATGGAGGTTGCTGTCGCTAGTCCGCGTACTCACGCGGACTAGCGACAGTTGCGGTGGAGGTGCGGCGGCGACTGTTGCCATGCGATTGAAACTTTCAATCGCATGGCGACAAGAGCGGCGGGCGACAGTTCGGGGTGCGCGCGCGTGTGACGGCCCATACTCACGGGCGACCTGTCGCCGCAACACGCGCGCGCCGCGTGTTGAGGCGACAAAAGTCCCTCGTGAGTATGGGCCATCAGGTGAGTATTTAGCTTAACACTAAACACACACACCTAATGCCAGCAATAACCCTCCCCCCCCCCCCCCTCCAAGTGCCTACACAATAGACGATCTGCTCCTCCTATAGATCCAATTACTGACTGATCAGTGAGCAGCCACTATGCGCAACCGCAGGTCCTCACTGAGCTCCTTTGTCTTAGCCATGACTGTCCACAAACCAATTGCAGAGAGATGCTGTTTTTCACCTGTTGAGTTGATTAAAACATCTGTTCCCAATTAATCAGGGGAATTAGGATGCTTTAGAACAGCTTGGACTATTTGGAATGGTATAGAAATTTGGATTTTCCCATAGACTGTGAAGGGTATGAATCATTTTTGACTGGACACTTTTTGTTCAAATGTTAATAAATGTTAATAAAAGCTGAGCTTTTTTTCCCACAATAATGCCTCTTGTACATTGTCCTATTATCTTTTGGGAGACACCTATGTAATTTTCCGTAAAAAAATTACTTGTTGGTTGAATAAAAGTAACTTTAAGTCAAAATTTGTCAGGTGTATGAATAACTATGGGCAGCACTGTACTTATAACATGAATTGATTTATTCTTACTAATAAAACAAATTTGATAAAACATTAATTGATCGGAATTCTCTACCATAACGAATATATTAAAAGATTGGAAATTTTGGAGATTTGATAAATTTTTCCAATAATAAACATAACTTTCAATATTTCTATACAGTCATTAGTTTTTATTAAAAAAAAGGTAAAACTGAACGTTGTGGGTGAACTGCCCCATTTATATCAGTATCTTACAACTACAATCAAAAATTGAGCTCTGCTCCAATAGATTTGCTATATTGTTATAAGTGCTAAACAAAATTCCATATTTTTTCACGTTCACCTGGAATTTTATCACATAACTGCACCAACAGGAAGCTACACATCAACATTGCACTCCCAGTTGTGCACATTTCTCTTTCATGAAGAGGCAGTAGATGATGAGATTGATTGCAAATCAAACAAAGCATGAGTCTTATCTGCATGACTTACGGACAGCTGCACTGATCATGAAAAGCAAACTTGTTTTTTTATCTCATGTATAGATCACTCCGACTGAAAAAGATATGATATTCACTGCAGTGACATGCGGAAATAGTGATTTTACAGAGATGACATTACTTTGGGAAAAAGGCAAGATGAATGGCAGTAAGGAAATGGGAGACGTGTTTATTCTGTGTTATGTCAGATTGTAATCCAGTTTTGAATTTTAAATAGGATGGGATAGGTTGCAAAGTGTAATGTTTACTGTGAGGTTTCTGTGGATCATTATACCTTGCAGCAGTATATGAAGTGTGTAGTATAATGACAAAAAATTGTAACATGCATCTGTATTATTTATCTATATCATTTTATCTATATTGAGCAGGCAAGAGTGAAATTTTGTTTCCAGTTAACTTGCCTATTTGGCCACCTCTTGTCAATGCGCTGCACTCTTCCCTCCATCTTTCTGCAACACCTGCCTTCACAGCCGAACTTCTACTTGCTCAAACCTGATTATTTTTATATATTTATTTGTCACTGACATTTTCTGCATTGCTTTATAGAGTACGCTGAAAAATGAATAAAGCTAAGTTTCCCTCACAATCTAATATCTGGAATATAACCATGTCCTAAAGTGCAACACATTCTAGGGCCGATCTGGTAGCAAACCAGTTAACCTACCTTATGTTTTTTTGGTATGTAGGATGAAACCAGATTGTTCAGAGGAAATCCTCACAAAAATATACAAAGTCCATGCAGATAGTACCCTGTTAGGGCTATCAAACCTTGGACTCCAATGGTAGCCATTGTGCCATAGTTTGTTTTATAATTACATCTATAAGCCTGTGAGCACATTTAGGGACATTACTAATAGTAAAAATGGGTAAAGCACATCTGACAAGGGTCACATGACTTTTTGTAGCTCAAGGCAGTGTGGAAGATTAGGGATGTGGCATTGATTACTCAGGGGACTAGGTGCTGGAGGCGCTCGATATAGCCAAAGCACTGATTGCGATGACAGGTGAGATTGCGGTGACGAGGTAAGTTACCATATGTGAGTGTGTAGGTCTAGATTAGTGTTAGGGTGTAGGTAGGGGAAGGTTAGTATTAGGCTTAGTTAGTGTATTTAGGCTCAGATAGCACTAGGCTAGTGTTAGGAGTACGTAAAAATGAGATTAATGTTAGGCTTAGATAGAGATAGCGTAGTGTTAGGAGTAGGTTGGAAGGGGGGGGGGGGGTGAGTAGTATGAAAGGAAGGTAAGGTAAGGCGATAATAGAATATCAGTAACATTTCCAATATTCTATAATTGTAATTATTTAGTGCCCACTGCCCAATAGTAGAATGTTAGCAGCATAATCACCATAATGCATCCAAATGTCTCTGGTGCACTTTTTTGATGTACGATTTGCTTCCATTCCTATTGCACTACACACCTGAATTACAAATCATGCATTTTTCTGTTAATCCTTAAAAACAATTATCACACGGTGACGGCATAAACAGAAGGAGCCTGAAAAATGGACATTGCCATTAACTCATATACTTTGTGTTTTAGGACAAGACACAATGCTGCATATGCTTAATTCGTGTAAAGTCAACCTTTTTACCAAATCTGACCAAATAACTCAATACATGTAGTGTATTTTGGACCACATGCACAGATGTCTCATCTACATCATCAATAACCCATTACCATTATAGTTGCCAGGTGCTGGAAATTACCGCATGAGTGAACAAATACCTGTAATTTCTATTGGGAAAAGAGAATCATCTTTAGAGACAGAGGTTCTGTTACACTGCTGGGAAAAATCAGTTACTGCATGACCAAGATAATCCTACCTGCTCCGGAAACCCTGCTGTGGAATTGCTCACAGCAAAAGTACATCAATATGATTTAAAGGAGGGCTACAGTCTTATCAAAACCTACCAGAAAATGTGCATCATAGGAAGTAAGCTGCACCCAATATTTTATTGTGAGGTTATGAAGAAATTGTTATTTTTCCATTTCTCTTCTATTCGTACCCTGTGGTAGAAATAATCATTATTTTAGTAATTTTTTAACATGTACCCCTAAAGTACTTATAGTACACATAACTCCCTTCTAGGGATGATCAATAATATGCAAATACTTCCGACTTTATGCAAATATATGCACATTTTATGAAAATATATTCAGCTTGAAAATTGACTAAATCAAGTCCCACCCAGGTTAAAATTGCTTGGTCCATTTTCAAGCTGCATGTATTTGCATACAAATGTGCATACATTTGCATAAACTCATAAGTACAGTATTTATATATCATTGATCATCCCTACTCCCTTCCCTATTTGCTGACTAATAATTAGTACATTTACTGTACATACCATATTATCACAGCAGCAGAAGTCTCTCTATTTAGGTGAAGCTCCAATACAGCTGAGTGGAAAGTAACTCTCCAGATTAACTTTATACATTGCATGGTTTCTAAAAATCGTTTTTTTTCCACTATGTACCTGTTCATCTATACTACAAACTCTAGCCTGAAAATGGCAGATGGGAGTGTCAGCTTGCTGTAATAATTTAATTTCAGGTGTACAAATGCATCATGCACAGCTCAGATAATTACTCGTATAGGAATATGGTAGTTTGGTGGCATTTTGCCTACATGAAAGAGGATGCCAAACAAAGCACTCTTGCCATGATTGCAAAACAGTGAAATTTAAACCGTCAGAAACTCATAGTCAAAATTGAAATATAAATAATAAGATTGTTTTATAACACAATATGACTTGTATAATACTGATCTGTTTAGAGCAATTTTGTAATGTACGAGTTTTTACATTTTAGTGCACAGAATTAAACACACTATCACCTAGTTGCTTAGCAAGCAGAGTGCCCAAATGTTACCTGTGTGTCAAATAAAGCTTCTGTGGCTATAAATCTTGTTCTAAATATTGAAGCATGTGACCTGAAGCAGTTCAGCTGAAGAAAATGATAGCAGGCTCTGTGGTTCGAATCAGCTAATTTTGGCGCAGCATTGCACCGTTCATTTGGGTGTGTGCCATAGGCCGTAATGAGAATTACAGCTACAGCGGTACTCAGTGACTAATTTGGGTGACGGCGATAGCCAGAGTTTAATTTAGATTAAAAAAAACAAGGTAATTTGGTTGCTGGCAATAGTCTGTGCTCGAATTAGATCCCACCCCCCACCCCCGCCTCAAGGTGTGACAACTTGCAGGGTAAATAGCTTTAACTCCACCTAGAAGTTTGGTTGCAGCTGCATGAGTCGTCTTTTGGCTTCACCCTGCCACAAAAATTTGGCCGCAGCATTTTCAATGTACACCTGTGGTTGGGGCTATGGTGTGAGTTGGATTTCACCATCAACTTATTCAGACTGCTGTAAGTTGGAGCACAGGATCTTGTCCCTAATATTAGTCTCCGGCACTGGAAGTCTGAAGTGGTTAGTAGTGACAGGGCTCCTCCTGGTTTATTTGACTATAGATGCTCAATTAAGTTATTCAAAGATAAAAATAAACTGCACTGTTTAACCCCTTGAGTACCAGCAGTCTCTGGCCCCGAAAGAAGCAGAGACTGCTGGTACCACAAAACAGCACGTACTAACAAATCAACGCACATACCCACCACTCTTACTAGTCATGCCGTTCTCCCATCACCATAGGCCCCTCTCTCTGCCATTGCAATGACTCTTTGGTTCCTGACCCTGTCCATCAATGTGAGCCAGTGTGATTGGCTCACAGTGATCACGTGGTCAGGAGCCAATGAAAGCATCTCCTGACCAGCTCACAGAGCTCTGGCATCATATAGATGGCGAGATCGGTGGTAGCGGTGGGAGTGCACAGCGGGCTAGTTGAAATATAGGTCCTGTCAGAGCCATGCAGCCACCTGCAGGATGCAGATTTCAACTAATGCGGTATGGAAGCAGTTACCATCTACTTAGGACTTACAATACATTTGCACCTCGAGTTGGGCTGTAAGTCTAATCTAGCCACTAAACCATGGATTCCAGCAACATTTTACTCTTTTACATTGCACATTGCATTGCTAGACTTAGTTAATTTGTGAAATATTTTTTCCACAGCCTCATGTAATTTTGTTTCCACAAACACAGCATGAGGTTTCTCTACAACAGAAATTTCCTTGAATATTGGAAGATCTCTGAATGATTTAAACATTTTCCTTAACAAATCCTCCTTAGCGTATTCTCTCCAAAAACCAATGATTGGCCCTGTACTGGAATACACCCTCTTGTAAAATATATCAAACAGATAATTCATATTTTCTCTATGTGAAACCATACCGGCACAATATGAGCTTTTATTGCATGCCTTTAGGTATTTTTCTCATGCTAACAACAGTGGTTTCCAACCTTTAATAACACACAGACAATACATTTGGAGGAAAGAATGTAAAAGCTGGGTAAACGATGACAATCTGTTTTGGCTCAAGCTAAATCCAGGAGTGTTTGTGCTTTTGTTTAGGAAAAATCTTCTACAGTCTGGTTACATATAGACAACCTGTCCTGGAAAGCAGAGGCTGGCATTGCTGACCATCTACTGGAAATGCTGGTTCTCTGGCCCTAACACTGATGCCTTTTAAGTGTCATTTACTTGTAAGAGCTGCATAGGCATGAGTCAGACCTCCCGATCAACATGCTTGTTCCAGGCCAGTGACCAAAAAGCCAATAAAAGCCTGAGGCTACATTCACAGTGGGACGTTGCGTTGTAATGCAACGTTAAAGTCGCAATGCAGCATTAAACCGCAACGCAAAAAAAAAGGTGTTAAAATATGCTAATGCTGCGTTACCGTCACATACAGTAGGTACAGGAAAGCATACAAGCAATGAATATGATGGTTTTCTGTACCCTGTAATGTGTGCATTACTGCATTTACAGGTAACGCACTGCAGCAGTGTGTTATCATAACGCTACACGTTACAATGCAACACTAACGTCACACTGTGACAGCCCCATAGGCTTATCATTGCAGTGCGGTAAGCTGCATTGTAAGACTTTATAACGCAGCTCCGTAACATCCCACTGTGAGTAAGCCCTCAGTGTCAGTATGATTTGCAGGCCCCTTGCATTTTACCTATAAGGCTGGCAACAACAATAAGCTTGACATTCCTCAACGAACACTGTTTTGTTTGAAGTATACTTGCTACACTCCCTCACTGATTTGATGGACATAACCTTCAAAAGACAAACTAGTAACACATGACCACACTTCCATTGACTTCCTGCACCCTAGACCTTCAGCAACCAGTGGTCTTTCCCTGATATAGTTCCACTTCCAAGTACTATAAGTAGTTGTAGAAGTACTGAAGTAGTAGTAGTACTGAAAAATCTACAGCCTCACATAAAAAGTAGGTAGTTGACAGGGGCGTAACTAGAAGTCCCGGGCCCCCCTGCAAGAATTTGGATGCTGCCCCTTGGGGCCCGCTCATGGCCGTTTTTGGGGGGCAGGAGGGGTCGCAGCATGAGGGGAGAGCTTTGCACATCGGCAGGGAGCAGCAAGAAGGGGGAACAGTCCCCCCCCTCATCTCAGGCTCTCCCCTCTGTGCTCCCCTCCAGCATCAATCATCAGTGGCAGCGGCAGCGGCAAGGAACATACCTCCAGTCCATCCACCGCCAGAGGTTCTGATCTTTAAGTGCTTCACATTACTTCCTGTTTAAACAGGAAGTAATATGAAGCACTTACAGATCGGAACCCTCCACGGTGGATGAAGGTATGTGCCTGCTGCCACTGATGATAGATGCTGGAGGGGAGCGCAGAGGGGAGAGCCCGAGGTGAGAGGGGTCCCCCCTCCCTGCCCATATGCAAAGCTCTCCCCTCATGCTGTGACCCATCCCCCCCCAAAAAAAACGGCCATGACCGCCCCCCCCCCCCCCTGCTGCCCCTATTGTTATGCCCCTGGTAGTTGACTTGGCATATATCATCAGTAGTCCTCTATATGTATAAACTATGAAATAACCACATGACTAATGATTTTCTTTTCTTTGTTTTGCTGTTGATTAAATTGAGGCCACTGCATATTTTCTGTTGAATGGATGGAATTGCTGACCAACCAAAGATCTAACACAAACACAATGAAGTTGGAGATCCATAAAGATACTTTGTAGACAGATTCTCATCATATGCCACAGTCAAGTGGATAGTCCAATTGTAATGAGGCAACAGGAAGCTTGAGCATGGCCTCTTCTTCAGCAATCAATGAAATAGTATAAATAGTGTACAGCAAGGTGATGGATGACTAACTCCTCAGTACCTGGGCCACAGCTGAGGTCCTGCAGAAATCTCAAAAGTGAGTCCTCAGTGAGATTCTCGACATGAGTTAAGTATCATCATATTGGATTGCTGATAAGAACTGATGAGTTTACATGTAAACACACAATGTGATACAGTGCAAAGCTAATCCTGATGTTTTTCTTACGTATTTTATAACCTTCATCCAGAGTATAAACAGCAGCCAATGTTATGGAAGCACACATCTTTCCAGCTGCAAAGGAGATGGTGGTAGTTCTAATCACTACAAAGATTATGGCATTTGTTTTTTGGGAATGCGAAAAGTATTGTGCTGAGAGACTTTCTTCAGAAGGGTGAAACTTTCAGGGTATACTGTGCTGCACTACTGGACAAGATGGCTGATGCTATTAAAAATCATCACCTCACTACAACCAGATTCACTGTGGATGTCAAGATTGTGGAACCTGTGGAGTGTTATTTGGTCAAACAAAATGATTACAGCCCTGGAGCTACTTGGGCATGCAGCAAGAAAGGTGGCTTACCATTGTTGGCTTGTAGCACTACAGCCCTGTATGTATGTAGAGTATCTGTATGGAGTTTGTATATTCTCCCTGTGTTTGTTCCATTTTTTCTCTGAGCACCCATGTTTTTTCCCCACATCCCAAAAGTACTAATATGTTATTTCCCCTCGAACTGGCCTTAGATCATTTGTAGGGATAGATTGTGAGCCTCTCTGATGAGCAGTTTAGTGCGTGGCTATGGTCTGTGTAAAGCACTAAAAGAAGCCAGAACTATGCACTTCCGATGTCCCTGCAGATTGCATCATATTGTGTTGCCACAAAATAGGGCTAAAATCGGTGTGGGAAAGAATGGCTAAAAAGCGAATGGCGTTGTAAAGAGCCGTAAAGCGCGTCCGCATGACGCGTTTGGCGTCATGCGGACGCGCTTTACGGCTCATTACGATGGGGAATGCGGAAGACGATGACGCTTTGCCCGAGGACGACTGGCAGTCGTCCGAAAACTTAGCAGCGGAGGGAGACCGGAGGGCACCGAAGGACCGGCGCGGGCACAGGACGGCTGCAGGAGGCTTGGGAAAGCCCCCAGGTAAGTGAATTATTTTTTCCACGCCAGTTAAGGTTCCCTTTAAGTATATCAAGCCCGAGTACCCCCTGGACCCATCAGAAGTACCCCCTGGGGTACGCGTACCGCATGTTGAGAACCTAGGGTTTATAGGATTAATTTGTTTGTTAGTTGAGTCATATGTGATACATAATGATAAATTATTGACTTTCAGACAACTCTAGATTTGGACATATAGGCCCATATGCAATTCACTCTTTCACCTGTGTTTTCTCCTAGGTGATATTTTCACAACTTGTAAATAAAATACTTTTTAAACCATCAGCAAGCAAACAAATGCTCAAAATAAATAGGACAGTACTTTTTCACCTACTTTTTGGTACTTTTTACATTGTAAAGTGCTAAAAAGTTATTTGAAATCGAAGATGAAAAAATATCTCCTAGGAGAAAACTCAGGAGAAAAAAATGAATTGCATACGGCCTATAGGCCCTTATTCAGTTCACATTTCTCTTACATTTTCTCCTAGGAAATAATTTGTCATCTTCTGTTTATTTTAGCACTTTGTGATTAAAAAAAAATCCTAAAAGTACTGTCAAAAGTACTGTCAAAATTATTCTGAGTATTTTCTTGCTTGCCTGTGGCATTAAAGGCATTTGATTGATAAAGTATGAAAATATAATTGAAATAATTGAAGAAAAAACTTTTGATAAGGCATGAAGATGTCATCGAAGAAACAAAAAGGAGAAAAAGTGAATTGAATGAGGACATCATATATAAACAATTGTTGTTTTCAATGTACTTTTAATTTGTTTTCAAATACCTACTGTATAACTTTTTATACAATACTGTAACATGTAACAACAAAAATATATAATAACAAAAACAGTTCAGCACATTTTGTATGTGAAAACAACATTGTGTATATGAAATCATGTAAACTGAGCCATTCGTAAGCAGAATACTGTCTGTAATGCCTTTAATGTTTATGACCAGTGCGATTAATTTTCTTCTTACATTTGCTTTTCACTGATCATGTTTTCAGGAGAGTAGTTTTGCAAAAATACCTGAAGTCTATAATAAAGGGATATTGCCATGCGAAGAAGATGAGATAGTAAGGTATCTGAAATGTGCACAAATATGCTTGATAAGCCAGTGCACAAATTCAAAGCGTGAGATGCAAAAAGTCCAACATTGCAAATTCAAGATTCCTATACATGAATGACATTCAAATTAGCTGCATTAGGCAGGCATAAATAAATAATGGCTGTGCTCCATATTGCCATTCAGATCTGGTTTCCGAACACAAAAGGGTTTTGTTTTTCTATGTCTCTTCTATGAGTACTGATTGTGAATGCGTAAGACAAACATTTGATGCAGTCAGAGATAAGAAACTCGCCTCAGGTACCACAAGTGCTAAGTAGAACATTTCGTCCGAACTTGATTTCAAACCAGATCCACACAATTGATTAGGAAAAGTTTGTCTTGAAATGCCAGACTTAGTTTGAGTTTGGGCGACTGCTCAGGCACCTGCTTAAAAACAAAATTCAGCTTTTGTCAAGAAAGAATCTTTGCTGTCAGCTCAGCTTTATATAATGCAAGGATTAATTGCAGATATTTTCTCAGCTGTATTATGATGCATACACACCATGCAATTTTGGCGTACTTCAACCCTTTCGGGACCGGCCGCCTAACCCCCCTTCAGGACCAGGCATTTTTGCAGAAGGGGTGAGGCATTTGGGGGTCAGGCAGCCGGATCCCTGCAGGGTCTGGCTGGGCTGTCTCCCCCTGTGTGGCCAGGTGTCCCCCCTTTAGTCAGCAGCAATCACTCACCTTCCAGGCTCCAGCGACGAGCCGCAGCGGATCCCTTCGCTCCGGCCGGCACCTCAGCTCCTACTGCCGCTCAGTTCCGGGTTGCGGCTTGATGACGTCATCAAGCCGGGACCCGGCGCTAATGTCAAAAGGAGCAGAGATGCCGGCAAGAGCGGTGGGAGGCGCCGATCTTCGCGGGAACGGCAGGGAGGTGAGTGGATCCTCTTCTTTCCCCCTACCGCCGCAGCTGTCAAATTGATCACTACGATCCGACGGCGATCGTAGTGATCACGTGATCAGCAGCCATACGCGATGGCTGCTGATCACTGAGGGGAGATGTCAGCTGTCATATTTAATCACCCCTCTCCGGTGCACACGATCGCATCGGGACAGTTCGTTAGCGCGGAAGTTGAATCAACGTCCAGTCAGAACGGTAGCACCACCTTGATTCAACTTACTTGGTCCCCAAAAGGTTAAAGAGAATCTGTACTGTAAAATTCTTACAATAAAAAGCATACCATTCTATTCATTATGTTCTCCTGGGCCCCTCTGTGCTGTTTCTGCCTCTCCCTGCGGCAATCCTGGCTTGTAATTGCCATTTTTATGCAGTGTTTACAAACAAAAGACATAGCAAGTGATACGCTGAGAGTAGCTCAGTGTGTGAGTCATACAGAGTGTGCAGGGGGCCTGGAGAGGGTGTGTATAGCGTATATCCAATCACAAGCAGCACAGCACATTCCAGCCTGACTGCCTCAGCCCAACAGAGCCGACAGAGGAGAGAAGATTAGATCATATAACAGAGACAACACAGCCACTGTGCAACTAGAAAAGGCTGCAGTTAGACAGAGCACATTAGAACAGGTATAGGAACTTATAGAAGAAATAAGAGTCTCTTTAAAGGAACTTTTAAGACTTCTTAAAGAGAATCTGTACTCTAAAATTCTTACAATAAAAAGCATACCGTTCTATTCATTTTGTTCTCCTGGGCCCCTCTGTGCTGTCTGCCACTCCCTGCTGCAATCCTGTTTGGATGCTTCCCTTGCCCTGAAGGACATCCATGGCTATAATTACTACTTACTAGTTAATTCCAAGCAGAGTTGATCCAGGGATTTTATCTGACTGCCATCCGGAGTTGGGAAGGATTTTTTCTCCTTAAAGTTTAATTGAGCCAAGCCTTGTGAATTTTTTTGCCTTCCCCTGGATCAACTGGGATATGTGAGGGTACAGGAGAGAAATGTACCTAATGATTACCTATTTCTTTTTATTGATTTTTCTGGTTGAACCAAAGTAACTACTGTATGTCTCTTCTTATGGTATGGCATCAGCTTATGATGAAAATATTAGATAGATGCTCCAGTGCTATACACAATCTAATATGTTGTCAGCATGATACAGCAATGAAAACTATTGTTGGAAGAGAGGAAGGTGTAAGCGCAGAGTATATTATACTTGGGTGGAGTAGGCTTCTCATTGAAAGAAAATATAAATAGGTCCTGAAATCAAATGCACATGAGCAAAAAATTCAAATATTTACATTTGCATCAATACATTTGACACCTGAAAAAATATATAGAAAAAGATATGAGTAGGTAAATTCCTTGTTATACCCAAGATAAAGGCACGGAAGTGATCCTTGGCTTAGTATGATTTTAGAGTGCAATGATCCTTCAATCAGAAAGACACAGTGCTCAAAACACCTATCTGACCTCACCTTAACTCGCCCAGATCCTAATAACAGGCAAATATGTCAGTCAAATAAACAAAGCATTTGGAGAGGAAGGGAAACATTCTAGCAGTGAATGAGGCTGACCCTTCTAACCCATTCACAGACAAAGTGCAGCAAATGTGGCTCTGAGCAGACTATTCCATTCCCTGGCTCAGCATTCATATGGTTTTCATTACACCTTTAATATGGCTTGTTTAAGGTTATTTGTGCTATTTATTTGTGCATGGATGGCTTAACTTTGTACTTTTTATATTGTTAACGCATGCATTTACTTCTCGATATCTACTTTCATTTCCAACACCTTTTTTTTTTTTTAATCAACTTTATTAGTCTTACGACATGACAAAGATAAATAAAAAAATGTAGATCAAATACATTTAAAATGATCAAGGTTAGCATCAAGAGATGCATTTACCCCTGCCTAGTTTTTGTTTCGTTTGTACATTAAAAATATGAGTTCAAGAAAACCTAAAACAGACAACTTCTGAAAAATTTAGTGCAGATTTAAATAGAGCACAGTCATTTGATCAGCTGAACAAAGCTTGACTTGCATTGTAAATAGCCTCAAGCTAGCAGCACGATATATGTACATATTTATCAAAGACCTCATGCCTCTGTGATGAAAGATGTATGCAGAATTTCAATATATTTTTCATGGCTTTCATTCTCATGCTCACTGGTCTTGAATCTTCATAGACTGCCCGCTATAGTATTCTTGCCTGCTATCATAAATATTGTACAATTAATGATATAGCAGAGAAATGTATTATTATTTATTGGATTTATAGAGCACCAACGTATTATACAGCGCTGTACTTTATTATTATTATCATTATTATTTAGCATTTATATAACGCCGACATCTTCCGTAGCTCTTTACAGAGTATATATAGTCTTGTCACTAACTGACCCTCAGAGGAGCTCATGATCCTAATCAGGCAACATTTGTAAGATGCAGTTGGTTCGTGTGCAGTCAGATGGAAAGGGACACAGGGGCGTAACTAGACATCACTAGGCCCCCTTGCGAAACTTTGGATGGGGCCCCCCACGCCCCTCGCTTTCTGCACAGGAAAACTGAGGACCAATGTGTTTTCCTCATGCAGATAAAAACACTTAGGGCTCGTCTCCACTAGGAGCGGTGCGATGAGGCTACATAGCCGCATCGCACCGCAGGTGTCCTGAAACACATGCATGCCAGTGGAAGAGTTTCCACTGCGTGCATGTTGTGCGGTGTGGTGCGATCCGAAAATCTGCAGCATGCTGCAGATTTTCGCACGGCCGCATCCGCCAGCAACCGCGTCCCATCTCTTTAATACACTTCCGCATCGGGAGATGTGGAAGTGATGCTGCCGGCGGTGGAAGTGATGCGAAGCGGCTACGTAGTCATACTCGCATCACTTCGCAAGTGGAAACCCGCCCTTAGACTTAAAGAGAATCTGTATTGTTAAAATCGCACAAAAGTAAACAAACCAGTGCGTTAGGGGACATCTCCTATTACCCTCTGTCACAATTTTGCCGCTCCTCGCCGCATTAAAAGTGGTTAAAAACAGTTTTTAAAAGTTTGTTTATAAACAAACAAAATGGCCACCAAAACAGGAAGTAGGTTGATGTACAGTATGTCCACACATAGAAAATACATTCATACACATGCAGGCTGTATACACCCTTCCTTTTGAATCTCAAGAGATGTGTGTGTTTCTTTCCCCCTGCAGCTATCTTCCACTGAAGTGTCAGGCTGTTTCTTCCTGCAGAGTGCAGACAGCTCTGCCTGTATGTAATTCCTCAGTATGTGAAAGCCCAGCCAGCTCAGAGGAGGATGTATCCAGCTTGTAAAAGATAATAGAGCAGAGAGAAGCTGCACTAATCTAAATAACACACAGTAGTGTGCAGAGAGGGGCCTGGAGGGGGGAGATGCATCACAGAACCACAACACTGAAGAACTTGGCAGCCTTCCAGACACAGGCTGACAAGTCTGACAAGAGAGAGATAAGTTGATTTATTACAGAGATGGTGATAGTAGAACGTGCTGCAGTAAGCCAGAACACATTAGAATAGCTTTTGGAACTTGTAGGATGATAAAAAACAGGATGCAATTTTTGTTACGGAGTCTCTTTAAAGGAAACGTCAGGCAATCTATGCTACACCCAGATCTACTTACCCGGGGCTTCCTCCAGCCCCTTGCAGCCGACAAGTCCCTCGTTGCAGCTCTGTTCCCAGTACATACATACACACACAGCCGTATTATTTTACTACATGAGAGCACATGCTATATGGAGGAACAACAATGACATGCTGAACGTAAGATATAGATAGTATCAATGTAACTTTGGAAAAACATTCAGAATGTCACTGATTGATACTGTTATTATGGGATCTTGGACTCCATGTGAGACAACAAGCTCTAAATGAAGCAGCAACAGTAAGACATCAATCTCCACTCCATTGAGTTGTAAAAGTATTCAGAGGCCATAAAGTCATTAGAATGTGTTATAAGAATCTAGGAATCCTTTTGCTGAAAAGGGAAAGTCTACAACTGTTTTTCAAAATGTGTCTCCTTTGTTTTAAGGTTGTACATCAAGTCTTTAGAACTTTGCAGCAGTGAGAGAAAGATGTTTTTTACGAACCCTAGGGAGCAGGGACAGTGTACAAATTCCAAAGTGTGTGTGATTCCTTATCAGTGTGATGGACACATGCAGTCAATATAACAATGGTGTGAGAGCAGAATACGTTTTTTTTCTCCATGCCTTAAGCTGTCAGTCTCTCAAACTTTTGTGGCATCTGGGGCCCCCTGCGGAGGCATCCCTTGCAGGGTCTATTGTTACGCCTCTGAAGGGACATATACAGTATCTAACTAAAAAAGTTATCCTAAATATAATTTTGCCTTCTTAAAATAGAAGGTATTTGTAGTTATTCAGCTTTATGTGAACAAGAAAGATTTCCCATAATGCATCGCTGCTAAGTATGCAAAGCTGAATAACTGCAGATATCTTCTGTTTTAGGATAGCAAATCCCTATTTATCACAGCTCTTTCAGTAAGAGGGCCTTTTGGTTCCTTTGAGCCCCTTATAATATCTTAATGGTTCTGGGTTACTGTGAGCTATCTGGATGCTCTGTAACATTAGATCTATTACATGAGGTATGGAATATAGGGATTACCAATTCATACCAATCCGCTTCAATAAGCGCTGCAGGTAACATTCGTTGGAGTTGTTCTTTCCCACCCTGACTGTGTGACAGGGAACAGTGATTCATATAGAAAGGTATGTTGAACTGATGTCATCAGCTTAGCTTAAAAGGGCTGCACACTGCAATTTTTACTTAGTACAACAAGCACAAAGCCTCATTTGACCATAGCCTGAGCTACACATAGGTTAATATTTTGCCAGATGCAGACAAGATACTAGATAAAAGCTTGTGGAGACTGGCCAAATTATGGATGACAAATAGTTTAACAGAGATTTTTTCTAGCAATTGAAGTGTAAATTCATCTCTGTGGAGAAAAAAAAACTGTTGAAAATTATACATGATGTAAGGACTTTAACCTCTTGAGGACTGCAAGGCTAAACCCCCCTAGTGACCAGGCCATTTTTAGTAAAAGTGGCCACTGCAGCTTTAAGGCCAAGCGGCAGGGCCGCACAACACAGCACACAAGTGATTCCCCGCCCCCTTTTCTCCCCACCAACACAGCTCTCTGTTGGTGGGGTCTGATCGCTCCCCCATGTTTATTTTTTTTTAAATAAATATTTTTGCTTGTGTTTTTTTTTTTAAAAAAGCCTGTTTCTTTAAACTGCTTCCCTCCCTCCCTCCCCACAGCCAGCCAATTACGGCGATCGGCTGTCATAGGCTTCTGCCTATGAGAGCCGATCGCTCTCTTGTCCCCCAGGGGGACAGCTGTGTCACACGCGTGATCGCAGCGCTGCACAGTGTAAATAGATGGCGATCACGCCGTCTATTAGTCTCCCGAGCGGCAATAGCCGCTCGGAGACTGAAGGCAAGGCGGAGCTCCGCCCCCCAAGCAGGAGATGCGCGCGCAGCCTGCGCGCAATCTCCTGCAAAACAGTGCCAGAGGACTTTACGCCAATTAGCGTTAGGTGGTCCTGGGGCTGCAGCCACGGGCCACGCCCATCTGCGTGACGCGGTCGGCAAGAGGTTAACCACTTCCGTACCAGCAGTCTCTGCTCTCTTAGGGACCAGAAACTGTTGGTACCAAAAAACGGCACCTCCTGACGAATCATCGCACATTCCCGCTGCTTCCGCCAGTCACGCCGCTCCTCCATCCTTAACGGCATTTCTCTTTGCCATCGCTATGACAGCAGAGCTGTGTGAGCAGGTCAGGGGCTGCTTTCAATTGGCTCCCGACGCTGTGCATCAATGTAAGACAATGGGATTGGCTTACAGTGATGACAGGGTCAGGAGCCAATGAAATCAACTCTTGAATGGCTCAGACAGCTCTGCTGTCCTACCGACAGCAGGGCAAGTGATTTGCGGCAGGGAGAGAGCGACACAATTGGAGATAGCGGCGGAAACATGAAGATAATTGAAATCTACACCCAGCAGTTATAACTGGATCAAAACAGGACATAGATTTCAATCATAAAGGTCCGGAAGTGGTTAATAAACTTAACTGTAGATTTTTACTACTCTCTATTATAGAGATTTTGAGAGAGGTGACTGTGTTGAGTGAAATTGTTTGCACATGATCAGCCTAGACATGTTTTGCACTGAAAACCTAGAGATTGTGCATGGGGATGGTAAAAAGTTTATTCCTGTTCCTGTAGCAATGATTCCGTTTGTTATAGTGAAAGTCTTCCCACACAATAGCCCTAATCCTCTCCCATCTCCTTCGCAAAAGCTACAATTCTTTAAAAAAGTAAAGTGCAGGTCAGTTTGTTTTACTGTGTGCAGTTTTACTTTATACAGTTTAGTACTTTGTATGACATATTTTTCTTTAAATGGTTTTGAATTGTGGGATGAATCCTCTGAGTTTCCATTACTTCTTATGGGAAAATTTGCTTTGATATAAGAGTGCTTTAAATAACATATATCAATAATACTCAATAATTCCTCCCCTGATGTCTTCACCCACTACCATCTAGCCTGTAAGATTGCAAAGAGACTTTCCCGTTTCTGTTGCATTTTATCAAATATACCAGTTTTGGTAATGTCTCAAACTACCCATCAATTGCATGTATTTGTGCTTGTATTGTTGGTTGTCCTGGTTATATAACATGTTGACCTACTGATGTACCTATGCTACCCACTATTGTCTGTCTTTGTACTATGTACAGCACTACGGAAGATGTTGGCGCTATGTTACATGAATAAAAAAAATGATAAATACCCTAAAAAGTTTGGCTCCAACACGTATTAACTGGGTCTAGACATAATAATTCTGAGTAACTTAGGTGAAGTGTTTCTACAGCTGAGACCAATGATTCATACACTAGAAAGTATTGTGAAGAGACACTAGAGCTTCCTAATTAATACATGGAAAACCCCCCAATGCTACAGATCCAGGGGCGTCTCACCCACCAGGCAAGTATAGGCGGTTGCCTGGGGCGCCATGAGGTGGTGAGGCGCATTCCCCCACCTCTGCTACCGTGACCATGTTTTTTTGGTTTTTTTTTTATATTATATTACCTCCCGACTCAGTCCCCGGTGCTCGGCACGCTACCATGTGCTCAGCAGTGCCTCCACCTCCACTTCTACCCAGCCAATAGAGCACTCAATACTGCTCTTCTCTGCCAGGCTCCTTCTTTAAAGCCACGCCCCTTCTTCTCAGTAGCCACACAGGTAAAGTGTTTACCTCATGTGGCCCAGCCTTTAACTCCGCCCCACGCCAGTCAAACCAGGAGCCAGCGGCCAGCCAGCTTATGCCCCCGACAGTGTGACCCCCCATCTGTGTCACTGGCTGCACACAGACACTGGAGCGAGACAGCCAGGGGACAGATGCAGTCACAGAGAGAAGAATGTGATGTGTCCGTGTTGGAGCCCCACCCTCGCACAAGACAGCAACACAGCCCGGGAGAAGGGAAGTTTCTGCTCCAGAATAAGCTGCATGCATAGGCAGAAGAGAAGGTATGCAGGCAGGCTGCTAAGAACACTTCCTGTCCTGTGTGCAGACTCCCAGTACTGTTATAACTGCTAGAATGTGCCCTGCTCTTTTGATACTAGAGTTTTCTTTGAAAGCTGGTTAGGCTGTAGGCTGGTAAAGCTGTAAACCTGTGCTTTAGTGCTGTGCTGTCTCTCCCTCTCCCCTCTCTGTTCCTCTGCCCCCTCTTCCATCTTATGCTGTCTCTACCCCTCTCTGTTCCTCTGCACTCTCTTCCATCTTATGCTGTCTCTCCCTCTCCCCTCTGTTTCTCTGCACCCTCTTCCATCTTATGCTGTCTATCCCTCCCCCTCTCTGTTCCTCTGCACCCTCTTCCATCTTATGCTGTCTATCCCTTCCCCTCTCTGTTCCTCTACCCCCCTCTTACATCTTATGCTGCCTCTCCCTCTCTACTCTTTCCCTCTGCTCGGATTACGTGTATTTTCTGGTGAAACGCTTCTGCATTACGATTATTTTCTGACAACGCTGCCCCATTACGATTATTTTCTGGTGAACTGCTGCTGCAATAAGTGTATTTTCTGGTGAAACACTGCCACATTACGATTATTTTCTGGTGAATTACGATTCTGAATTATGATAATTACTATTATTTTCTGATGAAACACTGCCGCATTATGATTATTTTCTGGTGAAACGATGCTGCATTATGATTATTTTCCTGGGGGGGAGGGGTTTGGGGGGGTGGGGGGCGCCACATGTTTTCTCGCCTGGAGTGACAAAATGACTAGAGGCACCCCTGTACAGATCCACATATCAATTAGTCCATGAATCTTAGTGTTCATGCTATACATTTATATACATGACCCACAATCCATCATCTTTCACCTCACTAAATAGGGCTTTGTCATGGGCACTGTTACCTGCAGATTGGGTGTTCTAACTTTTCTATGACTTACTTCTATCTGCTAGTTACTGACTGTATATGTATGAAACTAACTATTGTTTAGAAAGAATTCTGGAAATTACCATTTACACTGGAGGTTAAGCCAACATTTTTGTACCTGAGAAATTAGTAACAGTGACCCAAAGATCTAATGGGGAGTCAGAAGCTGCACCAAAGAAGACACAAGGATAGCTCCCAGCCCCCAAAGTGGTATCTATAACTGATTGCACACTATGCACCCCACTTACATTTCCACTACACTTTCTGCATAGGGGGCTCAAGGGGGAAACTAAGGACATATGTGAGGTCAGTGGGTCAAACTGTTTTGCAGGCTTTTGGTTAAAAAGGTTGTGGGGTTGGCTTATCTCCAAGAATTGTGGGGTTGGCTTATCTCCCGCTTACAAGACTTCTCTCAATCCTCTCCCCTCCTCTGGAACACTCTCCCTCAACACATCCGCCACTCATCCACACTTACTATTTTTAGGCGCAATCTGAAAACTTACCTCTTCAGGCAAGCATACTCTCCAACCTAGGACACCTTGCCCACTAACCACCATTTCTACCACTCTACACACAGTGTAACTACCGCTGGTCACAAAACGAGTCCACGCTTCATACTGATGTTACAAGTTGTTCATTTATTCTTTATCATGGGTCACCATGAAATATAGTGGAACTTTGAAGCACCAAACACCTTGATATATCAGATGTAACTTCATATACTGTGGTACATCTTCAATCTTGTCACACCGTGAAAACTGCACATAAACAATAAAGCCTTTTAGTTTCAGCCATTAGATTGCTTGCTTACACTTTTAGCATGGCATTCTATCATACATGTGCAGACATCATATGCATTATGAATATATCTAAACATTTCACATTGTTCATACTTCTTTACACAGATATTGCATCAAAACAGGAATAAAATGTGTTCTGTACCGTGTTTGCCTCTCTGACCAGCTGTAGAATAAGGGCTATCTCTGTCCAGTCTCCATTGCATGTGCTCTCTCCTCTATGCTGTCACCAGAATGAGGCTTGGCTCTATAGCTCATGGGATATGTAGAGATACCAGAGTGAGGCTTGGCTCTGTGGTTCTCATGAGACTTGGGGAATCAACTTAGCATTAAAGGGCCCTTCCATAATAAGAAGTATGTATATCTTTAGCAAACATATAATACAACTATTTTAAAATACTGGAAACTGTACAATACTGCTGAACACTGTCCTGAGATAAGATAATACATTGCACTGTCATAGTAACACACATGCTAAATATCAGCGTCAGCTACACTCCCACCAAATTACCTTGATTTATAACCTATCTCAGTATACATTTGACATCAGGTAAACTTTACAAAATAAATCAATGGTGATTTCCACTTGGTACATATGGTTTGGAGCCTACAAGAACTTTTAAACTCAAATTAGCATATTAATTATAACACCTGAATATAAGCTAACATTTTACCTATATCTTAAAGATTAGTTAGCACTATTACAATAACTATTTAATCTAGAGGTCCTTCCTAAAGCTTTAAAGAATGCTATCAATTATTTTCAACAAGAACCACTAACTTCTGTATAGGACGTTCTAGAACTGTTGGTCTCTTCAGGCGTTCACCTCTTTTGCCTAGTTCTGGTTCACCTATCTGTACTGTCACTTTATGTACCAGTCCATCATCATTTTCTTGGACATTGAGAACTTTGGCTAGCCTCCACTTATACCGAGGAACCTCTTCTTCTTTTAAAATGACTATGTCACCTACCTGAACATTCCGTCTAGGAGCATGCCACCGTTGTCTAAGAGTAATATTTGCAAGATATTCTTTCCGCCATCTACACCAGAACTGTTCTGACAGATATTGTACTCGCCTCCACCTCCTTTTGGCATACACGTCCTCTTTAACAAACTTTCCAGGTGGGGGAAGCATTGTGGAGGACTTCATTTGGAGTAGGTGATTAGGTGTTAAGGGATCCAAAGTTGTGGGATCATTGATGCTTTCAACAGTGAGTGGACGGCTGTTTACAATGGACATTGCTTCATAAAGGAATGTTCTCAAAGAAGCATCATCTAATCTTCCAGCACTTTGTATAAGAACAGAGCTTAGTACACTCCTAACTGTTCTAATTTGTCGTTCCCAAACACCTCCTACATGACTTGAGTCTGGTGCATTCATGCTGAAGTCACACTGTCTTTCTGCCAGAAATGCAGCCACTCTTTCCTTGTCCATTTCCTTAAGGGCTCTTTCTAATTCATTTTTCGCTCCAACAAAGTTAGATCCTTGATCTGATCTGATTTGCCGTACGGGTCCACGGATTGCTATAAAACACCGTAAAGAGTTGATAAATGCATCGGTTGTCATATCTTCTAGCATCTCTATGTGAATTGCCCTGGAGCTTAGGCATGTAAAGAGTAGACCATATCTTTTGCATTCCTTACGACCTTGCCTAGTTGGAAAGGGACCGAAGCAATCCACACCACAATAAGAGAATGGTGGTGAAGGATCAACACGATCTGTAGGTAGATCTGCCATCCGCTGCTTTTCTGCAGGTCTACGAGCCTTACGACAAGTGACACACTGGCTTATGTATCTAGCTACTGCCCTGCTTCCACTAATTATCCAGTAACCACTGGCTCTTAATTCATTCAGAGTTTGACCTCTGCCCTGATGTTGAATTTTTCTGTGGTAGTGATCAATGATCAAATTCGTGAGAACAGAGTCTTTGGGAAGAATCAATGGGTGTTTAAAACTGTGAGGTGAGGAGGCCTTTCTCAACCTTCCTCCCACTCTAAGCATGCCATCTTGCAGGATGGGGTCAAGCTGGTACAACTGGTGATTTCTTGAAAGCTTTCCAACTTCCTGGCTGAGTATGTTCAACTCCACTTCGAAGGCATTCTGTTGAATGAGTCTAATAATTGTAGTCTCAGCTTTCTGTCTTTCTTCTACATTTAGAGGATCTGCTCTCTTGATATGCTTAAACATTCTATGTATTCGAGCAATTACATTCACTACTGTAGTCCATTTTGAGAACCGAGACAGTCTTATTAGAAAGTTATCTTCCTTTTCGACTGCCGTGTGCAGGACTTGAATTACCTTTACCTCTGGATCTCCTATTATCAGCTCTGAAGTTCCTTTGTTCAGTAATACTTCCTTTTCCCATAGAAATTTGGGACCTGTAAGCCAGCTGGAGTTGATAATCTCTGAAACCTTGAGGCCCCTTGAGGCATGATCAGCTGGATTCTCTTCAGTTTCAACATGGTACCACTGTCCTGGATCAGTGGTTTCTCTGATTCTCTGAACTCGGTTTGCAACAAAGACATGGAACCTTCGAGCCTCATTATTGATGTATCCTAGGACAACCTGTGAGTCAGTCCAAAAATACTCCTTGTCAACCTGGAGTTCCAATTCTTCCTTTAGATAACTGCTCACAAAGGCAGAAACAACAGCTGCTGTTAATTCAAGTCTTGGTATTGTGACTACCTTTGTGGGTGCGACTCTTGCTTTGCCCATGATCAAGGAACAATGCACCTTATCACCACTGATCAATCTAATATAGGAACACTGCCCATAACCATGACTACTTGCATCTGAAAAATGGTGCAGTTCGGCTCTCAGTATCTTTCCAAAATTATTAGGTACAAAACATCTTGGGATCTGGATTTCGTGGAGGTTTTTTAAATCATCAAGCCAGTTCTCCCACCTTGACTTCAGTTCATCTGTCAGCGGTTCATCCCAACTGATGCCTCTCTGACACATCTCTTGGAGCACTCTCTTCCCTGTCAGGAGAACTGGGGCCAAAAATCCAAGTGGATCGTACACAGATGCCACAGTTGAGAGAATGTTACGCCTGGTTGCTGGCTTCTCATCGATCATGACCCTAAAGGAGAATGTATCACTTTCCATATTCCATCTCACGCCTAGTACATTCTGTACAGGAAGGCCGTCATTGTTGAGATCTACATCCTTCATGGCAGACGCACGCTCAGAATCGCTGATAGATTGCAAGACTTGTCGATTATTTGAAACAAATTTGTGGAGGCGCAAATTTCCTTTATGACATAATGCTTGGGCTTCTTTCACCAATTCAATTGCTGCTTCTGCAGATTCCACACTTATGAGGCCATCGTCAACATAAAAATGTTTTCTAATGAAGTTTGCTGCAGAAGGATACTCACTTTCATTTTGGCTGGCAAGGTATTTCATTCCATAGTTGGCACAACCCGGGGATGATGCGGCACCAAAGAGATGAACCTTCATACGATACTCTGTGGGCTCCAAATTAGTGTTTCCCTTTTCCCACCACAAAAACCTTAGGAAATTCCTATCTTCTTCATGAACATGAAATCTGTGAAACATTTTCTCGATGTCACACATGACTGCAATGGGGTGTTTACGGAATCTACAAAGCACTCCAGTCAATCCATTTGTAAGATCTGGTCCTGTCAGCAGATGGTCATTTAGAGCAACACCTTCATACTTTGCAGAACAATCAAACACCACCCTGATTTTATCTGGCTTGTTGGGGTGATAGACTCCCTGATGTGGAATGTACCACACCTTCCCCACCTCTGGTTGGTGGTCAACTTTCTCTGCATCACCATCTTGGAGGATACCTTCCATAAACCTCACATAGTCATTCTTAAGCTTAGGTTCTCTTTCTAGTTTTCTTTTTAAGTGCTTCAGTCTCACCAGGGCCAACTTCTTATTGTCTGGCAAAAGAGGACGTACTTTGAAGGGAAGCGGCATCTCCAGGTGGCCATTTTCATTTTGCTTGATTCCTTCTTTCAGAATGTGTAGGAATGTTATATCTTCCTGGGAAATGGTCTTTTCTCCTGGGCTAGTATTTGCAAAGTCAGACTCTAATACTTTAATTACAGTCATTGGGGTCACAGGCGGCATTTCTTTAACAGATACACGATGGCACAAACCTGTCACTTGTTTTGGATACACACTCTGAGAGCTTCCAACGATGCTCCAACCCAGGTCTGTCTTAATAGCATATGGCTCGTAGTCCTCTCCCGTGATGATCTTTCGTGGCACCAAGGCTCTGGAGCAATCATATCCAATTAGGAGCCCAACACCACAATCCATCAGAGGGGGTACTTCATGTGATATGACTGTGAGATGATTCCACTTGTTCGCTGTTTCACAGGTAGGAATATGTGCACGTTCAAGAGGTATAAAATCTCTTGCATAAGCTGGAGGTAGGTCAAAAAGGATGTCTGAGGAGAACCCTCTAACTCTTAGTCCAGTAACTCTTTGACTCTTCACAACAGAGTCTCTTCCCATCATTGTGGATAGTTTGAGCTTCACTGGCTCCATTGTGGCTTGTAACTTCTCACAGACCTCCAGGTCGACAAACGTATTGCTGCTCTGCGTGTCTAATAGTGCGTATGCAAGTGTTTCCTTTCCTGCCATGTTATGTGAGGAGATCCATACTGGTACAATCATTGAAGTGCTGTTACTTTCACTTCCATCCATACAACATGACAATGCAGATGCATTTTCTTCTGATTGGGGAGCTCCGTGTATTGTAACTTTGCCCACTGAGGAACGATCTTCATGCAATGGGGTTGGGTGATGCCTTTTACATATTGCACACATGGCTTTTCTTTTGCAGTCTTTGGAATTGTGTCCTTTTCTCAGGCAAGCAAAGCACAGTTGGTTATCATACACAAACCTTCTCTTTTCTTCGATTGACTTTTCTGTTAATCTCTGACATTGGTATAAGGAGTGGTCTTCTCCACAGAAGATGCATTTTACAGGGCTTGTGTTGTTTACATGCATGTTCTCTTTCTCTGGTTTATCAGAGTCTTTTGGCCTGGTTTCATTTACATCATTGCACTTGGCCATTACATCAATCACGAATGTATCTGCCTTTGCACGCTTTGTGTCTCTTGTTGGCTTTTCTTCCAAGGGCTTTATTGCATGAAGAGATGATACTGGATTGCATGCTATCTTCGCTTCTTTTGAGACAAACGCAGCAAACTCTTTAAAACTAGGATAATCTTTGTCTTGGTCTAGTTGATCTGTGACGTAACGATTCCACCTTGAAGTCACCCAATCAGGGAGTTTGAGTAGCATTTTCTGGTTTTCCTCGCAATCGTTTAGTACTTGCAGACCCTTGATGTGAGGCATAGCATTGTCACATGCTTGTAGAAAGTCGCCATACTCTCTAAGCTTAATGTACTCCTTGGAGCCTATCTTAGGCCATTTATTAAGCTTTTCTCTAAATGCACGCTGCAACACAAATGAGTGACCATACCTTGAATTCAGTTTATCCCAAGCTTGTTTGTAAGCTTCTTCATCCTTCCTATAGAAGCATCCTTCCAGAGCAAGCTTTGCTTCTCCAGTAATGTACTTCTGCAGGTAAAACAGTTTATCAGCTGGGCTTGAGCATCGACGTTCTATAAGTGCTTTAAAGCTTGTACTCCACTCTACAAACTTCAGAGGATCTCCTGAAAATACTGTCGGTTCTGGAGCCGGAAGTCGAGTTAGGACCATTGTGTCATGTATTGCTTGAGCTAGAGCTGTAATACTTTGTTGATCACTCTGACCAGTGAGGGATGCAGGAGGACAGGGATCAGTCTTTCCACTGTACACAGATCGACATCTATCTTTATTTTCTTTTGTTTCCTCTTCAGCATACACTCTAAGCTTGGCCTCCATGACCTCAATATCTCTCTGATTCTCTAGTCTTTTTAGTTGTTGTCGTTGTGCATCAATGGCAGCTTCCATTTCAATTTCAGCCTTTTTTGCAGCAAGTTGTGCGGCGGCTTCTGCTCTCTTAGCTGAAATACTTGAAGACCCTGAGTTGTGGCTGGAGTGTTTGCTAGGAACTGTGGAAATTGTGGATCCATATATAGATTTAGCATAATCCTTGTCATAAAGCATGTGTAGCCTCTTCTTCTCAGTCTCTGCATTAAAGTCATCTTCAGTTAAGCGTATCCTCATAAGTCCTAATAAATCTGCTGTCACTGCTATACATGCATCAATTTTCCTTCGGATGTCTTGGGAGGGTGCTGCATGCAAACGTAAATCATCATATGTTATCTTTAACTCTGACTCAAACGTCTCAATAGAATCCATCATTTCACACAAGTCATCTTCTGAGCACTCATGCTTTAGCTTTGTGCGAACCTCTCTGATTAGGATTTTCCATTTTTCATACATGGAGCTGAACTTCTTTTCTTTTTGAGCAGATTCTTGTTGCTTTAGTTCCTGCATCTTTGGTGTAAATCGTTTCTCACGACTAGACTTTCTTAACTGATCTCCCCCTGTCATGACTGCCTGAGACTTCTTCAGCAATGACTCTAGTTTCTCAATTCTAGAATACTGACTTTTTATAGCACACTCTATTCTTTCTATTTCTTGCTGATTGGTTTCTGTCTTTAAGATTTCTTTTAGCTCTACTACCTTTTGCTGCAGAGACTCAATCTGCCTAGTCACCTCCCCACACTGTAACATTGGATCACTATGAACTGACATTTCACTTCTAGGCATCAAATATCTAGTGACAAACAAGAAATAGAACACTTTGCATAAATGCAGAAACAATATATTATAACTTTAAACTCTTAAGTCTCTATTACTTAAATTATTTCTTTACTTATTGTGGTAAGATCCATCCTTTGTCTGAGACCACACAAATACGATAAAACTCTTATTTTTACACTCTCGAAGTTGCACAACAGACTGTTGTACCTGAAGTCTGTTTGCAGAATCAAAGGCCTTTGTAGCAGGACACTGAATTGAAAGCTTTGTAGGAAAGATTGCAGTACTGCATGCTGAATATGTCTATCTCTGGATGAAGCACACTTTCAATAAAGCAGGGCTGCACGCTGAATCTGTAGCACACTTTCAGTAAAGCAGGGCTGCACGCTGCATAATGATCTTTCATCAGGATGGATTTAGCACACGTTTTCACTATAACTACCGCTGGTCACAAAACGAGTCCACGCTTCATACTGATGTTACAAGTTGTTCATTTATTCTTTATCATGGGTCACCATGAAATATAGTGGAACTTTGAAGCACCAAACACCTTGATATATCAGATGTAACTTCATATACTGTGGTACATCTTCAATCTTGTCACACCGTGAAAACTGCACATAAACAATAAAGCCTTTTAGTTTCAGCCATTAGATTGCTTCCTTACACTTTTAGCATGGCATTCTATCATACATGTGCAGACATCATATGCATTATGAATATATCTAAACATTTCACATTGTTCATACTTCTTTACACAGATATTGCATCAAAACAGGAATAAAATGTGTTCTGTACCGTGTTTGCCTCTCTGACCAGCTGTAGAATAAGGGCTATCTCTGTCCAGTCTCCATTGCATGTGCTCTCTCCTCTATGCTGTCACCAGAATGAGGCTTGGCTCTATAGCTCATGGGATATGTAGAGATACCAGAGTGAGGCTTGGCTCTGTGGTTCTCATGAGACTTGGGGAATCAACTTAGCATTAAAGGGCCCTTCCATAATAAGAAGTATGTATATCTTTAGCAAACATATAATACAACTATTTTAAAATACTGGAAACTGTACAATACTGCTGAACACTGTCCTGAGATAAGATAATACATTGCACTGTCATAGTAACACACATGCTAAATATCAGCGTCAGCTACACACAGCTTCCCTTACCTACTGTCCTATACCTTAAACGTTTAGACTGTAAGGCCTTCTGGCCTGGGCTCTCTTACCCTTTTGTCTCACAATGCTGTGTAATGTGTGTGCATACCTCCCACCCCTTGTAAAATATATAGTTAATTTATTCACTGCTTTAACTGTTACACAATCTTGCCTTGTATTAAGTGTTTTATTGTATACTTTGTATTGTTATACCCTATATGCTCTTGTACAGCGCCACGGAAGATGCTGGCGCTATATAAATCAATAATAATAATAATAAAATATATGATAGCTAACACGGTACAACACTCTAATGGTATTTCTGAATGAGAAATCAGGGCTGTAACATAACGGATTGCTAAAGGACCCACCTCCATAGTTCTCTAATGATGTATCTTGTAAGCACTCTAAAGCTAATAAGACAACCCCTCTGAAATCTTGTGAAATGAACATTAATTATATCCAATCTGTTTATGCTCAGTTCATTCTGGATATTGCCTAAAGAGGATGGTGTTATTCGAGAAATGCCCATCCTGATGGCTAAATCTCAATTTAATGCAGCTTTCATTGAAGAACAAAAACCTGATTTAATGTCAGGACTGGAGAAATACCAGGATGAGATAGCCAACAAGCACAATTTATGGTGCCTACATTTTCAGATTATTTGTACAGACTCTTCCCAGTAGCTCTAAAAAGATCCAGCTGGCTCTTGTGTTTGGCTGACTGGTTCCTGGGTTTTATATCATATTGCTTCACCTGTAGTAAGCTGCACAGCAACAGATATATTTTATTAAAGGAAGAATATTCTGACTCAAGTTGCTCTTCAGTGAGATATGCAGGTGCTTGGCCAAGCTGTCCACATATCACTGGAACCTTACTATATGTGATATTTCTGTATTGATGGAGATTGATTCATGTCAGCTTTTGGCAAACAGTACTTATTGCACACAAACTCATCCACATAATTGATTTCACAGACAGCAATATATGTGCTACCACCATTGCTTAAAATGGGTTGTATACGTTCACAGTAGAATGCAGAAAACGGAATCATTTCATCATCATCATCATTAAAACCCCTATGGCTGATAAATACTCACACGGAAGCTTTGTACACACTTTCAATAACTGTTGCCAAAAAAAGATAATCAGTGATTGTTTCATGTGTCAGTTTATGAATAAATGCTGTACAGACCCACTTCTGGGATATTTTCTGTGCATGTTCTTTGTATATTCATAGGGGCTTGATCACATGATATGGTCAAAGTATCGTATTGGACAATCAAACGCACTGATTGCATACTAAATATTGCATACTTAATATTTTGGTTGTTAGTTGAGCAGTCTGTTCTGTTTTGTGGAGCGGGAGGGGAGGGGGGATGAGCAGTAGGCACTCCACTGCACAGATAACAATGGAAAAACAGGAGGTTCCAATAGTGTCATCTGTCTATCTCATCTGTCATGATGGGTCACAAATGACATTATTAACAATGAACAGGGGACATTAATACTCAGACCAGCTATTTACCCCAACACAGCTTCACGGCATGTTTCATGTTTGCCAATTGGAAATGCAGATTCCACATAATAGCGTACATCTGCAAAATATAGCAGATTCCGTGAATGAAATAAAGAAAATTACCGTAACTAACTTAAGACAAAAATAACAAAGAAAAAACATTTATGTGGAAATTGGTAATAGGAAAGCAGAAATCAGTTGGAATCAGAAAGTGCCATTTCCGACTTTGTGGATAAGACTATGCTTACTAAAACCGTTTACAGTGTATAAGTAGCATGTTTGATAATGTTTGCTTCCTGTTCCTGTATCTCGTGAGCTTGATTTGTGAAAGGTTAAAGAGGAGCTGTCAGCCATACTATCTCAGAAAAAAAACATATATATATAAGTAGATAAATACTTGCTCTACCTACATAACACATGTATTGCACTGTCCACGTTTTGATTTTAGTGATTTTTCTATAGTAAAAAAAGAGAAAATCCTTCTTAGGATTCTCCATTTTAACTGTGTCTATCTTGAAGCCAATCCTGGTGTCATTTCATCCCTTATTCTCCTCTGCTTGATTGTGTATGTATTGCTCACTCTCCTCCCAGTCTTTAGGCACGCCCACCCAGCTCTGTAATAGAAAGTGCATTGTCTCATCATGAGAAATATTGGCCATTCAGAGAGGAACAGAGGTTTGGGAGGGGAAAACAGGGGGAAAGAGGCTTCAGCCAATCATGCTGCATTAGTTAAGCCTGAGAGGAAAGTAAAGAGGCAAAAAGACAACCCAGCATGCTCTGCAACTTCCTTTGTCTGGCAACGTACCAAATAAGAGTCAGGAAAACTGCTGAATGATCATTTATCAACAAGAAAAGTAATAGTGATTTTTAACTTTTGGATTGCCTGGTTTGCATCCTTATTACTTGTTTACCAGATAAAAATAAAGAATTGATTTTTTTATTTTATGCATGACAGTTACACTTTAAGACTCTAGCATGCTGTCAATAAGGGTATGATGTACTTTTACTAGCAGAGCTGTGCATGGTACAATGTTAACATAGGGTCTCCTTACTGGGAAAAACCTTGATGAGATCAATTAGCAGAAAAAACAAATTTTTGGAACTAATACTTTCCAGTTTAAACAAAATTAGCAGAATTTCATCAGACACAACAATCATTGGAGTAACATTTTTGCAAATGAACTGATCAAAATTCTGTGATAAATTATTATTATGACTACTACTAGTACCATAGCACTGATGCATGTTCTGTAGCACTGTACCGAGAACACAATTCATATCTCTGTGATTCATTTCATTAATTTTCCAGCCTAGGACAAAATCCTTGAACTTAAACAGCCATTTTATTAATTCATTTTTCATGCAATGCTGCTTACAAGTTTATTTTCCTGGGCTTCATGTTGTGTATTAATGTATTTTTCCCAAGAACATTTATTATAAATGAAGAAGTACGTAGTATGAAATGTAAGTGAATACAAAGGGAAGAGTGGTGGAGACACTGAGCTGATCATTATTCAGATGTATGGCAGATGACTTTCAAATGTCTATACATAAAAAGATCACCCATCTACAGCGATCGTTAGAATCAGGCATCAAAGCAAGAATAAGCCATAGTTTCGATTCATCAGCTCTACTGCTTTCACCTGGACTGTTAAGCCCAAAACGACTGTGAGAGATGGAAAGAGTTACCATAATGCAATAATGATAAAAAATAAGTTTTCTGGCTCATAATAAGAAACACTCTGTACTCCACCATGGTAAATTCACATGGAATAAAACAAAAAGGCTTCACTGCAAAAGTAATGGACCCTGTCGTACTTCCCTTTCAGGCAGGCTGGGAAAAACAGTCGTATAAAGCATTTGAGGTTGTACAGTGTGCTAGTCCCACATACGAGATTCATTATTCACATCACTGCAAAGCCCTAAAATGTTATGTGAGTGTATTTCTGTGTCACTCTGAATGGACAAACCTCATGTTTGCACCTGTTTAAATAACAATAGATGGAGGTCCACATCTCACAAATATAGTTTTCTTGATGCATCTCAGTGCAATCTGCCAACGCCCCATGACAGACATCTTAAAATCTTATATGCGCAGTAAAATGCCTAATTGACAGGGCAGTTTTCAGCCATGCAATCATTCAACTGCAGCTGTTACAGGTCATATTATTTTTATTTTTACCAGCAGTAGTAATATTAGTACCTCACATACTTATACAGCACAGACAAATTACACAGCATTTTATAGAGTACATTAAACCATTCACATATCAATCACCAAAGTGCACACATTTAAAGAGGACGGAACACTTGCACAGCACATAATGAAAAGTCTTTATTACACATACAGTTGCTGAAAACATTTACTGCTGTGTTTTCCGTGTTTGGTTAGCCAGATCTAAAGGTCCCCATACATCAGACAATGTGTGGGCATATCGACCAAGAGACAGATCTCTCTCTGATTAAATATGATCAGAGAGAGATCTGTTGGGAACCATAAACCGCAGGCCAATTCACGATCAATTTCAGCATGAAATCTTTCGGAAATCACCTTCATCACTTTGCCTCGCCACCCCCGGCTGCTGCCCCCGCAGTGTAAAATGTGCCTCCCCAGTGCCCTGTGCAGTTATATGGAACCTGCTGATGTCCGCTGCTGTCTCTGCACTCCTTCTGGATTCGCCCCCCACATGGTTGGTGCTATAAGGCAATGCGCCAGCAACCACCTGGGGCACGAATCTGGGAGGAGTGCAAAGACAGCAGTGGACGGTGGCAGGTAAAGTATAACTGCAGAGGCATAAAGGTGGAGAAGAGAACCTTCCCCTCCAGTAAAAGGACAAGGATGCTATGCAAAGGAAAGAGGCTTTACTATCAGCTGTATGTTTGGTTAAGGGTCAGGTTGAAATATTAAAAGGACAAACAAGGTGACATGTGACATGATGAGATAGACATGTGTATGTACAGTGCCAAGCACACAAATAACTAGGCTGTGTTCCTTTTTTATTTTCCCTGCATGAAAAAGTTAAACATCAGGTATGCAAGTGACAGTTTCTGTCTGGGTCAGGACTGGGTCGGACTGGTTCAGACTATAGCATAACCCTCACTGATAAGTAATTACAGCCATAAAACACTTTCTTGTCAGTAAATGGCTTCTGAGAGCAGGGAAGAAATAAAAAGGGTAAATAATTCATAGATTTGAGCTCTGGCATATTTCAATGAAGGTGTCATTGAGCAGAGACAATGAAACAGTAAAAACTTAAAAACTAGATCTATATATAAAATAAAACTGTGGGATATTAAAAAAAATTCATTTTTAGGAGAAGGAGGACAGATACAATTGTTTTTCTCATCAGTTTATTTTCACCTCGGCTGTCCTTTAAGGGGTTCCCAACATCTCTCTATTTCTATTTAAAAAATTTTCTATGCCTTTACCAATTAACTTTGTAATAAACGTATTCTAGATTGAAGCCTAAAATTGCATTCTTCAAACCCCATCATGTCTCAGTGATGCAGGCAGCTAAATGGCACAGACAGCCTTGGGAAGGTTTCCTCCTTACATCTCAATAACCAAGTTCTGCATCAGGGCCGGGCCGAGGCAGAGGTGAGAGAGGCTCCAGCCTCAGGGCGCAGTGTAGGAGGGGGTGCAAAACTCACTCAGCTACCATTCCCCTTATGTGTATGAAGCAGAAAGAAAGAAGAAAAGGGGATACATAGCAGTGACTGCAGGCCAGAGAACTAGATATTAAGGTGTTGGGGAGGTTGTGGGCCCTGTGGCACCTCTTAGTCTAATAGCAATCAGTGTGTGATGGCTGGGGTGGCAGGGATGGAGGGGCGCACTTTGGTGTCTCAGCCTTGGGTGCTGGAGGACCTTGTCCCGGCTCTGTTCTGTATACAAAATGCTGCATTCTGTAAAGCCATCCTTATACAAACTTTGATTAAGCATTAATATTGAACACAGTACTTATCTTTGAGTTAATTTAACTGTTTTTCTTGGAAAACATGTTTCAGCCAGAAGGTTAATCAGCTCAGCCTTTACTAAACCACAAAATGGTTTTTAGAAGACGGCTATTGTGGGGCATTTACTTTGTGTAGCAAAATATAACTTATTTATAAAAAGAAAAATGTGGTCAGGAGTGTAAAGAGCAGGCTGATTGCCCTGTGCAGCATTCCTCTGCTTCCCATGCACCTCCAGCTGTGCACATGCACACTGCTACCAAACAGACCATAAATTCTACTGCGCAAATTACAAAAACATGTAACTCGGAATACCAGGAAACAGGCATAATAACTCCATCACAGTCCGCACTCACCATTTGTTATTTCATTTGCTTTCCAATCTTAGCACAAAACATAATGTGGAATTCAGTTCATTGGGAATACCAGCACTTCTGTGCTTCATTATTCTGAGGGCTCCTATTTGAAAAAAGCGTTAAAGCATTTATTGGGTATGCAAAAGATTAAAGGAGATTCTTCTTTAAATTCCTAATAGCATGTGTGTGAAACAGAAGAATATATATATATATATATATATATATATATATATATATATATATATATATATATATATATACAGATCAGGGGTGTAACTAGAAACCAGCGGCCTCCCCATTGGAACGTTGTATTTTCATACTTTTTTGCAAGTTATTTTAAAGAGAAGATGAAAACTTATCTCCAAGGAGAAATCTTGGGAGAAAAAGTTAATTGAATAAGGACCATTGGCCCATATGCAATTACATTTCTCTCCTGAGTTTTCTCCTAGGTGGTATTTTCAGACTTATCAATAAAATGCCTTGTAAGCCACCAGCAAGCAAAATAATGCTCAGAATAATTTTGCTGGTACCTTTTCACCAACTTTTAGGTACTTTTTCCATTGTACAATGTTTCACAGTTATTTTAAAGAGAATTAGAAAACCATCTCCTAGGAGATAACGCAGGAGAAAAAGTTAATAGTATATGCACTAAGTTTGACAATAACATTTGATATTGCCAGGAAGTGAGAAAATAATTTTGATATTTTCTTACCTACTTTTTGATACTTTTTCAACGGAAAAGAGTTTAAAAGGCATTATAAAGAGAAGATGAAAAAATCTTGGGTTATTATATCCGTAAGTGGAAAACCTATTTTCTCTACAGTCAGCCCACCCAACGATAGTATATACATTAAGGGTGGGGTCTGGGGAGATGATGCACTGTACGCTCTCTTATATCTCTTTGAAGCACCCGGGATGAGTCAACATCAACCCAAACAGGAAATATTTTCCCATAGCCTGATCTTTTACCTACTATTATGAGCTACTACTGACATCTTCATCTGGACATTTCAAAGTATTTGAAGATCTGCAGCCAGATGTCACTATGCGTATGGGAACACTGAATCATCACAGGCACAACAACTACAGTAGAAGCACTCTTCAAATCAAATTTACCTGGATCAGTCATTTGTAAAAGTACCCAGCAAATTACTCTTCTCTTCCCCTTGCTTAAAGAGGCACCATAGTGACACACAGTATAATGTGTAAATTATTCAGGATACCCACGTTTGTGTTAATTTTCCTGATTTTAGCATCAGAAACACTTCCTATATCTATATGTTGCTGTATATTGGTATGTAACCAGTCATGCTTAGCACAGGCTTTTTAGTCATGCGGAATTCTCCTCCCAGAGCCTTCTGGGGGTAACAGTAAAAAAGGGCGCAGGAGGCTAGTGGACAAATCGGGCGCCACCATTCACTCCTGTAATAATTATCGTTTACTGGGCGCCGAACAGGAAAAAAGGGCGCCCGAGAATAATAACGTTTTCCAACGGCGCCCGAAGATTTTTCATGTTTTATAACTGCTTGTGATGATTTACGTTTCTTATTTCAATAAAACATTATTTTAAATGTTATCCCTTACTATTTGTAAAACATTATTATTCACGAAACAAAGCGGTCAGTACGTAATGTAAATTGTAATATATTTTATCCCTTACTGTTTTTAAAACATTATTCAACACACAATACAGTGATCACTAAGGAGGGTCTTAGGTTTAGGCACCAACAGGGGTGTCTTAGGTTTAGGCACCAACAGGGGTGTCTTAGGTTTAGGCACCAACAGGGGGGTCTTAGGTTTAGGCACCAACAGGGGGGTCTTAGGTTTAGGCACCAACAGGGAGGTCTTAGGTTTAGGCACCAACAGGGGGGTCTTAGGTTTAGGCACCAACAGGGGGGTCTTAGGTTTAGGCACCAACAGGGGGGTCTTAGGTTTAGGCACCAACAGGGGGGTCTTAGGTTTAGGCACCAACAGGGAGGTCTTAGGTTTAGGCACCAACAGGGGGGTCTTAGGTTTAGGCACCAACAGGGAGGTCTTAGGTTTAGGCACCAACAGGGGGGTCTTAGGTTTAGGCACCAACAGGGGGGTCTAGGGGTTAGGGGTAGGTACAGGGAGGGTTACTTAGGCACCAACAGGGGGGGTCTTAGGTTTAGGCATCAACAGGGGGGTCTAGGGGTTAGGGGTAGGTACAGGGAGGGTTACTTAGTATTTTTTTTTCTTTTTAACGTTATTATACGTTTCACTATTTAAATGAAAGATTAACGTTTTTACAATTGCCGATTTAATGCACATTATTTAATGATTTATAACTTTATAAAACATTCATTTTAAACGAAATACAGTACAATACATTTTTAAACGTTATCCATGCTTATCGTTTAAAACCCCGCGCCCTTTTTAACTTACGCCCTTCTGGGAGAGCAGGGCCCACATGCAATTACCCTTTTCTCCTGATTTTTCTCCTAGGAGATACATTTTCATCTTCTCTTTAAAATAACTTTTCACTACTTTGCAATTGAAAAAGTATCAAAAAGTAGGTGAAAAAGTGGTATTAAAATTATTTTGAGTATTCTTTTTGCTTGCTAGTGGCCACTGACCAAAAAGGCATTATATTTACAGGTTACGAAAATATCACCTAAGAGAAAACTCGGGAGATAAAGGTAATTGTATGTGCACCCAGGTATAATTTGTACTGGCTTCAGAACGCTCAGTAAATGAACATTCTGCAGAGCTGCACATGATAGGACTAACGATGACGCCACGTGTGATACATCTCAGAATGTAAATCAGGGTGAGGAAAATGTTTACAATGGGCAAACACTGAGTAAATAAGTTTTATAAATTAATGTTGTACAAAAAAGTATTTTATTTATTACATTATTTAACTACAGTTCCTCTTTAAAGAGAATCTGTAACGACAAAACGTCCCCTGGGGGGTACTCACCTCGGATGGGGGAAGCCTCAGGATCCTAATGAGGCTTCCCACGCCGTCTGCCGTCCCTCGGGGGTCTCGCTGTAGCCCTCCGTACAGCGGTGACGTAATATTTACCTTCCTGGCTCCTGCGCAGGCGCTCTGGCGGCTGTCGGCTCCGAAGGAGGCGGAAATACCCGATCGCCGTCGGGTCCGCTCTACTGCGCAAGTGCAAGTCTCCGGCGCCTGCGCAGTAGAGCGGACCCGACTGAGATCGGGTATTTCCGCCTCCTTCGGAGCGAAAGCAGCCACAGCGCCCCCGCTGGAGCCTGCAAAGGTAAATATTGAATTGAACAGTCGGGCCTGTCGCCGGCTGTTCGGAGGGCTGCAGCGAGACCTCCGTGGGACAGAGGACGGCGTGGGAAGCCTCATTAGGATCCTGAGGCTACCCCCACCCGAGGTGAGTACCCCCCAGGGGACGTTTTTGATGTTACAGAGTCTCTTTAAGTATCTAACTTAACATTTCAACCGGATATTTTTTATCTAGTCTTTTTTTATGGACAATACTTGACCCGTGTGAATAATACAGCCTATTATAAGACAATGTATTTGTACTAAGGATTGATCCAGCCAACTTTAGTTACATAGTTACATAGTTATTTTGGTTGAAAAAAGACATACAGTGCCGTCCACACATCCCCCGGTCACTTTTTCCCTACTCACCTCTGCACTTCTGTGGATCCAGGTTTGACAACTCTTGTTTCTCATGTCATATTGCTGGCTGTTGGCGAAGGCTTGAATAAAAGCATTACAAGAGGAAGGTGCACAGCGATTCTTTCATGTACCAATGTATCTTAGTTTGTGCCCTGCACTAACCATAGCTTGCTGCACTTCCTTTTGCTTGGACTGTCAGCCCAAGAAGACAGGTGCAAATGTATGGGGTGAAGCTACTGCGGACTTATAGGAGCCGGCTCTACCCCCTCCTTAATCAGCTGAGTGCCAAGTGACTTTTCTGCTCTAAAGTGTACAAAAAAGACATACGTCCATCGAGTTCAACCAGTACAAAGTACAACACCAGCCTGCTCCCTCACATATCCCTGTTGATCCAGAGGAAGGCGAAAAAACCCTTACAAGGCATGGTCCAATTAGCCCCTAAAGGGAAAAATTCCTTCCCGACTCCAGATGGCAATCAGATAAAATCCCTGGATCAACATCATTAGGCATTACCTAGTAATTGTAGCCATGGATGTCTTTCAACGCAAGGAAAGCATCTAAGCCCCCTTTAAATGCAGGTATAGAGTTTGCCATAATGACTTCCTGTGGCAATGCATTCCACATCTTAATCACTCTTACTGTAAAGAACCCTTTCCTAAATAAATGGCTAAAACATTTTTCTCCATGCGCAGATCATGTCCTCTAGTCCTTTGAGAAGGCCTAGGGACAAAAAGCTCATCTGCCAAGCTATTATATTGCCCTCTGATGTATTTATACATGTTAATTAGATCTCCTCTAAGGCGTCTTTTCTCTAGACTAAATAAACCCAGTTTATCTAACCTTTCTTGGTAAGCGAGACCTTCCATCCCACGTATCAATTTTGTTGCTTGTCTCTGCACCTGCTCTAAAACTGCAATATCTTTTTTGTAATGTGGTGCCCAGAACTGAATTTCATATTCCAGATGTGGCCTTACTAGAGAGTTAAACAGGGGCAATATTATGCTAGCATCTCGAGTTTTTATTTCCCTTTTAATGCATCCCAAAATTTTGTTAGCTTTAGCTGCAGCGGTCCCCAGCTGTATCCCATTTATTTTGTATGGTGCTAGACCATTAGTACGACCAAAATGCATGACTTTACATTTTTGCATGACTTTACACTTTGATTTGAAGAATGCTTGTACTGGACTTGTTGGCCTCTAAAGCAGCTGCTGTTCATTGTCCACAAAACTTGCACCAGGCACTACTTCAAGTCAGGTCATTCTCATATAAGGCAATATTGTACAGATCAATTCCCCAGCCACAGGCATCACATGACCTTTTACCAAGACAGTATTTGTGCCATGATCTCACAATATATCTTACATGGTATCTGCTAACATTATATGTGTTGTACTTACATACATCTGGTTATTTTGTTAAAATCTGAGTTGTAATTACAATTACAACCAGGCTCGATCACTAATTTTTAAGTTTGGTGTGATATATTTCAGAATATACCACATTTTTTTCTGGATTACTTTGACACACTTTTTTTACAGAAAATAGAATTTCATCACTGTCACATATCACAGATACTGGTTTTGACCACAGCTTGCATCTCTCTGTTTAGGGAATAGCCGGGGCAACACTTGTCATATGGGGGGCATACAGATGCACTTGCTATATAGGACCCATAATACTTTTTTGGGGCCATGATTGCGGCATTTGTTATACTGGGGCCATGATTACTGCACTTGTTGTATTGTGGCAATATTGCTGCATTTGTTATTTTGGTTGAATGGAGCTGCACTTGTTATATGGTGATGATGAGGTTGAACTTGTTATATGTGGACAATGAGGTTGCGCTTGTTATACGGGCATGATGAGGTTGCACTTGTTATATGGGGATGATGAGGTTGCACTTGTTATATGGGGATGATAAGGCTGCACTTGTTATATGGGGATGATGAGGTTGCACTTGTTATATGGGGGTGATAAGGCTGCACTTGTTATATGGGGGTGGTGAGGTTGCACTTGTTATATGGGGATGATGAGGTTGCATTTGTTATACGGGGTGATAAGACACTTGTTACATGGGTAATGAAGAACAGAGGTGCCAAAAGATTAAAACCAACCAACTATTAAAACGTTTAAAAATGCTTAGGAGGCAGTGGTGGACTTACCTCCTACAAGCAGACACAAGAGTCTGTGTATTCAAAAAAGTTAATTCAAAATTAACTTTTTTTGAATACACAGCTTCTTGTGTCTGCTTGTAGAAGGTAAGTCTACCACTGCCTCCTAAGCTTTTCTAAACGTTTTAATAGTTGGTTTTAATCTTTTGCTGCCTCTGTTCCTCATTACGTTATATTTGATATCCACCCATGGTGGAGGGGTAACATACCCCTTTCTAGTTCCTGTCTACAGAGAGCGACTTCTTAATCCTGAGTGGGGACAGGATAATTTCCTCACCTGCTTATAGAATGGTTGCCTGGAGGTAACCCTGGTTTGTGAGTATAAATTTGTACTTGTTTCATTAACCCATCTACCATTACTTACTACACTATATTGGGCTCTCGGTTCTCTCTTTTACATATATTGTTACATGGAGATGATGAGGTTGCACTAGTTATATGTGGACAATGAGGTTGCACTTATTATATGTGGATGATGAGGTTGCACGTGTTATACGAGGATGATGAGGTTGCACGTGTTATATGAGGATGATGAGGTTGCACGTGTTATACGAGGATGATGAGGTTACACTTTTTATATGTGGACAATGAGGTTGCACATGTTATATGTGGACAATGAGGTTGCACTTGTTATATGGGCATGATGAGGTTGCACTTGTTATATGGGGATGATGAGTTTGAACTTGTTATATGGGGATGGCGAGGTATAATTTGTTATATGGGGATGATGAGGTTGCACTTGTTATATGGGGATGATGAAGTTGAACTTGTTACATGGGGATGATGAGGTTGCACTTGTTATATGGGGGTGGTGAGGTTGCACTTGTTATATGGGGGTGGTGAGGTTGCACTTGTTATATGGGGGTGATGAGGTTGCACTTGTTATATGGGGGTGACGAGGTTGCACTTGTTAAATGGGGGTGACGAGGTTGCACTTGTTATATGGGGTGATGTGGTTGCACTTGTTATATGGGGATGACGAGGTTGCACTTGTTATATGGGGGCCATGAATCTGCTCTTGTTTTTTGGCACTTAATAATATTTTATGTAATAGATTGCTATCTACTACCAGACATTGATTATTTACCTGCTTACTGCCTAGTACTTAGCACTAGATTCTGAGCTCTGATCTGATGTTATTTGCACTGCCACTAGCTTTGTACTGCTCAAAACAGCACAAAACAAATGCAGCCATCAGTTCCATACAGCTGTGGCCTGCTGCTTCTTGTGTGCCCACCTCAACATCACTCAAGAGAGCTGGCATTTTCAATATACCGTATCTTCTAATTCTTTAGGGTTAATGTTTTTTTTTAATGTAGTGTCTAATCTACTGAAAAGTCTGTATAGTGTATGATGGCCTTTAGGGTCATTACAGGGAAATAATATAACCCTACAATCTACAGCACAGCAGCATGGTCCTATTTTTTGTGTAATAAAGCACTGTGTAGAAAGTTATCTGGGTGTTGGTGTACGTGCTGAGAGTTTTTATAGCAATGTAAAGTAAGACACAAAATAAGAATAATTTTACGCCCACGCTTATATAAACAAGAGGGTAGCTGGGCTAGCAATTACAATTTATCTGTTCTCAGCCAAAACATTCTTTAGTGTAGATGTATATGCCTCGTAGATCAGGAAGGGGGAGCCACTCAGATATGGGCTGGCTTATCTCGCAAGAAGCAATAGCTTATTTCTAGGGAAACAGTAGTAAAAAACTTGTCTGTAGTTGCTTCTAATCTATGCAGTAAACTAAAGAGCAATCTGATTAAAACAATGCATGCCAAGACCTGAGCCTGTAAGCTTTCAAGTCAATCCATATAGCGCATCATTCCTTGATCATGGCAACGCTGACACAAATATACTTAAATCGCTTTCTGTTATGACATATCATACAAGCAATAAAAAGTCTTGATCCATCAAGGCAAACTCAAGGAAATTACTTTTTAATATTATAGCCAACGATGGCATCCTCTTTGCAGTCAATGGTGGGTGAGGGTCCATCTGACTAGCAGTAGAGGGTTCTAACATTAGAAAATCCCAGTGGTGACCGAAAATTTGATGCAAGCCTTGCCAGTGACCACCAAAAATGGCGAACATCCATCAGTGGTATCATTTATACTTCGGACCTCAAAAGTCAGCATTAGGGATGGTCAATGAGATTCAAATTATCTTGGCTTGCATGCAAAGTTCATTCAAACTGTATACAACTTGAAATTGCAACGAACAAAATCAATAGGAATCACTTGATTAGCCTAATTCCAAGTTGCATACAATGTGCATAAAATTTGCATACAAGCTATAATTAGTTGCATCTCATTGGCCATCTAGTTAGCAAATCAATGATGCAGATACTTCCCTTAAACGCGATGCACCATAGCAGTGGACTAACTGTGAAAGTCATTATTGTCAGAACAGTTACTCCGTAAATGGAAATATTCCCTGTTGAAGTTTTCACATGAACCATTCTTATATATTGATAGCTGTGTGCTCTTAGTGCTCAGTGACGGGCTAAGGGGGTCGCGGCAGAAGCGGGCCACTCCAAGTGTCATCATGGCAGGAGGTGACACTGGAGTCCTCCTGCAGCTGCCCGAATGCAAAGTTTTGCAAGCAGAAGCAAGCTATGCCATTATCTTACCTACTCCACCATCCAGCGATGTCCGACCTCCTGTCACTGCTCAGCTCTTTCCCTAGTGCTGGCATCTCTTCCTGCACTGGTGTAATCATGTGATGCAGGAAGTCTTGCCGGGCACTAGGGGAGAGCTAAGCAGTGACAGGAGGATCAATGGACTTTGATGGTGGAGCAGGTGAGATAACAGAATGGCTTGCTTCTACATGCAATACTCTGCAGTAATAGTGTTAAGTGAAAGTGGGCTGCGGGCAGAGTCTAATGCATAGGTGGGGTGGGGGTACCTCAATCAGCAATGCAAAGTTGAGGTACTCCCTACCCCATCTATGCTTTAGACTTTGCCCACCTTCACCTAACACTACCTCGGGCCACCACATATGCCTAACACTAACTCAACCCCATACCTACACCTAACACCTGCCCCCATACCTAAACCTAACACTAACCCCCACCACCTATGCCTAAAACTAATACCCCCACCACCACATACGCCTAACACTAACCTCCCCTATACTACACCAAACACTAACTTCCCCTATACCTAAAGCTAACACTACCCTCCCCTATACCTACACCTAACACTACCATCCCCTATACCATACCTACACCTAACACTAACCTCCCCTATACTACACCTAACACTACCTCCCCTATACCTACATTTATCATGATCCTCCCCCCCTTACCTACACCTAACACTAACCCCCACCACCTATGCCTAAAACTAATACCCCCACCACCACATACGCCTACCACTAACCTCCCTTATGCCTGCACCTAACACTACCCTTCCCTATACCGACAACTAACACTACCCTCCCCTATACATGCAACTAACACTATCCTCCCCTATACCTAAACCTAACACTAACCTCCCCAATACTATACCTAACACTACCCTCCCCTAAACCTAAAACTAACACTACCCTCCCATATACCTACAACTAACACTATCCTCCCCTATACCTACACATAACACTAACTTTCCCTGTACTACACCTAACACTAACCTCCTCTATACCTACAGCTAACACTTCCCTCTCCTATACCTACACCTAACACTAGCCTCACCTATACCTACATCTATCATGACCCCCCCCCCCCTTTTACATACACTAAACACTTACTTCCCCCATATCTACGCCTAACACTAACCTCCATCACCTATGCCTAACATTAACACCTTTCCCACATATACCTAACGCTACCCACACACACAAACACACCTACGTCTAACCACAGCTGCTTCCAGGCTACACCCATTCCCCGTTTTGGCATGCTAAGAACGCCACACTCACTCCTTTCCTTTTTTAGGGGGTGGGTTGTAATTTAATACCCAGCACCATGTGTCAAATGCCCTAGGTATGCCAATGTTACAGCTGCATTGTGGCAAAATGACTCCAGTCTTTTTAGTTTGTGACTTTTCATGATGTGGGTATTGGCGATACATCTCTTGTTTATTTTACCCTGGCTGCACACAGCCTTTTCCTTTCATGTACAAAGTTTTTTATTTTGTTTGCTTGTTGTATTCTATGTGTTGTTTTCCATCCTTGCTTGGGAGCTATACCTGTTTCCTGCCTTGAGATTTTCCCATCTGGAAATATAGACGGCAATAAAACCCCAAAGGAGATTTTAATCTGTTTCCACACATATCCAAAACTAATATATTTTTCATTGCAACTAAAAGCAGTAACTTATAACCACAGGTGTTTGGTGTCAATTCCAGCTTTTTATCTCATCCTGCCCTGCGTAATATTTCCACTTTTAAACAGAGAAAGGTTTCAGGCATGAAATGTTGGAACATTGTTACCCAGGCCTTATTAACGCCCAAACAGCAGACAGAAATGTAAAATACACCGTTTCAGAAGGGCACAGCCACAACATTCTATACCTAAAGGTCAATAGCAGCTGTGGTTTACTTGTGAATTATTGTCAAAGGTTTTGTGGAAGCATAGCAGAGTTTCATGCAGCCTCTCTCAAGGAGTTACTTCTACATGTTGTCATGTCTGAACGCTGAGCACTGAGCTAGTTTGTTTTAGTAGTTTTTTTTTTTGTTTTTTTTACAGTCTCTTACTTAGTCAGAGCATAGCATTCACACCGTGGAAACACACACGTGTAAGCTAGATCTGATTTCACAAGCCCACAGCCTATAAATTCATTAGCAATGACATAAGTTCCTAGTGAATATTAATGCACCTCCAAAACCGTTTCCCTTGCTATATGTAGGTAAAAGGTTATTATTAATGACTATTATTTACTTATTAGACACAAAACCCTTTTCTTCCTACTAGTATCTGTTTTTTTTAATCCTAGTTCTCATCTTACTATATATCGATAGAGTAAATATCGTTATTTTCCACTATTTTTTAGACTGACGGAACTTTTAAAAGAAAACTTCTGAAAGTAAATCTTTTTGAAATGATGTTTTTAAAGGGAATCTAAACTTAAAGAAAAAAATGCAGATTAACTTACCTGGGGCTTCTACCAGCCCCCTGCAGCTGCCCTGACCGATGCTCCGGTCCCCCACAGCGGCCCAGTTTTGTTATCTGCGACTCAGCCAACTGCACCTGCGCAGCCCTAGTCGTGTGCGTCCTCATTCGCGCTCCCACTGACAGGAGCATGGTCAAGGATGCAAATGGCCAGGGCTGCTCAGGTGCAGTGCCCATCGACTGGGTGAGTCACCGAATACTAAACTTGGTCGCTGCGGGGGCCCAAATGATCGATGTGTCACGGCGCCGGCACAGGGCGACTGCAGGGGTCTGTTTGAAGCCCCAGGTAAATTAAACAGGATTTTTTTCTTTGATGTTAGGTTTCCTTTACAGACTTGTTTCTGTCTGTGTGGAATTAGCATATTGTAGTAGAAGCAGTACAGGGTTGTACAGCCAAAAAGAATGATTCTTTTTCTTATGTCCAGCGTACATAAGCTGTGTGTTCTAACATCTTTTCAGTAAGACAGTAAACAGGAACGAAGTCTGAAGAAGGCTTATTAGCTGAAACCTTACTCCTTTACTTCTAAGTTAGTCAATAAAGGGTATCATCCTGGTTCAAAACTTCTTGTGTAATTAGCAGTTATATACATGGAGGCTTCCTTATTTGCATATTGCATATGCAGATTCTGCTTTATTGTTGCGTAGTATGCGTACTGCTCCTCTGATGTCACGAAATAGTGTCCATCATACTGAAAGCAATAGTCTCTCTGTGTTCTGCCTAAATGTTCTAATAATTAGCAGTCTATGGCCATGTGATGTTGTAACCAGTATGTCCCCGAAAAAAAGATCTAAAGCGTGTTTTGTTAATTACATCAAGAAAGGGGAAAAAATAAACATTTTACAGAAAACAATAATGTAATTCAATAAAGGAAGATATATATCGGTGCTTACTTAGACCATGTGCAGCTGGCTTAAGTGGCAGCTGCTCATAGTAGTCATTGATCTCTGTGGGACAGACGTGGTGTATGCCAGCCTTCAGATATGCACAGGATATGGGCATCAGTTTGTGTCTGGAGTCAGACTTTTAAATGAACTTGGAAACTCTATTTCTTCTTGGGAACTCACTGAGATTCTGCAGTAGGCAAGTCTACACCACCTGATGTAATTACATGGTCTTTAGGTATCTATAGACAATTGTCCAAAACCTGATCTGCACCATTTAATCATGTGAAGTGTGATGTTTAAAGGTTCTTTCACATCATAAGTCTGTATATATTTTAGATCTATAATCTCAGTATCAGTTTAGCTTCCTCCAGACCACTGACAGTCGCTTTCAAACTCATTTGCACAGTGTAACCTGGCCACGAGCATTGTTATAGTTACGTGTCTTGGGTACCACTGTAAAAGTAATATAAATTTTGATTTTTAGAATCTAAATTTGGAGAAAACGCCAACAATTATTTTTATGGACAAACTATGATTTCTTTAACAGCAAATTTTGATTTAATATATATTCCTCCATTTTCTCCAATTTTGTAAATTTTCATTTTGAAAGGATATTTGTTTCATTTAGCAAAGAAAGTTACAGAGAGAGTATTTTGCATGTGTTCTAGCAAGTCTGGTACATTTTTAAGAGTGAAGTTTGTACAAATGTTTTTTAGATTTTTTAACAGCACCATTTTAATTACTCAGAATGGAGTAACTGAGCCTTGTTTATTTGTTTGTTGTATTTCCACACTAGGGAGATCAGTATTATTTATTATTATTATTTATTGTATTTATAAAGCGCCAACATATTACGCAGCGCTGGACAATAAATAGTATTGAACCTGTTTAAAACTTAAAGCCCATACTTACTACGTGAGTTCTACGATAATTATTTTGATGACCTGCGATTTTTGGAGCTTCAAGCGATCGTTTCCACAATCTCACGACGTGGTTACAGGCGCACAATTATGCAAATAACGTTTGGCAATGCACGGCGATAACTACCTTCACAGCAGATCAGAACTATAAGATCCCTGATGACCAGTAGTGTTGGGCGAACAGTGTTCGCCACTGTTCGGGTTCTGCAGAACATCACCCTGTTCGGGTGATGTTCGAGTTCGGCCGAACACCTGGTGGTGTTCGGCCAAACTGTTCGGGGTTCGCCCGAACTGCAGAATGCATGGCCGAACATGGCCGAACAGGGCCCCTGTTCGGCCGAACAGGGCCCTGTTCGGCCGAATACTGCCCCCCTATGCCCCCTATGGGGTCGCAGGCATAAGGGGGGAGCATGCCCCGATCGCGGGGGGGGGTCGGAAATTCCCCCCACCCCCTCCGCTAGCGCTCCCCCCTCTGCCCGCTTCCCCATACAAAAAGTTTGAAACAAGTTCAATAGTACCTGGGCTGGTGGCACTGGCTGGCAGTGGAGTGAGGAGGAGTCCGAGTAGCAGAGTGACGTTGAGGCCGGGCAGCGGGCGGTTCAGCGCTAGTACCCTTGTGGTACTTCCGCCCTTTCTCTGACCTCACGTCCTCTGCATACGAGGGTACGCATCACGCGTACCCTCGTATGCGTCATCACGCAGAGGACGTGAGGTCAAAGAAAGGGCGGAAGTACCACAAGGGTACTAGCGCTGAACCGCCCGCTGCCCGGCCTCAACGTCACTCTGCTACTCGGACTCCTCCTCCTCCTCACTCCACTGCCAGCCAGTGCCACCAGCCCAGGTACTATTGAACTTGTTTCAAACTTTTTGTATGGAGAAGCGGGCAGAGGGGGGAGCGCTAGCGGAGGGGGTGGGGGGAATTTCCGACCCCCCCCGCGACCGGGGCATGCTCCCCCCTTATGCCTGCGACCCCATAGGGCCCCCAAAATGGGCATGTTCGGGGGTCCCATTGACTCCCATTGAGTTCGGCGTTCGGGCCGAACATGCCGAACATCTGGCCCATGTTCGGCCTGTTCGGCCCGAACCCGAACATCCAGGTGTTCGCCCAACACTAATGACCAGTGGTGAAGCTAAGGAGCTGTGGGCCCCGATGCAAGTTTTACAATGGGGCCCCCCAAGCACTCTATACATAACAATTGATACGGCGCACCAAAACCTGCCAATGGCAACTGCAGTGTCAGAGGTGCAAGAAGGGGATGGGGAACAGTTTGTTAATGATTACCACTATTCAAAGTATCAATACAAGTGATTATTATGAGCACAGGACCAGTAGAGAGCTAATACTGTAGTTGAGGGAGGGCCCTTCGCGGCTCCTCTGGCCCAAGGGCCCCGATGCAATTGCAACCTCTGCAACCCCTATTGCTACGCCCCTTGCTGATGACTCATTGGGCCTGATTCACAAAGCGGTGCTAACAGTTAGCACGCTAGTGAAAAGCCCTTTATCACGCCTAAACTCAGTTTAGGCATGATAAGTTTAGGTGTGATAAGTTTAGGTGTGATAAGTTTAGGCATAATAAGTTTAGGTGTGATAAGTTTTTAGGCGTGATAAGTTTAAGCACCAACTGGGGTAGCACCGCAGTGCACAGCTGATCAAAAGTTTTGCGCTAGCAAAGTCTGGTGCACTTTGCATAGAGTTTAATGGCGCTGCTTTGCGTGCGGGACTTTGCGCACGATCTAAACTTATCTAAACTTATCATGCCTAAACTTATCATGCCTAAACTTATCATGCCTAAACTTATCATGCCTAAACTGAGTTTAGGCATGATAAAATGGTTATCACGCCTAAAGTCTTTAACTGGGTTATCACCACTTTGTGAATCGAGCCCATTGTGTGCTGTCGCATGATATTGCGTGTACCCGCAGGCAGGAAGATGGACAGTAGAAAGCTAGTCGTAGGGGACATTGCTGGGATCTATTGTTAAGTGAGTATTCAGCTTTAGACGTTAATTGACATGAAATGTGCTAGTACAATAGTGGTTCCCATACTGACAGAGATGCAAAAACCAGATCACTGATGCACTAAGACAGAACAATATACACAGCATACAATGGCATCATATAGACATCTGTAAAATCTTATTGCATCTTAACTGCTGTAAAAGCATGAACTAGCAATAAAATTATACCTTAATGTATCAATAAAACTATTAAACAATGGTATAAACAAGGACTGGTCTGTGCCTCCATTCTTTCTCGTCTGCAGTTTAAAGACAGAAGTCCAGACAGGAATAATAAACCAAAAGTACAATTATACCAGAGCAATTGCACTTATATCCCATTGGAGGGGATTCAAGAGGCAGGAGACTCCATCCAAACACTCAATTGTAGTTGCCTGTGTCCATGTTCATAAACAATCTTTTGGTAAAGGGAGACAGTTGCAGAAATCCATTTCCTGACAACAGGGATAACATTTAACAGCTTTGCACTAATTTATAGCACAAGGAAACCTAAAGTGAAATAAAAGATGCCGGGTTTAACTTATCTGGGGCCTCTTCCAGCCCACTGAAGTCCTCCTGGTCCCTCACTGTCATTCTGCGCTGCTCTGATAAGCAGCAGTGACCTTCTGTCAGCTGCAAGCTAGGCCCCAGGCAGTGCACCTCCTGATCACACTCTCATGGCCAGGAGCTTTCTGCAATTGCGCAGTGTATAAAATTAGAACTGCGCATGCGCAGAACGCTCCTGGCTACAATCAAGGAGCCACATGGAGCCACATGGATGCAATGCATGTGCAGTAGCCCATGACTTCAGGGAGCTGGAAGAAGCCCCAGGTAGGTTAAACTGGCATCTTTTATTCACTTTAGGTGCCCTTTAAGACTCAGTCAGGTCTGTTTCACATGAGAGGCTGAACAGCACACTTGTCCTGACAGTAGTACAGCCTCCCTAGGTGGTTGGATGGGCCCATTTGGTATTTGTATGGTGAGCTTTAAATATATTTTGCCTAAATCAGATGATAAAATTAAAGCCAACTAGTTCAGCACTGATAGGAAAGAAATGTAAACATCACAAACAGAACTCAGATGCTTTTGAGCAGAGCATATTGTCCAAATGATGGTGCTATTGTGGAAGAAAAGTTACTTACAGATGTACTTGGCTAGTTGGCTGGCATGCTTTAACCCTTATATATACAAACTCATTAATTAAGGGATCTTGCAAGAATTGTGAGGTACTCAGGTTGTGACATAGAGAATTTTTTAAAGAATCTATCCTGTTCACTGAAATCGCTGCTGAAACCTGGAAACAGTATGTTACTGAACAGGGGGGCACTCAAGCGGGCACAGTGATTCCTGGGGAGGGGGCGGGGTGTCAGTGCCCCAGTGTATGAGAGCAGCCGACAGGCGATGGTATTCACTGTTTTCAGCCTCCCATGTAAAAGAGGCTTCAGAAAATTATGGGAATATTTGTTAAGATTGTCATTTGGGGTCCAGTAAGCACCTTGAACAACGCATTAGGATGAAAATAATTGGAAATCCTGTATACGGTAACTGGATCTGGAGACAAGTGCAAATTTCAGGTATATAAATGTGAAACGACTAAATACACTGCTGAACTGGGTGTGAACTGTTCCCAAATATTTGTGATTCACCATTGAATTGATTGATGAGCATTAATAATTACAGGGTTAGGAGGATTAAGTTAGTGTGAAGCTCTGTGCAAACGCTAGTGTTTTGACGGCTGAATCTGCTAGCAGCCTGTGATAATTCATGTGAACTTGGCTTGGCCAAGCTGTAAGTACTGTCCTATCCAAAGGGGAGGGGGCAGAGTGGCAGGGGGTTACCTGCAGCATTTAAGTAAAAAGCATTTTAAGGAAAACATTCCACCACAACCAGCTGCTTGTCTCCCATCTTTGATGGGTATATAAGACCAGTGGCGTACCTAGGGCTTTTGACACCCGGTGCTTGGAATGAAATGACACCCCCCCACCAAAAAAGGAGAGCCCACCCCGGCGGGTAATGTCAGGTATGGGTGCCCCCCAGTATAGGTATCCTGGAATTATTGCCCCCAGTATAGGTATAGGTAGTGTAGTATAGCCACAATGTGCAGTGTTTCCATACAAAATACACGATGCAGCAGTGTTTTGCCAAAATATATATAATGTGGCAGCGATTAGGTAGCCAGATAATCCCCCCTTTAGCACAGGTAGCCAGATTAACCCCCCCCCCCCATTTGTAGTATAGGTAGCTAGATAACCCCCTATTTAGGATAGGTAACCGACATGATACCCAATTACAGTATATATAGCCAGATCTCCCTTTAGTATATAGCCAGACTTCCCCTTAAGTATATAGCCAGTGTATATATTCAGATCGCCCCTGCATATAGCCAGGGTATATAGTCAGATCCCCCTGTACACAGTCATTGTATATAGTCCGATCTCCAATGGATCCCCCTTGTATATAGTTAGATCCCCCTGTATATGGCCAATGTATTTCTGGCTGAGTGACCCCCAGGTGCACACACGCATACAGACGAGAGAGAGAGAGAGAGAGAGAGAGAGAGAGAGAGAGAGAGAAAAGAGGACAGGAGGCAGAAACAGAGACAGAGCAGAGAGAGACAGAGCAGAGAGAGACAGAGCAGAGAGAGACAGAGCAGAGAGAGACAGGGGGGAGACTGAGCAGAGAGAGCAGAGAGAGAGAGACCGGAGGGAAAGACGGAGCAGAGAGAGAGAGAGAGAGACCGGAGGGAGAGACGGAGCAGAGAGAGAGAGAGAGAGAGAGAGAGAGAGAGGAGGGAGAGACAGAGCAGAGAGAGAGAGAGACAGGAAGGAGAGAGAGCAGAGAGAGAAACAGAGCAGAGAGAGACAGAGCAGAAAGAGAAAGAGACAGGTAGGAGAGACAGAGCAGAAAGAGAGACAGGTGGGACAGACAGAGCAGAAAGAGAGACAGGTGGGACAGACAGAGCAGAGAGAGAGAGAGAGAGAGAACAGAGAGAGAGAGAGTGTCCACCCTCCCCCTGAAAATACTGAGTCCTATGAAAATTTCTGCTCATTACAAGGTAAACCGACTCAAAATGACATCCCTTATCATCAGTAGCTGGAACATCCAAGGGCTGAACGCCTCAGCTTTTGGATCCAAAACAAATGATCCAGACTTTAAAAAGAGACTTGAAAACATTGATATCCAAATCCTCCTGGAGACATGGACCCGGGCAGAGGATGAATCTTTCGTACCCATGGGGTACCGGGAATTCTCCATATCTGCCCAGAAAAACAGGAACATTAAACAGGGCCGCCGTTCAGGAGGCATACTAATCTGGTATAAGGAGGAGCTCACAGAGCACATCAAAGCAATCAAACGAGGAGACAGCCACATCTGGATCAAAATAAACAGCTCCATCCTCACCTCTCAGTCTGACATGTACCTGTGTGCAGCATACATCCCCCCAACAGAGTCCCCTTACTACAAACCTGACATCTATGAGGTCCTACAAAGAGAAGCCAGCCACTTCCAGTCTCAGGGCAGAGTGCTCATCTATGGAGACCTCAACGCTAGAACAGGCACAGAGAAGGACTATCTGACCTCTGAGGGAAACACATACATACTTGGAGGAGAGAGCTACTACCAGGAACCAATGCAGACAGCAAGAAACAGCTATGACAAGACAGTAAACAAAAGTGGGAAATCCCTGTTGAACCTGTGCAGGAGCCTCGGCCTATACATAATGAATGGGCGAACCAGGGGTGACTCTCTTGGGAGATTTACTATGAACTCACATGTAGGCAGCAGTGTGGTAGATTATGCTGTCACAGACACAGACCCCATAAACATCAATGCCCTCATAGTCACCCCTGAAACACACCTGTCAGACCACAACCAAATCCTGCTGTACCTGAAATCCACCGATAAACCAACCACACAGCAACCTCACCAGAACGGTCTCTACAAGCTGCCACCATCCTTCAAATGGCCCAAAGAGTCTGCCATCAGATTCACCAACATGACCAACACTGCCAAAATCCAAGAACTGCTGACAAACTTTCATACCAACCTATATGAACCGAACAAACAAGGTGTCAACCATGCAGTGAAGGACTTCAGCAACATCTTATATAACATGGCAGTACCTGCCGGCCTCAAGCAGACCAACTTTAAGAGATCCACAAATAAACAGTCCCAAAAATGGTTTGACAGTGAGTGCAAGGCTCTACGTAATTCTCTAAGGGCAGCCTCTAACCAAAAGCACAGAGACCCCAACAACCAGGACCTAAGGGAAGCCTATGACCACCTACAGAGACAATACAAAGACACCCTCAGGCGGAAAAAACAGAGCCACATCTCCCACAAACTCCAACAGCTGGAGGACTCCCTCCAAGACAACTCATTCTGGGAGACCTGGAACCACATTGGGACAAAGCCCAAGAAAAGCCCTCTCCACATCCAAAATGGCCACATCTGGCTCCACTACTTCAGGGACCTCTACAAAGACATCCCAGAAAATGCCCAAACCCCGGAACAGAAACAAATAGCCGCAAAGCTGAAGGACATGGAGGAGACAATCAAGGACTTTCAAAACCCCCTGGATACACCAATCACGATGGAGGAAATAAGAGAAAGAACAAAGCTGATAAAATGTAAGAAGGCTAGCGGTACCGATGGCATCCTGCCAGAGATGATCAAATACAGCCCCCCGGACATACATGAGGCACTCGCAAGACTTTTCAACCTTATCCTGAGTGCGGGCTCCTTTCCTCAGGCCTGGAGTGAAGGCCTCATAACACCCATCTACAAGAATGGGGACAGATACGATCCAGCAAACTACAGAGGAATCTGTGTCAGCAGTACACTGGGGAAACTGTTTAACAGCATCATCAATAAAAGGATCCTCTCCTTCCTCACACAGCAGGACGTACTCAGCAAAAGCCAAGCTGGGTTCATGCCAAACCACCGCACAACCGACCACATCTACACACTGCGCAGCCTTATCAAGACCCATGTCCACAGCTCACGCGGCAAAATACACGCTTGCTTTGTGGATTTTAAGAAGGCGTTTGACTCGGTGTGGCACCCAGGCCTTTTCCTAAAACTCCTAGAGAGCGGAATAGGAGGTAGAATCTATGATGTCATCAAGAGTTCATATACTGGGAACCAATGCAGTGTGAAAGTGGACGGGAAGAGAAGCGCGTTCTTCAAGCAGGGTCGAGGAGTCAGGCAGGGCTGCAGTTTGAGCCCAACGCTCTTTAACATATTTATTAACCAACTGGCTGTAGCCCTGGAATGCTCCCCAGCACCAGGCCTCCTCTTGCATGACCACGAGGTGAAGTTCCTGCTGTATGCAGATGATCTCCTGCTGCTCTCCCCAACAGAAAGGGGCCTACAGGACAGCCTGGCAGTACTGGAGAGTTTCTGCACCACATGGACACTGCCCATCAACCCAAAGAAGACAAAAGTGATGGTGTTCCAGAGAAAAAATCTAAAAATGCCCACCTCCTCATTTATATTAAATGGCTGCCCACTGGAGACCACAAACAGTTACACCTACCTGGGGCTGGAAATTAACCAAACTGGGAGCTTTAAACCAGCAGTAGAGGCCCTGAAGGAAAAAGCCTGCAGAACGTTTTATGCCATCAGAAGGCAACTTTACCACCTAAAACCACCGGTGAGAGTCTGGGTAAAGATATTCAACAGCATCATCACCCCAATCCTGCTCTATAGCAGTGAGGTATGGGGCCCGGTAACCTACCCTGACCAATCAAAATGGGACTCCAGCCCAACAGAAATCTTCCATCTAGAGTTCTGCAAGTATCTTCTCCAAGTCCATCGCAGCACTTCGAACTCAGCTTGCCGGGCAGAGCTAGGCAGATTCCCACTATGGCTGACTATCCAGCAGAGGGCGCTCTCATATTGGGCGCATATACAGAGCAGCAACCCCAGCACTTACCACCATAAAGCCTCACTGAGCCAGGGTGGGGAGGCCATACCACGCTCTCTGAAACAAAACGTCAAGAGCCAGCCCAGCCAAGACCACCAACACAGGCTGACAAAAGCCCAAATAAAAGGAATGATAGAAAGCTGCAAGGACCGATACATAGAGGAATGGAGAAGTGACATAAAGAACTCCCAGAAACTCACTATCTACCAATCACTACAGAGGGAGTACACAATGGCCCCATATCTGGAGAGGCTACACCACCACAAAGATAGACAGGCCTTGAGCCTGTACCGTCTGAGTGCCCACAACCTGGAGATAGAGACAGGACGACACAGACAGACATGGAAGCCCCGGGAGGAGAGACTGTGCAGGCAATGTGACCAGGGGGTCCTGGAGGATGAGGCCCACTTCCTGCTACACTGCATCAAATATACACCGTTGAGGACCGCCCATTTCCAAAGACTCTCCGCCCACATTGCAGATTTCACCTCCACAGATGAGGAGAGGAAACTCTATATCATACTGGGGGAAGAGGAAGAAACTGTGCAAATAGCTGCCCGATATGTCACGGCCTGCCACCAACTGAGAGGAACATGATAACACATGGACTGTATAACCCCATACTCCCCTCCCCTATGGACTGTATGCCTATACCCCCCTCCCCTATGGACTATATACCCCATCCCCCCCATACCATCCCGTACATCCTCCTATGGACTGTATACCCATGTCCTTCCCTTATTCCCACAATCCCCCCCCCCCCCCCCCCCACGTTAATGTTCTATCTTGCTTTGGCAATGCTAAATGTATTTGGTCCTGCCAATAAAGCTTTTTTGGATTTGGATTTGGATTTGGAGAGCAGAGAGAGAGACAGGTGGGAGAGGCAGAGAGAGAGACAGGTGGGAGAGAGAGAGAACAAAGAGAGAGACAGGTGGGAGAGGCAGAGAACAAAGAGAGAGACAGGTGGGAGAGGCAGAGAGAGACAGACAGAGCAGAGAGAGAGAGAGAGAACACAGAGAGAGAGAGCAGAGAGAGAGACAGGTGGGAGAGGCAGAGAGAGACACAGGTGGGAGAGGCAGAGCAGAGAGAGAGAGAGACAGAGAGAGAGACAGGTGGGAGAGACAGAGCAGAGAGAGAGAGACAGGTGGGAGAGACAGAGCAGAGAGAGAGAGAGACAGGTGGGAGAGACAGGTGGGAGAGAGAGACAGAGCAGAGAGAGAGACAGGTGGGAGAGAGAGCAGAGGGAGAGATAGAGCAGAGAGAGAGACAGGTGGGAGAGAGAGCAGAGGGAGAGATAGAGCAGAGAGAGAGACAGGTGGGAGAGAGAGCAGAGGGAGAGAGAGCAGAGAGAGAAACAGGTGGGAGAGAGAGCAGAGAGAGAGACAGGTGGGAGAGAGAGCAGAGGGAGAAACAGAGCAGAGAGAGAGAGAGAGACAGGAGGGAGGGACATGAGAGAGAGAGAAGGAAGAGAGACAGGTGGGAGAGACAGAGGAGAGAGAGACAGGTGGGAGAGACAGAGCAGAGAGAGAGAGAGACAGGAGGGAGGGACAGGAGAGAGAGAGAGAAGGAAGAGAGACAGGTGGGAGAGACAGAGGTGAGAGAGACAGGTGGGAGAGACAGAGCAGAGAGAGAGAGAGACAGGAGGGAGGGACAGGAGAGAGAGAGAAGGAAGAGAGACAGGTGGAAGAGAGAGGAGACAGAAGAGAGAGAGAGAGAGAGAGAGACACTGGCAGCTGGCAGGGGTGTCCAGTGGTGTACTGACCGCAGCGGAAGGTGTCGATCCATCTGTGGTGTTTGCCGATGGTGTGCCTGGGTGGCCCAGCTGGTCGGGTGTTGAGCAGCCGAGAGGAAGCAGGGGCAGCAGTGGCTGACGTGGTCTCAGCGGTGGGCCCGCATTCCGTCTCTGGGATCCCCATGAGCCTGCCTGGAAGGGGAGTAGTGCACTGGCATCGCTTGGCAGCATCTCATTGCCCCAGGTTGCAGCAGTGCAGCCGCGGAGGCGGCAGCAGCAGCATCATCAGGGTAAAATATAGGATCCTCCCCAATCGCGGCTGAAATCCCAGCGAAGCCCAGGGTGGGCCGGCTTCTGCAAACTTGAACTAGCCGCCGAGTTGACGGAGGCGGGGCAAACGGGGTCTGAGCCAGCTATAGTCGAGCAATGAGGAGAAGGGAGGCGGCCCACTTTCTGCTAGCTTGATCTGAAATGGCTGGGCTGGCCTCTTTGACAACCCTTTCCCCGCCTGTCACCCGGTGCGCCCCGCCCCTGTGCGCTCAATGGACGGTACGCCACTGTATAAGACAGAGATGCTGCTACAGATGTCAAACTAATGACAAATGATTATGAGTGATCATTTTAGCCCTAAAAAGTTTATATGCAGGGGTTAAAGAGACACTGAAACAAACTTATTTTCCCCATTTTCCCTTTTAAGTCGATTCAGTGCTCTCAAGCCAAGTAATCCGCCGTGTCCCCGCCGCTAAACGAGCGCTGCAGAGCCCCCAAATCCATCCGCAAATATCCACGACCAACTTGGTCATGGATTTTGCTGCGCTGAGGGGCAGAGCTTCCAGCTGTAGCTCTGCCCCTCCTGACGTCAATCGCCGCACGGATCGCCGCCGCTTCCCGCCCCTCTCTGTGAAGGCCCCTCTCTGTGAAGGAAGAGTGAGAGGGGCGGGAGAGGCAGCGATGCGCCGAGATTGACGTCAGGAGGGGCAGAGCTGAGGCTGAAAGCTCTGCCCCTTCCAGGAAAGCCTACCGGATTGCCCCCCTGGGATTTGGGGGCTCTGCAGCACTCATTTTGCGGCGGGGACGCCGCGGATTACTTGGCTTGAGAGCACTGAAGCGAATTATAAGGTAAAATGGGGAAAATTAGTTCGCTTCAGTGTCTCTTTAAGGTGGCCACACACCATACAGTTTTTTAAATATCTTTTCAATTTAAGAATTGCAATCAATTTTTCTGACTGATTGTAACATTTCAAAAATATGACCAATGTACCACACACGTATGTTCAATTTTTCCCCAATTATGATACCAATGATTGGAAACTCTGACAAAATTGCCAGGGTGTGTATATTAATAAATTGACGATCTAACACACACCATACAATCTTTAAAAACATTGAAGAAAAATATCTGGCATTCTAGATTAGTGTTGGGCGAACATCTAGATGTTCGGGTTCGGGCCGAACAGGCCGAACATGGCCGCGATGTTCGGGTGTTCGACCCGAACTCCGAACATAATGGAAGTCAATGGGGACCCGAACTTTTGTGCTTTGTAAAGCCTCCTTACATGCTACATACCCCAAATTTACAGGGTATGTGCACCTTGGGAGTGGGTACAAGAGGAAAAAAAATTAGCAAAAAGAGCTTATAGTTTTTGAGAAAATCGATTTTAAAGTTTCAAAGGGAAAACTGTCTTTTAAATGCGGGAAATGTCTGTTTTCTTTGCACAGGTAACATGTTTTTTGTCGGCATGCAGTCATAAATGTAATACATATAAGAGGTTCCAGGAAAAGGGACCGGTAACGCCAACCCAGCAGCAGCACACGTGATGGAACAGGAGGAGGCGCAGGAGGAGAAGGCCACACTTTGTGAGACACAACAACCCCGGCCTTGCATGAGGGCAAGAAGCGTGCGGATAGCATGCTTTGTACCGCCATGCAGTCATAAATGTAATAAAGATAAGAGGTTCCATAAACAGGGACCGGCAACGCTAACCCAGCAGCAGCAGCAGCAGCACACGTGATGGAACAGGAGGAGGCGCAGGAGGAGAAGGCCACGCTTTGTGAGACACAACAACCCAGGCCTTGCATGAGGACAAAAAGCGTGCGGATAGCATGCTTTTTACCGCCATGCAGTCATAAATGTAATAAAGATAAGTGGTTCAATAAACAGGGACCACGCGGCAACGCTAACCCAGCAGCAGCAGACGTGATGGAACAGGAGGAGGCGCAGGAGGAGAAGGCCACGCTTTGTGAGACACAACAACCCAGGCCTTGCATGAGGGCAAGAAGCGTGCGGATAGCATGCTTTGTACCGCCATGCAGTCATAAATGTAATAAAGATAAGTGGTTCAATAAACAGGGACCACGCGGCAACGCTAACCCAGCAGCAGCAGACGTGATGGAGCAGGCGCAGGAGGAGAAGGCCACAGTTTTTGAGACACAACAACCCAGGCCTTGCATGAGGACAAAAAGCGTGCGGATATAGCAGCAATGCTTTTTGCCGCCATGCAGTCATAAATGTAATACAGATGAGAGGTTCAATAAACAGGGACCGGAAACGCTACACCATCCCAGATGTTCATTGGTCATGTTACTTGGTTGGGGTCCTGGAGTGTTGCGTAGTCATTTCCAATCCAGGATTGATTCATTTTAATTTGAGTCAGACGGTCTGCATTTTCTGTAGAGAGGCGGATACGCCGATCTGTGACGATGCCTCCGGCAGCACTGAAACAGCGTTCCGACATAACGCTGGCTGCCGGGCAAGCCAGCACCTCTATTGCGTACATTGCCAGTTCGTGCCAGGTGTCTAGCTTCGATACCCAATAGTTGAAGGGTGCAGATGGATTGTTCGACACCGCTACGTCATCTGACATGTAGTCCTTGACCATCTTCTCCAGGCGATCGGTGTTGGAGGTGGATCTGCACGCTTGCTGTTCAGTGGGCTGCTGCTGCATGGGTGTCAGAAAATTTTCCCACTCCAAGGACACTGCCGATACCGTTCCCTTTTGGGTACTAGCTGCGGCTTGCGTTGTTTGCTGCCCTCCTGGTCGTCCTGGGTTTGCGGAAGTCAGTCTGTCTGCGTACAACTGGCTAGAGGAGGGGGAGGATGTCAATCTCCTCTCTAAAGTCTCCACAAGGGCCTGCTGGTATTCTTCCATTTTGACCTGTCTGACTCTTTCTTCAAGCAGTTTTGGAACATTGTGTTTGTACCGTGGATCCAGAAGGGTATAAACCCAGTAACTGGTGTTGTCCAGAATGCGCACAATGCGTGGGTCACGTTCAATGCAGTCTAGCATGAATTGAGCCATGTGTGCCAGAGTCCTACCAGAATCCTCATCATCCTCTTGTGAGCGTTGTGATAGTTGTTGTGATGCATCATAGTCGTCACCTTCCTCCTGGTCTGCTCTGGCCCTCGTCAGTGGTGGCATGAAATTCCTGCTCCAACTCCAGCTGTTCCTCCTCCTCTTCTTCGTCATAGCTGCTGGGGCCAGCGTTCCCTGAGGCGGATGGCCTGATGTTGGTACCATCACGCTGATCGTTTTCTCCTTCAGATTCCCCCAGTTGCATCATGACAGCTGTTTCCTTGATTTTTAACATCGACCTCTTCAGTAAACACAGCAGTGGTATGGTAATGCTGACTGAAGAGTTGTCACTGCTCACAAGCAACGTGGATTGCTCAAAATTTTGGAGGACTTGGCAGAGGTCCAACATGTTGGCCCAATCGGATCCACAGAAGCTTGGCAGCTGGCCGGATGTGCCTCGGTACTGCGCCGTCATGTACTGGACCACTGCACTCTTCTGCTCGCAAAAGCGGGCTAGCATGTGCAGCGTAGAATTCCAGCGCGTAGGGACATCACACAGCAAGCGATGGTGGGGGAGATTGAAGCGCTCCTGCATCTTGGCGAGTGCCCCCGAAGCAGTACTGGAATTTCTACAATGTTTGGCCACTCGACGCACCTTCAACAGAAGATCGGCCACGCCTGGGTATGTCCTCAGGAACCGCTGAACTACTAGGTTCATCACGTGCGCCAGGCAAGGGATGTGTGTCAGCTTAGCCAACCTTAAAGCGCGAATGAGATTACTCCCATTATCACACACAACCATGCCCGGTTTCAGGTCCAGCGGTGCCAGCCACAAATCCGTCTGTTCCTTTATTCCCCTCCAAATTTCCTCCCCTGTGTGCTGCTTATCCCCAAGGCAGATTAGCTTCAGCAATGCTTGCTGACGCATGCCAACAGCTGTGCTGCACTGCTTCCACGATCCTACTGCTGCTGGGTTAGCGTTTCCGGATGAGGTACAGCTTTGAGATGCGTTGGAGGAGAAGGAGTCAGAGAGGTAGGTGCTGCTGTTGTTATCCAGTGGGAGGGACGGCGGTGCAGCTGTTTGTGGCGTGGGCAACACCCGTGCCGTAGCAGGTGAGGAATCGCTGCCAGGCTCCACAAGGTTCACCCAGTGCGCGGTAAGGGAGATGTATCGACCCTGGCCGAACGCACTCGTCCAGGTGTCAGTGGTGAGGTGAACCTTGCAGGCAACGGCATTCTTCAAGCTTCGGGTTATTTTGCTGACCACGTGCTCATGCAACTCAGGCACTGCAGAGCGCGCAAAGTGGTAGCGGCTGGGAACCACGTAACGTGGGATGGCCACTGACATCATGCCCTTGAAGCTGTTTGTCTCCACCACTCGATATGGCAGCATTTCGCAGGCCAGAAGCTTGGCTATGCTGGCTGTTACTGCCACGGCCCGGGGGTCATTTGCTGGCAATTTCCTCTTGCGCTCAAACATCTCCGACACAGACAACTGAACCGTAGCGCTGCACACGGAAGGGCTGTTGGTTGTTATGTTTGATGAACACTGGGAGACCTCAAGAGCACTACTCCGGAAAGTGACAGTGTCAGCGTCGTCTGATGTTTGTGAATGTTGTGAACCACGCAATGGCTGGGCTACTGCTGCTGCTGAGGCGGTTCTGGTGGTGAGTCTGGTGAACCCAAGGGAGGCAGTGTTGTTGCTGGTACCCTGTCCTGACGCGTTTGCCCACAGAGTGGGATGTTTGGATAGCATGTGACGGCTCATGCTGGTGGTGGAGAGGTTGTTAATACTTTTCCTCCTGCTCAGGCGGGTCTTGCACACCTTGCAAATCGCCATGGTAACATCCTCAGTGCAGTCTTCAAAGAAAGCCCAGACTTTGGAGCACCTGCCTCCTTGCTGGCGATTTCTGTTTGCTCCTCTTTTGCCTCTCACTTGAACTTCCACGCTTGTGGTGCCTGAAATTGCGCGCCGCCTACCTTGTGGCACAAGGCGAACTCGTGCAGCAGTGGGTTCTTCAACAGACTCATCTGTGCTGCTGCTACGACGGCGATGTTCTCGTTCACAAACAAAATCTGGGTCTCTGTCCACATTGTCCATACCCTCCTCTTCCATCTCCTCAAACTCGTCATATGTCATTGTGGGCCGCCGCCGTGGAGTAGAGCTCCCCACAACAACCTCTGCGCAGCACACTCCAACGTCGTCTTCCAGATCTTGTCGGCCGACCTCCTGCAATTGCAACCCCTCCTGCCCAAATTGCTCTGGGATTTGGGTTTCCGAGTCCTCCTCGGACTCGCCTTGTATTTCAGTGCGCGGTGCATTTCCCACAGTTAACGGTTGTGAATCCAGGCACAACATTTCTGGCTGTTCCTCCATTGACCTTTGAAAGGTGGAAGTTTGTTGGGCTGGGAATAGCTCCTGCGAATACCCCATTGTGTCCTGAGGTAATTCATCGGACTGGTTATCTGGCAGTTGTGTGCGTGGTGTCGCTGCCGGTTGTGTCAGCTTTGTGCCCACTGGCTCCTTGTAACTGGCTGAGGACTCGGACCTCGTGCGTGATGTGCTGGTGCTGCTTAACCCACTGCTGGACGCTTGAGAGGTCATCCAAGTAATTATCTGGTCCTGTTCTTTTGGATTTGTGAGGGTTGTTGTCCTGGACAACATGGGCGGTATTGAGTGGGTTTTCTTGGGTGCTCCCCTGTGGCCTGTACGTGAACCGTCAGGGGAAACACCTCTTCCCTTGCCCCTCCCTCTTTCACCGGATTTCTTCCTCATTTCACTTATCCTTACAGTACACGCTGACTGGCAGCAGTACAGTGGCAGTACAGAAATGCTATACAGTACCACTATTCCCAGCAGCGACACAGAGCACAATGCTATACAGTGACGGGTGAGCGGTGTACCACTATTCCCAGCAGCGACACAGAGCACAATGCTATACAGTGGCGGGTGAGCGGTGTACTACTATTCCCAGCAGACACAGAACAGTAAACAGAATGCTATATAGTGTGGCTGAGCGAGCGGTGTACCACTATTCCCAGCAGACACAGAACAGTAAACAGAATGCTATATAGTGTGGCTGAGCGAGCGGTGTACCACTATTCCCAGCAGACACAGAACAGTAAACAGAATGCTATATAGTGTGGCTGAGCGAGCGGTGTACCACTATTCCCAGCAGACACAGAACAGTGAACAGAATGCTATATAATGTGGCTGAGCGAGGTACACAGAGTGGCAGTAAACAGAATGCTATATAGTGTGGCTGAGCAAGTGGTGTACCACTATTCCCAGCAGACACAGAACAGTAAACAGAATGCTATATAGTGTGGCTGAGCGAGCGGTGTACCACTATTCCCAGCAGACACAGAACAGTGAACAGAATGCTATATAATGTGGCTGAGCGAGGTACACAGAGTGGCAGTAAACAGAATGCTATATAGTGTGGCTGAGCGAGCGGTGTACTACTATTCCCAGCAGACACAGAACAGTAAACAGAATGCTATATAGTGTGGCTGAGCGAGCGGTGTACCACTATTCCCAGCAGACACAGAACAGTAAACAGAATGCTATATAGTGTGGCTGAGCGAGCGGTGTACCACTATTCCCAGCAGACACAGAACAGTAAACAGAATGCTATATAGTGTGGCTGAGCGAGCGGTGTACCACTATTCCCAGCAGACACAGAACAGTGAACAGAATGCTATATAATGTGGCTGAGCGAGGTACACAGAGTGGCAGTAAACAGAATGCTATATAGTGTGGCTGAGCGAGTGGTGTATCACTATTCCCAGCAGACACAGAACAGTAAACAGAATGCTATATAGTGTGGCTGAGCGAGCGGTGTACCACTATTCCCAGCAGACACAGAACAGTGAACAGAATGCTATATAATGTGGCTGAGCGAGGTACACAGAGTGGCAGTAAACAGAATGCTATATAGTGTGGCTGAGCGAGCGGTGTACTACTATTCCCAGCAGACACAGAACAGTAAACAGAATGCTATATAGTGTGGCTGAGCGAGCGGTGTACCACTATTCCCAGCAGACACAGAACTGTAAACAGAATGCTATATAGTGTGGCTGAGCGAGCGGTGTACCACTATTCCCAGCAGACACAGAACAGTGAACAGAATGCTATATAGTGTGGCTGAGCGAGCGGTGTACCACTATTCCCAGCAGACACAGAACAGTAAACAGAATGCTATATAGTGTGGCTGAGCGAGCAGTGTACCACTATTCCCAGCAGACACAGAACAGTAAACAAAATGCTATATAGTGTGGCTGAGCGAGCGGTGTACCACTATTCCCAGCAGACACAGAACAGTAAACAGAATGCTATATAGTGTGGCTGAGCGAGCGGTGTACCACTATTCCCAGCAGACACAGAACAGTGAACAGAATGCTATATAATGTGGCTGAGCAAGGTACACAGAGTGGCAGTAAACAGAATGCTATATAGTGTGGCTGAGCGAGCGGTGTACTACTGTTCCCAGCAGCGACACAATGACAGGGGGGACCCTGGCTAGCGTGGCTGGAGCGCGAACTACCCTGCCTGCCTACCCAAAGCTAAACCCACAGACAAATGGCGGAGATATGACGTGGTTCGGGTATTTATTTACCCGAACCACGTGACAGTTCGGCCAATCAGAGCGCGTTCGGGTCCGAACCACGTGACCCGTTCGGCCAATCACAGCGCTAGCCGAACGTTCGGGGAACGTTCGGCCATGCGCTCTTAGTTCGGCCATGTGGCCGAACGGTTTGGCCGAGCACCGTCAGGTGTTCGGCCGAACTCGAACATCACCCGAACAGGGTGATGTTCTGCAGAACCCGAACAGTGGCGAACACTGTTCGCCCAACACTATTCTAGATCGATAAAAATCGAAGAAAACGGGAAATCCGATTAGATTTTTCAGTCGAATGAAAAGAAAGCTTTCGATTTTTTGGGGAGATACGATTGTTTTTATCAAATTGCCGTAAAATCGGATAATTTTATTGTATCGTGTGTGGCCACCTTTAGGTAAGTATTAGGATCAGGTTAAGATTATTATAATATTTTCAGTAAGGGCTAGGTGAAAGTATAGTGCTAGGTAGAGTAAAAGATACTGCAGACCAGCAGATAGATTAGCGTTAGAAATGGTTTAAATAATTAATGCTAGTGTTATACTGGATCACCTCCTTGCCAAACATCCTCCAGCCTCTCACCAGCATTTAAAAGGGAACCTTAAGTGGCATGTGACATGAAGAAATAGACGTGTATATACAGTGCCTAGCACACAAATACATATACTGTGATTCTTTTCTTCCTTCTCTGTCTGAAAGAGTTAATATTCTGCTAGGCAACTAACAGTGTTTGGCACCCAGTGGACCACTGATAAGAAATTACAGCCATAAAATACTTTGCTGTAGGAAAGGAAGCCCAGTTCTCTGCCAGGAGAGGAAAGATAACAAAAAAGGTCAAAAGTATATATATAATATATATATATATATATATATATATAATATATATATATATATATATATATGTATATATATATATATATACATATGTATATATGTATATATATATATATATATATATATATATATATATATATATATATATATATGCACTTTGAAGGCGCGTACACACGCCTGATTTATTCAAACGACGGCTCGGTGGATCGGTCAAAACCAGCCTTATCAGCCTGCGGAGAGACTGTACACACACGGAAACTGTCGCTAGAACGGCCACCCTGCAGGCGGGTCTGACGACCCGTCATTTGAATAAAACAGGCGCGTGTACGCGCCTTGAGACACAGAGACAGACTAATTCTGGGAATACATACTGTAGCTCGATTCTGAGCTGATAAGATGGTTAGATAGATAATTTCCGACACGTCCGATCACCGTTCGATCGTTTTGCTGCTCGATTTGTCATTGAAGTGAATTTTAAAAAAATAAGCAATCTGACAGTAAATTTTTAAGAAAATTTCTTCATGTGTACCTAGCATTAGACAAAATAATAAATCTTGTTTTTTTTAAGTTTTTAAACATACTTTAAAACTGTGGGATATCTAAAAGTCATTTTTAGGAGTAGGATGATAGATACAATTGTTTGACTCTTCACTTTGCTTTCACTTAAAGGGGAACTGAAGAGAGAGGTATATGGAGGCTGTCATGTTTATTTCCTTTTAGACAATACCAGTTGCCTGGCAGCCCTGCTGATCCTCTGCCTCTAATACTATTAGCCATAGCCCCTGAACAAGCATGCAGCAGATCAGGTGTTTCAGTGGTTCAGACTTATAAGTCTGATCTGACAAGACTAGCTGCATGCTTGTTTCTGGTTTTAATCAGATACTACTGCAGAGAAATAGACCAGCAGGGCTGCCAGGCAACTGGTATTGATTAAAAGGAAATAAACATGACAGCCTCCATATACCTCTCTCTTCAGTTCCCCTTTAAGTTTCACTTTAATGAAGAGACTATGGACACTAGCAAAGGCATTATGAGGGTGCCGTGAAAAATTTTGATAGGCACCCAGCTCTAGGCACACTTGAAAAATAGTGCTTCCTTACTTCTGCTCTTCTTCATTATCAGATGACATGACAAGGTGCAGGTACATGAAATGCATGTGTGTCTCCCGGATATGCTTTTAGGAATACTAGTACCTCTCTTGCAGGATGTGACAATGATGTCACTTCCTGGAGGGGAGGAACACCATCTTACTAAGTAGTTGGGAGTGTGTAGGTGCTGCAACTCTCAACACAGCTTCACTACAAGTTTTGTGCATCTGTGCGCGAGTCCACACACACACACAAGAAAAGCTCTCGATTTTTTGGGACAACCGATCGAAATTATCGAATTGGTGAAAAATGTGATCTTTTAATTGTATGGTGTGTTCAGAGGTGGCAGAGCAGCCATCTTGCAGCAGGCAGGACAGCACATTGGGCCCACTGCAAGCCAGCAACATGTTTTCAGCCTATAAATGCCAGCCACAAAGCCCCAAGGAAATAAACATGATCAAACAGAGAATATGCAGAGTATGCTAACAATTCACTCTAAGATCCAACTTTTGCAAGAGGCTAAATGAATAAGCTGTAAACCCAACATTTCCAGCTTGTGGGGGGAATTTCTAGCCTTTCGGAGAATGTCATATTTTGATGAAGAATAATCATAAAGCTACACACATACACACGCAACAGATCCACAGACACAGAACATATTTCTTGCCATTCGGGCACTGAACATATATTCACGCACACACATATGTTCCAAGGTCTGCAAACACACAGACAAAGATCTTTCATAATAAGCTTGATAGTGCTAAATATTCTGTGCTGTGTACTCCAGAGCTTATGGAAATTGTTTGCTGAGTCTGCTAATGTTTTCCATATGACAGAGAAATCAAATGAAGCTGATCCCAGCAGAACATACACAAATGTGCTAGCTCTGTGCCCATGCCAGACAGAGATACAGCCTCTCAGATCTGCACATTCCCTCCACCTAATACCAAAGGAATGTTATCATGCATAAATCTGCCTCAAATCAGAACCTTCTCTGCTGCTCCACAATGCTTTGTTACAGTTATATCAGGCTATTGTAATAAAACATGTAAAACGAAAAGCGATGTCCGTGTGCTAATGATTTGGCGTGCTGTTTCGTGGTCCGGGACAAGATGGCAAGGCTGTCTTATGATTGGAAACTTTCCTGAGAGCTCAAATTTTCCAACTGGAAGGTCTTCTAGATGCAGCTGAGTAAAGAGGGAGAGCCGGGCAAACAAGAGGCATTTTATTCCAAGAACATCCGCTCTACAGGCTGAATTTATCAGTCTGTGTCCGTCTTCTTACATAACAGAGGGGCTTTTCTGTGCGCTGAGCGTGCCACAGTCTGCTATAATGGAGCTTATTTAATAACATGTACACAATGTACTGTATGCCATGTTATTCAGTCGCATACCACAATATACCAGCTGTAGGCAGCACTGCAGGCAAAGAGACGGACATGTAACTTGTACAGTTTGTGTAAGCTACAGCTATATCATCACTATGGCCATTCAGTACTTACCAGCAATAATATAAAAACTCTCCCTTTACAGCATGCTAAATTTCATTCTTTTAATTTGTGTGCACTGTGTTAGCTTTTAAAATGCATCTAAATTCAAATTTAAAGTGAATCAAGCACTATTGTTTAGCCCCCAGGGCAACTCAATAGCACATTAAAAGTGCATATTAACAATGCAGCTCATTACTAAACATAAATCCATTCTACCTCTCCTTTTTACATTTAAATGTTTGTTAGAGGCTTTTTATTGCTTTACTTCTGTGGCGTGCCTGACCTCAGAAAGAGCAGGCAGATAAGGACTGCTGTAATTAGCAGCAGCAATGAGCAAACAAACGTTTTCATCAGCAGGGGTTGTGGATATAGGACACTGTACTTCAAAGAGTTTAGAGAGTCACGCTTAATTACATTCACACCTTCCCCTGGAAAAATAAGGGCAGAGGGAAGGGGAGGGAAGGAATGGCAATTCAAATAGCTATTAGAAACCAGGACAAACGGCAGAAAAAGAAAGCTGATTGGACCCCTTTAAAAGTAAGCCAAACCCCATGTACACAGCCAACACTATGCTGACACTTGCTCTGCTGATGATAAGCTGTTCTACAGTATAAGCTTCCTGTTGTAATATGCTTGCTCAACACCTGAGGTTTTTGATGACTGCTATGACCCCTAATCCCACATCACCATATTCATGCCCAGTGCAGGGCCGTTTCTTCCACAGAGGTAAGCTGGGCTATTGTCCAGGGCCAACAGCTCCCATAGGTGTCCCAAGACAAGAATTGCAGCGGTCACAACAACTTTACCATAAGTATAGTATTAAAATGTAATTTCACATTCAATTTTGTCTAGGGCAACATTTTAACATTGCCCTTGGCCCAGTGACGAGCTGCTCAAGCACTGCGTATCATGATCAGGATTCAAAAATAACTAAGCTCTGCAAAGTTCCTCAGAAATGTGTCTCCCCTTCTCTTTAAAGCATCACTACTTTAAAATTAGGAGTAAAAAACTCAGTACTTATGTTGTTCCCATATTTCTTTGGCCAGAGGCAACATCGGTACTCCTCCAGGTCTTCTGTTGCCTCTGTGGGAGTATAGATAAGGAACATCAGATCCACCTCAGTTGCTAGGCACTGGTCCGTGTGGGGATTCAGCAGTGACAACTCTGAATCCTTAATGCAGCAGTACACTCTTCAGCAGAGTAGAGGGGTGACAATATTACTATCATTTCATTATCCTGGCTCCTTCATTGTTGTCACCCCTCTGCAGAAAGTTCCTCAGTACCAAAGAAGTAGCATTGAGACACAATACAGGTAATGCACTATGTATATATTATGTACTTGTATTCCTTTTTTATGTTTTGTGGGGAGACGGGGATGGTTGTGGAAGTGCAGCTGCTGCAGGGATCCGGAGGGTCTCTATCTTCGTGCACTGGAGCAAAGAGATGATCCAATAACAGCGGGGGGTGGCGCTGGAGCCAGCTCACACATTGTAGTTCCACCTCCTTTGCACAAGCCAACTTAATAAGGGTATTAGGCAGTGCAACAGGGTACCAAACAGGATCAAAGTGTCTGACAAAGGGTGACCTCATGCTGGACTGTCAGTGGCAATCCCAAATGCGGCCACATAACATTTAAATTATGTGGCGCAGCCGCAGAGGATGGACTAGCAGCAATCAAGTGTCGGATTTTGTCCAACACTTTGATCTAAAGGGGCTGAGACTGTGCTGGATTTTATCGAGCAACAGTGCCAGCTAACAACAGCCATTTTTTGACATAGGATTGGAATGGGTTAAATACACAAATTAAGAACAGCCTAATGGAATTGTACCTAATGTTGGATGTGTGGTCCTCCCAGTGCTGGTAGCATGGTGGCGTAGTGGTTAGTGCTCTCCTTGCAAAGCTGGGTCGCCAGTTCGAATCCCAGCCAGGGCACTGTCTGCATGGAGTTTGTATGTTCTCCCCGTGTCTGTGTGGGTTTCCTGCAGGCACTCTGGTTTCCTCCCACATCCTAAAAACATACAGAGGAGTTAATTGGCTTCCCCTGAAAAATTGGACCTAGACTACGATGCATGCACTACACAATACATACATAGACAAATGACTTGTGAGCCCCTCTGATCGGGAGAAGACAATATACTCTGTACAGCACTGCGGAAAATGTGGGCGCTACATAAATACTAAATAAAAACAATAATACATGGTGTTGTTGCCCTTTGGCAGACTAGTCCAGCAACCAGCATAAATGTGTATTATGCTTCTAATGTAGATATCCTTAGCTTGATTTCTGTGAGAATTATCCAAGTTTAGGAATGCAGCAATGGCAAGATATGGGCTTTTACTTCCACTGACAAAAAGGAACAGAGTTCTTCTTGCACGCATTATTTAGCTGACAGTCAGTAAGCAGCACACTGGAGAAATTGCAGATCCCTGGCATCAGTCTCAGAAAACTGCCAAGCAGCTGGAAGATTTCTGCTGCCCCAGTGCAATCCTTCACCACAACAGCAATCATGAGATCAGGCCTTTCACCATACAGGATTTCTATGAAATAAAAAAAAAAAATTAAACAAATCTGCCCCGACACCACTAAATGAAACATTATTTGAGAATGGAGGGAGAAGAAATGGTGGGAGCAGAGATTTGCTTTAGAGAATGTGTAAATATTGGATATTTTGTCATATTAATTGCAGTATCTATGTGTGTGGCCCGCATGGCTACAATCCTGTGACTTATGAATCTCCAATGCAAAGTCCTCTGGGTCGAGATGGATGTTACCTGCCTGTGAATTAGTCATTTTATAATTAACCTTTAAAAAAAAATATATATATATATATATATATACATATGAGGTATAACATTTTTAAATGTATTTTACTTCAAGGTATTTCAACAACTTCATGGTAACCTTTCCTCAAATGTAAGTTTATTTTACATTTCGCAACATAATCATCACTGAGCTCAAATCATCATTCAGGCAGTACAAAGAGTACTTTACAGCACTGGGGCGCTGAGTCTGAATTCCTTCCGTTCTCTGTATGGAGTTTGTGTATTCTGCTTTTGTTTTGTTTGTTCCTGTCTGGTGCTCTGACTTTTCCCCTCATCTCCAAAACTGGTTAAAGGGTACCTGTAACCTTTATGCAGATATTCAGGCTATAAACAATAATGACAAGATCATCTTCTCCTGTAAAGTAAAGCCCCGTCTACACGGGGAGATGTTGGGGAGATGTTGTAGCGATCGGCGGCCTGTTGCGCGTCCCCGCGCATGCCCGCCGCGTCCCCGCTCGCCGCGCGTGCGCCGCATTCGATTCCCCGCTCGTGCCCGCTCGTCCCCGCCGGCGCCGCTTATCTCCCGCACGATTCCCTGCCATTGTCCCCTCGCGGGGATCGAGCAGGGAATCGGCGGTGCGGAGATCCGTCCTGTCGGATCTTATCAATCGAGCCGCATCAGCGGCTCGATTGATAAGGAGCATCGCGGCCGCATCTACTCGTGTAGATGCGGCTTAATAATTAACTGTCGGGTCTTCTTGGGTAAATCCATCCCAGAGCTTAGTATCCACCGCCTCCCAGCATGTAGACCCGCCTCCCCCTGGGTGGGGGGTGGTGCTACGTGCAGGAAACAGGCAGGCATGGAACCCCAGGACTGAGTTACAAAAAGAAGACCCGGCAGGTAATTGTAACTTTACAGGAGAAGATGATCTGTTCAATATATATCCGCTTTATAATAAAAATAGGTTAGATACTTACCTCAGTAGGGGGTCCAGAGTTTTGCCCAGTCTCCCTATGTCCCTCCTGCTCTGTGACACTCTAAATAAAACTTCAACATTAAAGTCAAACAGAGATCGTGGCCACACTCCCTAACGTGTACAACCATGGCCACATTGTGCATGCACACGGTATAACCCGTGCCTGCGTAGTAGCATGGAGCTATGCATGCACGGCTTTCTTCTCCGAGCAGTTTCCATGCTGCTGCACAGGCGCAAATCCACTAGCACCTGCATAAGTACGAAGATGAAGGGGGTTCAGCTGGTAGCAGAGGGGTTATGGAGGATTGGGGAAGGCTCTGGAGCATCAAGAAACGTCCCCTTTCTGATGTAAGTATGTAATCTTTTTAAAAAAAAAGATATAGGTTTATTTTCCCCAAACGAGTTAATAAACGAGATAGGGACTGTAGGATGGTTCTTAACCTGAATCTATCCATAAGTCAGAACACCATGTCCCCTCTACCTCCATTTGTCCTCCCACTGTGTCATCTCTGTTTCTCGTGCCCACAGTGTAAAGCAGCAAAACGTCCTTTTACCAGGTTAAAAACCATTGTTTCTTTGATTTTTTTAAAAATTGATTTTCTCAAAAACTACAGGGTCTTTCTGAATTTTTTTTCACTTCTTCTCACTGAATAATAGTTCACATTTTCAGGTCGTTCTTATCGGCAGGTCATTTGTAAGTCCAGTATTCGTAAGTAGGGGCTATCTGTATCATAAAGTAAATTTGTATTTCTGAAACAAGACACATAACTTAGATTTTCTGCTCTTTAAAATAAATTAATAAAGCACCTTTTTCAAGATTAAACATTTATAGCTGCTTTACTCAATAAACTCAGTCTTCTAATTGAAACTTTGTCTTACTGTATTATATCAGCCAGGCGCGGAGCTAGGGGGGGTCGGGGTAGGACAAGTGCCCCGGGGCGCCGGGTCCCCAAGGGCGCCCAGCTGAGCTTCGTTTTTTTTTTTTTTTTCTTGCGGGGGGTGAGGGGAGCAGCGCAGATAAGAGAGAGAGCTGTGCGGACGGTGGGGAAGGGGGGCCATCTCCCCCCTCCTTCCCTCACCTTAGGTGCTCTCTCTCTCCCTCGCTGTCCCCTCCAATGTGTGTCCGGTGGCTGGCAGCGGCGGGCGGAACTCACCTCCGTCTCGCTCCAGCGCCGGCCGGAAGTTCGGGTGCGGAGCCGCTGCTCTGGTCTGGACCAGACCAGAGTAGCGGCAGATCCATCCGGCGCTGCGACGAGACGGAGGTAAGTTCCGCCCGCCGCTGCCAGCCACCGGACAGACATTGGAGGGGACAGCGAGGGAGAGAGAGCAGCTCTTCTCTGCGCTGCTCCCCTCCTGCTGGGGAGGGGGACACCTGGCTGACCTGGCTACCTACTCTGGGCACCTATACCTCTGGCTACCTACTCTGGGCACATATACCCCTGGCTACCTACTCTGGGCACATATACCTTACCCCTGGCTACTGGCTACCTACTCTGGGCACATATACCCCTGGCTACCTACTCTGGGCACATATACCCCTGGCTACCTACTCTGGGCACATATACCCCTGGCTACCTACTCTGGGCACATATACCCCTGCCTACATATATTGGGCACATATACCCGTAACTACATATACTGGGCATATACCCCTGGCTACCTACTCTGGCCACATATAACCCTGGCTACCTACTCTGGGCACATATACCCCTGCCTACATATAATGGGCACATATACCCCTAACTACATATACTGGGCATATACCCCTGGCTACCTACTCTGGGCACATATACCCCTGGCTACCTACTCTGGGCACATATACCCCTGCCTACATATATTGGGCACATATACCCCTAACTACATATACTGGGCATATACCCCTGGCTACCTACCCTGGGCACCTATACCCCTGGCTACCTACTCTGGGCACCTATACCCCTGGCTACCTACTCTGGGCACCTATACCCCTGGCTACCTACTCTGGGCACATATACCCCTGGCTACCTACTCTGGGCACATATACCCCTGGCTACCTACTCTGGGCACATATACCCCTGGCTACCTACTCTGGGCACATATACCCCTGCCTACATATACTGGGCATATATACCCCTGGCTACATATACTGGGCATATATACCCCTGGCTACATATACTGGGCATATATACCCCCTGGCTACGTGGACTGGGCATATATACCCCCTGGCTACATATACTGGGCATATATACCCCTGGCTACATATACTTGGCATATATACCCCTGGCTACATATACTTGGCATATATACCCCTGGCTACATATACTGGGCATATATACCCCTGCCTATATATACTGGGCATATATACCCCCTGCCTACATATATTGGGCATATATACCCCTGACTACATATACTGGGCATATATACCCCCTGGCTACGTGGACTGGGCATATATACCCCCTGGCTACATATACTGGGCATATATACCCCTGGCTACATATACTGGGCATATATACCCCTGGCTACGTATACTGGGCACATATACGCCTGACTATATATACTGGGCACATATTATTCTCCTGGCTACATATACTGGGCATATATACCACTGGCTACATATACTGGGCACACATACCCCTGCCTACATATACTGGGCACATATACCCCTGGCTACCTGTTCTGTGGACATCTCTACCCCTGGCTACCTGTTCTGGGGACATCTATACCGCTGGCCACCTATTCTGGGGACATCTATACTGCTGGCCACCTATTCTGGGGACAACTATAGACCTGGGGCTACCTATTTTTGGGGAACCACGTCAGATTGAGTGTATTTTGGAGAACTGCTGCCAGGTGAGAGGTGTCTACCATATTAAGGGGGCATTCTACCTATTTATGTGAAATGCTGTCTATTTATGTGACTCATGACTGCTGAATTTGTCTTTTTGGGGGCCTCATGGTTACTGAATTTGTCTTGTTGGGGGCCTCATGATTTGTTGGGGGCCTCAAGATCGCTGAATTTGTCTTGTTGGGGGCCTCATGATTGCTGAATTTGTCTTGTTGGGGGCCTCATGATTGCTAAATTTTTCTTGTTGGGGGCCTCATGATTGCTGAGTTGGTTATGTTGGGGGCCTCATGATTGCTGAATTTGTCTTGATGGGGGGGGGCTCATGATTGCTGAATTTGTCTTGGAACATGCTGGAAGGTACATACTGAGGGAGGGTGGGTGAGCGTGAGCCTGCTAACCTCCATATACATTTGGCTCCACCCATAACCACGCCCACGTTTATTATGTGACCACGCCCCTTTTTGGCGCGGCGCGCTGCGCGCGCCGCAACCTTGACTTTGGGGGGGCGCATTAATAGTCTTTGTCCCCGGGCGCTGAAAATCCTAGCTACGCCTCTGATATCAGCTTTCATATTGTAAGCAAATAACAGTGTTTAGTTACATTTACAAAATGGAAGGATGTCTGTCTGTTGTCTTCCCCCAGCTCAGTTTGTCAGCAGGTGACCTTATTTTTAGCAATGACACATTCCTTTGAAATGAGAAGTGCAGTCAAGCTCAGTTAAAATCTATAGCATGAAAAAACTAACTTTGTTTAGGTATGTGTGTAAATGTGACAAAGGTCCTTCAAGTATTATCAGCAATAACATCTGTAAAGTGTGTTCTTCCCATACAACTAAAAGAACACAACATGTCTCAGTCCACTAATTAGTGGCAGGACAGATTATGTCACAGAGGTAAAATCTACAAGCCTGTAAATGCCAGGGATGGAGCTGTCCTGGCTGAGTGTGGAATGGAGTTTCAAAGAAAAAGTGAGACACTGCTTCACAGCAGAACACTCTCTGCTGCCATTCACTGGCTCCTAATATCGTGACCTACATGGGGTTCAGGTACAAAGGGGGCCCAATGCTATTTTTACAGGGGCGCCCTATTAAGTGCAGTTACGCCCCTGTTTCCTGTTTTACACTATTTTACTTCAATTATGCCCTCTAAACAACTAAAATTCATTCTAAAGCCAATCACCATTAATCTGAATGCATTTCAGCACTGCCAAATTTCACTTTCAAAAATTAGTTTCTGCTTTCGAGAGATTGTAAGAAAAATGAAATCAGCCAATTTTTCCCCATGTGCTGAACATATTACAGCAGAGACTAGGACATTCACCACACATTTGCCCCTCCCCTTGTATATATGTATTGCTTTACCACAGTTCTTTCTCCAAGAGCTAGATGAGATCTGTTTACTGTTAAGATGAGCATTGTTTACACATAACTTGTAAATGTATGTTTGGTGAAGCTAGGAATTAAGTAAAACAGCCCAACCTTTTCCTATAAAGATGTCCTCTCACTAAGCACAGGCACCATACCAGCACTTCACTGCAGTCTAAACAACCTTGGTGCCTTTTACTAAACATCTACATCAGCTGTTTTCCTCCCTCTAGTTCGCATTGTATTGTAGTTACGCAATGCAATTAAAAACCTCCCTTTCCAAAAGCTGCAAGGCTCAGCTATGATTTACTTTGCCACCGTATCACAGCTCCCACAGACACATCTAACATCTCTTCTTTTCTAGTATCTCTAACTATGGGATAAATTTGCCAATGATGGTTGTTGCCGGTCATTTTTCTTCATTATCATTACTCAGGGCTGCACACGAGTAGGAATCTTCCTGACCACAACATAATATAAAATACTGTGCTAATTCATAACAAATGTTGAAAGGAAAAATGCCACAATGGAAATTGCCCATACTGGCCAACAAACTATCAGTTTTCTAATGAGTGACGGAAAATGGAACTAAATGTGCCTAATCTGTTATGATGAATGAACCATATTTTACATGTTTTTGTCCTTTTCTTATCTATCCCAGTTCAATGGTTTATTGTGCAGTAATCACTGACACTGATTTCCCCAGTGGAGCACTACAGTCTTCTCCCATGGAAGGTCTACTGTCTGGGTTTATACCCTTTTACCATAGGACTGAAAATACAAATTTGGGGTAGAGGTGTATCCATATGCCAATCTGTCAAAGAAGAAAAAATCAAAACATCAATAGTAGTGAAGCAGTGCTTGCACAGCACCTTTAACCTCCCTGGTGTTTTATTACCCCAGGATTTCTGTGCAAAAAGTAATCTAATTTATTTCCTTTTTTTTCCTGTAACTTGCCAAAATGTGTCAAGCAAGGGTCTAGTATACAGTGTAGGAGAGTACTGATGTGTATGCACGTCAATACTGTTCACAGTATGTTTTGTATTGACGTGTATATCTGCCAATACCGCTAGAGTGGTTAAGTGCCATTCTATAAATGTAGATTCCAAATACTCTCCTAGTATCTCTTTACAGTAATTACAGTAAAAATACAGATTTATATTTTTCAACATTCACCAGTTGTTCATTCATTATTATATGAGTAATGGGGAGGCTGGAGGGGCAGGTTTGTAGATTGATAGGTCATGGAATGATAGACGACAGAAGCTTTACATTAGAAGGGAGTTTCTTTGGGAGATCACATTGGAGGGGTGATTGGTGGGACATGGAGGGGGGGCTGGTTTTACATTACGATGGGGGTTACATTAAAGTGTACATGAGGAGAATCTCCGGTTAAAAAAATACATACTTATTTAAAAAAATGGAAGCTTCTGGATCTAATAGAGATTTCCCATGCTGTCCTTTTAATATTTATTAGAATGTAAACATTTTTCTAAAGGTGGCCACACATACATCAACTTGATTCCCTGCAGATTCGATCATTCTGATGGATGGGAATTGATTCCTTTAAATGTTCGATTCAATCGATTTTGACCAAAAATCAATTGAAAGTATTGATTGGAAAGGATAGAAAAACTAGGTTGATTTGGGGCAGGAGCTGCAGATGATCGATAGGACATAGCATTGCACTGCATCGAACAGTGCAATGCTGGTGTTTGATTGATTTCCGACAGATTCCCTGCTAAAGTCTTTCAAAAATTGATGTGATGTGCATGGAAGGTATTGATTCCTTCTCAATCAAATCATTTCTGAAAGTAATCAATTCAGTGGAAATCTATAAGTGTATGGCTAGCTTAACTCCCTAAGCTGTCTGTCTAACCAGTTCTCATCAACTCTCCAGCAATTATTGCCATCATGCACTATTGATCTGAATACTCACCTATCGAGGCAGGAAGAAGGCTCACTGCGATATCCCCCAACGATGAGCATTTCCCGATCCATCTTCCTACCAGCAGGCACATGCAGCGCCACACAACGGCACACAATGGACATGAACAAGAGTTCAAATGATCGGAGCACTTTGCGCGGGAGTCGTCAGGGATCTTAAAGATCTGAGCCGCCATGACAATCATTGGCGTTGCATGTCGCAAAGCGATGTTCACCTAATTGCACACTCGTACCCACCTCGCAAGATTGTGGAAAAGATTGCTCATTGCTGAAAAAATCCTCGGTTGTCGGAAGTTTCACATGAAGAATTGTGAGGTGAGTACGAGCCTTTAGGTAAGGTAAACGATTGATATATTATATACCATATGTTATTTTTTTTACCTGCCTGCCATATTGCCATACACGATACTAAATCAGATCTCAGCGGAGATCATTCACACCATTGTAACCATAAGATATGTCCTGCTTGATGAACAACAAACAATAAAATGATCGGACATTGATCCAGAGGGCCTTCACTTTCAAATGATTTTCATTTAATCTGATGTTTTTATTGAATCTAATGTGTAATCTATTAAAAGAAAGTTTGTGATGTATGACGGCCTTTATACCGTGGAATCCAGTCCTTGACTAACAGCTTTGTGGTATCCAGTCCTTGACTAACAGCTCCAAGGACACATGACTGGACATGATTATGCTTACCTGTGACCTCCAGAGACAATAGAATGGACAAGCTTGCCTGAAAACAAACACGTATCCTTGTAGACACATCTGAGGTTATAATAATGACCTTATTAAAGGATCATCATCCAGACTCACACTGACAGGATACAAGGGTAGGAAATACAAATCAGACAAGTGAAATTGTATTTAAACATGAAGTGCAATAAGTAATCTAAATTGGAGAATAGTTTTGAAGAGCTCCATGTTGCAGTAAATAAAACTAAGCTTCAGATCTTTTTTGCATATAGAGTGATTAAAAAGATCTGAAATGCAAAGTGCACTGAGGTACATTTGAGGCTCCTACTGCTTAATCAGCAGGAGGGCACTTTAATGAAGTGTGTGACTTCAGGGAGTGCACAAACGGCAGGTGCAGCGGGATGTCACACCCAGATGCTTCATAGGTAAGTGCACAGCACAGATTGTACCGCTGCCTCCTCTTGTCTCACATGAGTCCTCTGTTCTTTCTTCCGTGAGGACAAACATCTGTCTCACAAGCAGCATTTGATTACAGTCTGCACTTGGGAAACATGGAATATGAATGATTTTCTTCCCTGGCTTACTAACCGCACTGCCATTATTGCACACTTCCAGCCTGAGCCAGGCATTCTCTCCGCTCAGAGTTTATTCAGATGGAACTATTACCCATTTTGTATGTATTCATTCAGATTAATCCAAATGACCTAATAAGGGGAAATGCAAATATCAGCCATAAATGTTATATCCAGATACACTTATGCTACATACACACATGCGACAACGATCGTTCGCTGAGAACGACGAACGAACTTTTAATTGATGAAAGAACGACCTAAGTAAAGTTAGTTTTTAAATGTGTGTAACGATCTGATCGTTAGAACAAACGTTACATCACGTAAAGCAACTATTGCGCTTGCGCATAAAAATGAGAAGTTTCATGGAGAAATAGCGAAATGCGCATGTCAAGCCTAGTACGAACGACCGTTTCCAACGATGTACTACTTTTGCAAACGATCGTCGTTGGTAAAAATCCGCCAAGCTAGATCGTTCGTTTTTAACAATCTAGCTCGTCCGTCGTTAGACTTAATGATCGTTGGTTGCTTTTTTTTAAACGATCGTCGTTTGAAACGATCGGGGAACGATCGTTTCAAACGACTACAGTCGCATGTGTGTACGCACCTTTAGAAATGTATGTAAGGATTAACACATCATCATCAGCGCATTACATAAGACTTGGTGTGGGACTAAAGGACACGTCACATATCTGGGTAACTGAGTATGAGCATTTAGTGAAAATGACTAATACTGTATCTAACAAGCCATATGTACTCTACAGTATGTGTTGCCCAACACTATTGCTCTTGATTATTTTAGGGCATGTTTACCAATTAGGACTACAGATGTTCTTGCTGGACTCTCAGCTGAGCAGTATGTACCATTCTTTGGGGTGGGAGAGGAGAAGACACCCACTTTACAGTGTATCTGTACACACAGTACTACAGTATATCACTAAAAACCGTGAGGGCCTGAGTCCACTGCTGCATTTTTAAAAACGCATAGAAACGCATGTGTTTTTAAAGCATTTTGAAATGCATTTTTAAACTGTTTGAATGTGTTTTAACACATTACAATGCGTTCAAACACATTTTAAAAAGCTTAAAAACTGCATGTGTTTCTATGCATTTAAAAAAACGTAGCAGTGGGCTCAGGCCCTGAGAGAGGAACGGTAGTGAAAATAAGGTAATGAATAAAATTGTTTTTTTTTTTTTGTTTTTTTTTTGTTTTTAACAATACTCATTTATAACTTATTTAGTCAGTGTTTGCCCATTATAATATCTTTCCTCACGCTGATTTAGATTGTGAAATTTATCACAGATCTTGAATCTTGTCAGGTGCATCTCTGAAGAATGTTTGTTTCTGAGAATTCCAAAAATCAGTAAAAATTATGCCTGGTCTCCCAAAATGCTCTGGGAGATGCCTAGACTGTGACATCACTGGGAGGGGCTACATACCAATATACAGCAATATATAGCTATGGAAAGAGTCTTTAATGGTGAAAAAAGAAAAATTACTGTAAAAGTGGGTATCCTGAATAATTTACCGCATTTTACTGTATGTCACTACAGTGCCTCTTTAAAACCATAGTTCAGTCTTGTTTTTCAGTGCATATTGTGATTAAAATAATGTAGTTCTTCAGTGAAATGGTTAAGCGCTCTTCTCTGCCTGTTCCTTCTTAAACACAGCGAATATGTCATATAATGAAAAAGCCCCCCCTTCGGGGAAAGACTCACCAGACTTCTAGGCCTCCAAGGCCAATGCTCGCATTCGGGGTATTGGCCACCCCGCAGCCTCTCTGGCAGTCCTCTCTCGGCTATTCCCAGTCTGTGTAATCAAAAAAACGAATTCCACATCGCGTAAAAGCGTACCAGTTTATTTAAAAGATGGTTAAAAACAGATCAGTGGTGCATGACCACTCATTGGGTCAAAAAACTTCATCAAGAAAATGAAACACAGCCAGCCCCTTGTTTGACAAGCTACCTGATTCCAGGTACAGGGGTATGCAGAGGTGAGATGCGCTAAGCTTGTGCTCAGAGCCCCTGAGGAGTTGCTAGGGCAATGAAACGTTGGGCGGAGCCACGGAGTGACGTCATAGCGCACGACATAGCTGGACGCGGCGGGATTGTCTGTGTGCAGTAGGCTCGGTATCTTTTAGAGCACTAGCCAGTAAGATATTGTGGAGAGGGACGCTAGATGACAGAGTCGTGCACCTTGTCACAAGCTTAGTGACAAGGCTGTGTTTAAGAAGGAACAGGCAGAGAAGAGCGCTTAACCATTTCACTGAAGAACTCTATTTTTGATAAGGAGATAGGGAAAGAAGGGGGAGTCGGCACTGCAGTGGGATCTACTTGCAATATGGAGGGCACGCAGGGTTGCGGCAGGTTCACCTTATGGTACAGTCAGTGTGCTCAGGCTGGAAATAGACACAGTCTGTTAGGAAAAACAAAAGGATGCAGAGCCGGCACTAGCTGTGTTCTGTGTTTAATCCATAGGTGGTGGTACATTGTGGTACGTCAATACGTGTAGTAAAAAGATTCACATACCATTGGGTGGAGGCTGCGAGCTGTGAGCTGGTGGTGGGTGCTGGGCACAGAATAAGCCTGACGGCCGTTTCGCGCTAGCACAGCGCTTCTACGGAGGCTTGTACGCGTGGGGCTGAGCTGGCTGGTACAAATACTCCCAGCCATGGCGTCCGGCGGATTTCCGTCCGCCGGGACCGCCCCTGTTAATCTCCTCCTACTGTGTCGGTAGTGGAGCGCATAAGCGCTCCACGCTAGAGTCAGGGGAGGAGGCATAGTTGGACTACGGATGCCAGTGCAGACCATACTACATTAGATGTCTGCTAGAGCTATTGCTGCTAATGGCATATTAAGTCCAGTTAGGCGCCATCTAGTGGCCAAAGGCTAAACTGCATATCAACCATAAAATCTTGTGTACATTAATACAAAACCATACATAATGGGAAGGTGTGTGTATATATATATTAATAATATATAAAAAATGGGGGGGGGGGGTTTATATAAATACGTGGAGTATTGCACTTTTAAGAGGATTATTATCCAATATTGTGATATTTGTGTATAAAATACATGTATTCTTATATATCAAAAATGCAGGTGCCATATCTGTTACTAAACCTAGTGACCTCTAATATTGTGTCATCTTTAGTGGACTTAAAATATAGAGAAGGCTAAATGGGAGGGGGAAGTAGATGGCAAGTTGATTTACAAAGATGTTTTTATAAAGATGAATATTTGCAATAGGGAGTATATCAGTATTGGTGAAACCTATAATATTGAACTGACAGCTCTCCACCCATTACATTACATTTATCTGCAAAGACATATTCTAAGGGTCTAAAAAACATGCAAAATCCGCATAATCGTTCAGGCCAAGTGGGCCCATGGCCTCAGTTCTTAAGATAAGTAGGATTTCCTCCCTCTTTAGTTTTTTTCTCTCGGTCACCTCCTCTTCTTAATGGAGGGACATGAAGGATACCTGCAAAGGTCATAACCGAGGGGTTGCCCCCGTGAGCTTCTCTTATAAGCTCTATTAATCTCGGTGAGCCATGTCCTGACTTTATTGAATTAAAGTGTTCTCTAAAGCGCCTGTTAATTGACTTTTGACTTCACAGCAATGACTGATCAAGTTAAGAAGACTGTAATCAAAAATTGGGACATTCTACTAAGGGACCCCATCTTAAAACCCATAGTAGCTGAAGGACCTCTATTTTCATTCAGGCGAGCTCCTACTGTAGGATCAAGATTAAGTAAAAGTGAATTTAGGACCCCACGTAGAGGTACTTGGTTAGAACAACTCAGACCCCACGGGAACCATAAATGCGGGCACTGCATATCGTGTAACCAAATGAATGTTGGAAGCGTTTTTCAGATAGGACCGTTGCGACGCAAAGTCAGAACGTTTTTTACGTGTCAGACGGAATACGGCGTGTATGCGATCTGGTTCCCGTGCGGTCGCTTCTATGTGGGGGAGACTACTAGGTCAATTAACAGGCGCTTTAGAGAACACTTTAATTCAATAAAGTCAGGACATGGCTCACCGAGATTAATAGAGCATATAAGAGAAGCTCACGGGGGCAACCCCTCGGTTATGACCTTTGCAGGTATCCTTCATGTCCCTCCATTAAGAAGAGGAGGTGACCGAGAGAAAAAACTAAAGAGGGAGGAAATCCTACTTATCTTAAGAACTGAGGCCATGGGCCCACTTGGCCTGAACGATTATGCGGATTTTGCATGTTTTTTAGACCCTTAGAATATGTCTTTGCAGATAAATGTAATGTAATGGGTGGAGAGCTGTCAGTTCAATATTATAGGTTTCACCAATACTGATATACTCCCTATTGCAAATATTCATCTTTATAAAAACATCTTTGTAAATCAACTTGCCATCTACTTCCCCCTCCCATTTAGCCTTCTCTATATTTTAAGTCCACTAAAGATGACACAATATTAGAGGTCACTAGGTTTAGTAACAGATATGGCACCTGCATTTTTGATATATAAGAATACATGTATTTTATACACAAATATCACAATATTGGATAATAATCCTCTTAAAAGTGCAATACTCCACGTATTTATATAAAAAAAACCCCATTTTTTATATATTATTAATATATATATATACACACACCTTCCCATTATGTATGGTTTTGTATTAATGTACACAAGATTTTATGGTTGATATGCAGTTTAGCCTTTGGCCACTAGATAGCGCCTAACTGGACTTAATATGCCATTAGCAGCAATAGCTCTAGCAGACATCTAATGTAGTATGGTCTGCACTGGCATCCGTAGTCCAACTATGCCTCCTCCCCTGACTGTAGCGTGGAGCGCTTATGCGCTCCACTACCGACACAGTAGGAGGAGATTAACAGGGGCGGTCCCGGCGGACGGAAATCCGCCGGACGCCATGGCTGGGAGTATTTGTACCAGCCAGCTCAGCCCCACGCGTACAAGCCTCCGTAGAAGCGCTGTGCTAGCGCGAAACGGCCGTCAGGCTTATTCTGTGCCCAGCACCCACCACCAGCTCACAGCTCGCAGCCTCCACCCAATGGTATGTGAATCTTTTTACTACACGTATTGACGTACCACAATGTACCACCACCTATGGATTAAACACAGAACACAGCTAGTGCCGGCTCTGCATCCTTTTGTTTTTCCTAAGTCTATTTTTGATGGCTGCACGCATCTAGGAAAAGCGCTCCCACATGATAATCATTATATGAGCAAGGACATTATACATGTGGTTACTACCTGCCAATGTGTTTTATTTAGAATTTAGCACCTGTAATATGAATGTTTGATGAGCGTTTGATTCATTATCTTTTATAAAATTTTAGAGGTGACCCACTTAACACTGACTCAGCATATGAGCGCAGTATCAGGGTGCTGTAATTGTTGTGGATTAAAATAATGTGCATTGCACAAAAACAATGTTTATATTATTCAGTATTATTACCTGGGTGTCTGTGATTGCAGTGCTTAGCGCCAGTGTTATGTCAAATGCTGCTTGTTTGGACTGAACAGCAGTATATGAACTTTTCAAACTCCTCCTCCTATCCCATCATTACCTACAGGAGGTGGTCAGGGAGGGCAAAGAGTTGATCCCACCCACCTCCTTACTGTGTACCACTGATGTTTGCAAAGGCAATTTCTCAGGAAATTGTCTATTTCCTTAATCACCTTTACTAACAGTGACAAATCCAGAACTATGACTGATTTTTCGACAATGAAAATCTACCATGTCTACTGGCTTTAGACAAGCTCCACCTGACTGAAAACAATAAACTCTATCCAGTTTTCGGAACAATATTTCATATACTTTCTGAGCATGACTGAGCTAGCAATGAGGCATCACTGTCACCTCATGTTTTAAACAACAAGGCATGGGACTTCATTTGAAAGATGAGGCAAAGTATATTTTTAGTTCTACGAAGCATGTTTTATTATTTTTAAAGCTAAAACGGTGACATGTTGTCACTTGTTATTCTTTTAAAAATCTGAGAAACAACCATTGTTGTGCAATAAAATTATTGTCTCATTGCCTTAAACTACAAACACCATACCGTAGTTACCGGTACTTGTCAGCTGTAAAGAAACCATAGGTAATTCTTCCATTGATGTGAATGACTTCATAGTGGTCACGGAGAGAGGGCTACGTAGATGATACCCTAAAAGTGGCCATTTATGATAACATTTGCAGGATGATCAAGTGCCCAGTTCTATTGTAATACAGATTGAAAATTATCATTCAAGCCCACTAAGGGAAGGAAAGCAGCTATCCAATTCTGGCCTCTTGCACACTACTTGCGATTCCTATTCCGATTTGCGATTGTGATGCGATTTTACATGCAATTACGATTTGCGATCTTGAATTGGCCCTGCATGCTGCGTTTTTCTTCTTGTGTTGATAGCATCCAGGGAAAATCAAAATCAGAAATCGGATTTGCAATTTGCAGTATGCAAGAGGCCTCAATCATATTACAAGAATCGACCTGTTTTTTGGATCGATTCCATCAATCTGATCAAACTGGATAGCGTTGAACTAAAAACTTTGCACAAAGAAATTTACTTGGAACTAACATAGAGACACGTTTTGTCTTAGCTAAGGAAGAACTCTGGGTAAAATGTAAGAAGAGGCATGTAGCTATCAATGAGGATGCAGAACCTCTGCCTCTCTGTCATGTCTTACATTTTTATATGGAAGCGGATAAAAAATAGATATGGATTTTCTTCCTGTTTTGTAATAAAAACAGTAAACAATTACTGTGAAATGTATTCCTCCCTTTGTCACTTGATGACCAGCAGAATTTCAAACACTACAAACTGACATCACTCATCAACATTTTTCATAGTCAGTTGGATACTTGCAGCTATGAGCCCCCTCTCGGGATCATGGGAAATGCTGTCATGTCTAATGCTGGGAATACACGGGTTGTTCCGGCGGCCGATTAGCCGCCGGATCGACCCCAGCCACGTCCCCGCCTCGTCCCCGCTCCTCCGCACGTGTGCGCGGATCGATTACCGCTCGTCCCCGCCGGTGCTCCTTATCAGCCGCTCGATCCCTGCCATTGTCCGCTGGCGGGGATCGAGCGGGCGGGGGTCGAGCAGCTTGATCGGACCAGCTGAATGTTATCAGCTGGCCGGATCAGCTGCTCGATACACGGTACAGAAACGTACAGTGTATCCTCAGCACTACAGGGCAGGTGCAGGAGGAAATATCAATCCCTCCTTATGGCTTTACTGCTAGTATTGTGCAATTGGGCTAGAATGATGGCCATTAGGAAATTACTATTTTTAGGTATCTGTAAGCTTTAATTCTTAAAGCTTAAAGGTAATTCTAATGAGAGGAGGGTCAAAAATGTGTATTAGGGGATTTTGAGGATCCTAATTTGACACTTACAGTATATTCTGGCATATAATAGCCCATACTCACGGGCAACCAAAACTGCATGTTGCTAGCACACGGGAGCGTGTGTGTGACAGTTCGGCGACAGCTCGTCGCCACGTCCCTCCGCATACACACTGTGGAAGAGGGACTAGTGGCGCGACGGAAGCTGTCGCCGACTTTCCTCCTCACCACCGGAAACTCAGTGCGCCGGCTATGGGGTTGCTGTCTCTAGTCCGCATACACACGCAGACTAGTGACAGTTGCGGCGAAGTTGCGGCGGCAACTGTCGCTAGGCGATTGACCGGTTCAATCGCCTAACGACATCAGCGACGAGCGACGGTTCGGGGTGCGCGCCCGTGCAACGCCTCATACTCACGGGCGACCTGTCGCCGCAACAATTGTAGCCCATGAGTATGGGCCATAAGACTACTTTTTAACCCTTGAAAATCATCTGAAAAGTCAGGGGTCGTCTTATATACCGGGTGTCATTGATGCCGGGTGATACAACCTATCCTGTTACCGACAGGCGCACATGTGTAAGATCTGAAAGGCAGAGAAGGAGGTAAATTGGATACAAGGGTGGGCCAGAAGGGTGAAAGAGGCGTGTTTATGGGCACAGGCAGTGGCGTAGGGACCGGGGTCGCAACGGTCGCCATGGCGACCGGGCCCGGCTCCTAAAGAGGCGGGGAGGGGCCCGGGGGGCCCATCTCCATGTGGAGGGCCATGCGGCCCGTGCGAGCTGGTAGGGGGGAGCCGCAGCCGCGGGGAGGGCAGCCCGACCTCTCCCTCCCTTCCTCTCCCCGGGCCCCCCCCCCCCCCTCAGATGCAGAGTGACACGCACGGAAGCGCTGCAGGCAGAACTCACCTCCCTGCCTTCCACTCGCCGCTGGTCTCCTCCCACTCTGCATAGATGCTGTTACACACTGCTTCCGGCTAAACAGGAAGCAGTGTGTAACAGCATCTATGCAGAGCGGGAGGAGACCAGTAGCGATTGGAACCAGGGACGGAGATGAGTTCTGCCTACAGCGCTTCCGTGCGCGTCACTCTGCATCTGAGGGGGGGGGGGGGGCCCGGGGAGAGGAAGGGAGGGAGAGGTCGGGCTGCCCTCCCCGCGGCTGCGGCTCCCCCCTCCATTATGTGGGGGCAAAGCGGGGGAAGCTACCTAATATATCCTGGGGGGCAGCTACCTACCTAATCTATCCTGGGGGGGGCAGCTACCTAATCTATCCTGGGGGGCAGCTACCTAATCTATCCTGGGGGGCAGCTACCTACCTAATCTATCCTGGGGGGGCAGCTACCTACCTAATATTTCCTGGGGGCAGCTACCTACCTAATCTATCCTGGGGGGGCAGCTACCTACGTAATCTATCCTGGGGGGCAGCTACCTACCTAATCTATCCTGGGGGGGGCAGCTACCTACGTAATCTATCCTGGGGGGGGAAGCTACCTACCTAATCTTTCCTGGGGGGGGGGGCAGCTACCTACCTAATCTATACTGGGGGGGCAGCTACCTACTCTACCCTATCCTGGGGGGCAGCTATCTACCTAATCTATCCTGGGGGGGGGGCAGCTACCTAATCTATCCTGGGGGGCAGCTACCTAATCTATCCTGGGGGCAGCTACCTAATCTATCCTGGGGGGCAGCTACCTAATCTAACCTATACTGGGGGCAGCTACCTAATCTAACCTATACTGGGGGGCACCTACCTAATCTAACCTATACTGGGGGGCACCTACCTAATCTAACCTTATACTGGGGGGCACCTACCTAATCTAACCTATACTGGGGGGCACCTACCTATCTAACCTATACTGGGGGGCAGCTACCTCATCTAACCTATACTGGGGGACAGCTACCTAATCTAACCTATACTGGGGGGCACCTACCTATCTAACCTATACTGGGGGGCACCTACCTATCTAACCTATACTAGGGGCACTTACTTATCTAACCTGTATTGGGGGCACCTAGCTAGCCTATACAGGTGGCAACTATACTGGCTACCTATATTGGAGGCACCTACCTAACTAACCTATACTGGGGGCACCTACCTATCTAACCTATGGTGGGGGCAACTATTCTGGCTATCTATATTAGAGGCACCCACCTAGTTAACCTGTACTGGGGGCACCTGTCTAACTTATCTAACTTATACCAGCGGCGCCTGCCTATCTAACCTATACTGGGGGCAACTATACTGGCTACCTATGCTGGAGGCACCTACCTGGCTAACCTATACCGGGGGCAACTATACTGGCTTACCTATGCCTGGCTACCTATACTGGGGGGACCTATAGCTGGCTATAGGGATTCGGATATGTGTGTGCGTCGGGTGTTGCCGGGGGAGGGGGGGGCTGTTGTTGCCGGGGGGGGGCTATTGTTGCCGGGGGGGGGCCCACATCCAGATTCCGCATCGGGGCCCAGAGGTTTGTAGCTACGCCACTGGGCACAGCGCAATCTATTCTTCCACACCGCTCTGATAAACAGGTAGACAAGGAGAGCTGACCAATCCACTTAGGTAGAGGGGGAGTTGATCAATCCAACCATTCAATGGCCTATATACTGTTTTATACTGGGTATCACCTACAGTACAGCGCCAGGTTCTGTTCAAACATAGCACCAGCATATGATTTTATTTTATTTATTTTTTATGTGGTGTGCAATGTATACGGCGAGTATATCCCAAACTCTATATTTTAACTGGCAAAGTTGGGGGGGGGGGGTTGTTTTATACACCCAGTCGTCTTATACTCCGGAATATACGGTAATTAAAGTAATTAAAGTATGATAGATATCATTTAGTTAGTAGTCTTCCTACACATCAGGGATACACTGTCTTTCCCCCTCATCCACATTGTCCACATCTTATTGCTAGCCATACACTATGTGAAATCCACCCAATCTAGCAACTGATCCATATTTCCCTCCATATTTCCCTCATCCCAAATCAATCAAGAAATAGTCATTGTTTTACTGCCTTGAACTACTAAATTTAGGTCTCAGCTGTCTGATTTCTATTGAAACATCAAACATAGCTTGAATGGGAAACCTTATATATTGGAAATGGCACCGCCGCATTGCTTTGCACTGCATTTATTGGTGCAACACTAGTGGTGGGTGGCATTCAACGGCATTCGAAGTCTGATTGACTTTGAGTGGAGCAAGTTGGTTAAATGAGTGCCACTACCCACTACCAATGATTGTTTGCTGGATCATGTGAACATCACCAGTATAATCTGATTACGTTTTCATCAATATTTTTAATTGTGATTATTTGATCGAGGTTCTAGTTTTTCATCAAATTTGATCCACAGTTTTTATTAAATATGACTAGCTTTAGGCCAAGTGTTATGTTGCTCTGATATTGGCTTGAGGCTGACAATGGTTTATGGTAAACTACATATATACATTTTTGGCACTATGTATTCTCACTACATTATATGTAAAAAGCAGCTCAATCAGAAGTGTTTTCTTTCTGCTGAATAATCACTGATGACTAGAACCATTTCATACTTCATCTCCATGCAGCAATGCATTAGGGTTTGTACATACTACCTGCAACTTTGCTAGTGATTCTTCCAAGTGTATTTCCTGAAACAGGTGTGTCTGACCTTGGGGTGGGGTGGGGGGGGGGGAGCACAAAGGTGGCATGATGGCTGGCTGGTGGGGCCCATTTGGGTGATCAAATTCAATGTTTATGTGACGCGCTTTAGATATTTTTTGCCTATCTCCGGTATTAAGACCTAAGTCTAAGCTAACTAGTTTAGCAGTGCTAGGAACCAAATGTAAACATCACAACAGAACTCAGAGGCTTTTGAGAAGAGCAGATTGTCCAAATGATGGTGCTAATATGGAAGAAAAGTAAAGTTACGTACAGATGTACTTGGCTAGTTAGCTGGCATGCTTTAATCATTACTTGCTACCAAGCTGCTCCTGTGTGGACAGATCACAGACAAATCATTCCAGCCCCCAGCCTGTGTCTGACTCCACAAGCAAGGGGAAGGGGAAGAGGCAGGAGGGAGAGAAACACTGTGTGTGTAATTCCTTATCTTAGTAGCTAAGCATTGCTGCAGACTAGAGCTGGTATTTTACATATAGGAAGTTTTGAATCAAGACAACATGTATTGGCTAAAACAAAAAGCTTTCAGCTCCTCAGACTCCATTCCTGCTGACTTACGACACTAGAACATACAATCAGAAGGAGACAGAGAGATTTTTTTTTTGCAAATATAAATGTCATCCAGATACATTAATCACAAGGGATTGTAAGCTATTTAAGGCAAATAGATAAAACCCTTGGTTTACTTAACACCTACACAGGCCCGTTTTTAGGGCCGTGCGGCCCGTGCCGCCGCCCTGGGCGCTGTTGTGAGGGGGGCGCTGTAAAGGAGGGGGGAGCCGGAGCTGCGGGGAGGGCAGCCCGACCTCTCCCTCCCTCTCCCCGGGCCGCCCTCCGTGCTCCCCCCTCAGACGCAGAGTAATTACGCAGCAGGAAGCGCTGTGCATAACTACTCACCTTCCTGTGTTCCACTTGCTGCTGATCTCCTCTCTGCATACACTCTGATACACACGCTGCCTCCTGTTTAGCCGGAAGCAGCGTGTGTATCAGCGTCTATGACGCACGAGAGGAGATCAGAGGCGAGTGGAACGCAACAAGGTGAGTAGTTATGCACAGAGCTTCCTGCTGCGTAATTACTCTGCGTCTGAGGGGGGAGCACGGAGGGCAGCCCGGGGAGAGGGAGGGAGAGGGAGGGCTGCCCTCCCCACGGCTCTGGCTCCCCCCTCCTTTATGGGGGGCACCTACCTACCTAACCTATACTGGGGGAAGCTGCCTATCTAACCTATACTGGGGGGCACCTACCTAATCTAACCTATACTGGGGGGCACCTACCTAATCTAACCTATACTAGGGGGGGGGGCACCTACCTATCTAACCTATACTGGGGGGCACCTACCTATTTAACCTATACTGGGGGGCAACTACCTATCTAACCTATACTGGGGGCACCTACCCATCTAACTTATACTGGGGGGCAGCTACCTAATCTAACCTATACTGGGGGGGCACCTACCTAATCTAACCTATACTGGGGGGCACCTACCTATCTAACTTATACTGGGGGGCAGCTACCTAATCTAACCTATACTGGGGGGCACCTACCTATCTAACTTATACTGGGTGGCAGCTACCTAATCTAACCTATACTGGGTGGCACCTACCTAATCTAACCTATACTGGGGGGCACCTACCTAATCTAACCTATACTGGGGGGCACCTACCTAATCTAACCTATACTGGGGGGCACCTACCTAATCTAACCTATACTGGGGGAAGCTGCCTATTTAACCTATACTTGGGGGCACCTACCTAATCTAACCTATACTGGGGGGCACCTACCTAATCTAACCTATACTGGGGGCACCTACCTATCTAACCTATACTGGGGGCAGCTACCTATCTAACCTATACTGGGAGGCACCTACCTAATCTAACCTATACTGGGGGGGGGCACCTACCTAATTAACCTATACTGGGGAGCACCTACCTAATCTAACCTATACTGGGGGGCACCTACCTATCTAACCTATACTGGGGGGCACATACCTATCTAACATATAGTGGAGGGCACCTACCTATCTAACCTATACTGGGGGAAGCTACCTAATCTAACCTATAATGGGGGGCACCTACCTGATCTAACCTATACTGGGGGGCAGCTACCTATCTAACCTATATGGGGGAACCTACCTAATCTAACCTATACTGGGGGGGGCACCTACCTATCTAACCTATATTGGGGGGCACCTACCTATCTAACCTATACTGGGGGGCACCTATCTATCTAACCTATATTGTAGGGCACCTACCTATCAAACCTATACTGGGGGCACTTACTTATCTAACCTGTATTGGGGGCACCTACTTACCTAGCTAGACTATACAGGTGGCAACTATACTGGCTACCTATATTGCAGGCACCTACCTAACTATCCTATACTGGGGGCATCTACCTATCTAACCTATGCTGGGGGCAACTATTCTGGCTACCTATATTAGAGGCACCCACCTAGCTAACCTGTAGTGGGGCACCTACCTATCTAACTTATACTGGGGGCGCCTGCCTTTCTAACCTATACTGGGGGCAACTATACTGGCTACCTATACTGGAGGCACCTACCTGGCACCTACCTAACCTATACCGGGGGCAACTATACTGGCTCACCTATGCCTGGCTACCTATACTGGGGGCCTATAGCTGGCTACCTATACTGGATTACCTACTCTTGGCTACCTATACTGGGGGGGGCCTATACTGAGTGCAACTAGACCTGGCTAACCTATACTGCGGGTGCCCATACCTTGCTCGGGGGGGGGGGGGGCGCAATTTTTACACCCTCGCCCTGGGTGCATTTTAGCCTAGAAACTGCACCTACATAAACTCAGGCTAACATGGAAAGTTTTTTAGTAGACTCTATCCTGTTCAGTGTATGCTGGTGTACCCTGGAAACAGTTAACTATATGATACTGAGCAGGGGTGGGGTGGGGGCACAGTGATTCCCAGGAGGGGCCAGTGCTCTAGTGTAGCACCACCACTGGTGATCAGACATGCCAGTAGACTTTCCTGATTGCAATTGTTATTGTTGCTGCTTGTCCTCCCTCCCCCTCCATAGAGTAGTGCAGTCTGCTCAGCAGATAGACAGGTAGCATATTTGTACAGGGGAAGATCACAAGTAACACTCACTAAAGGTGCCTGCTGATCACACAATATTTTTCTAAGATGCATCTTTCAATCACATTTATACGATCAAATTGTACAGAAAACCATGTAGTATGTGGAGAAAATAAATGAAAACGATTTTATGGTCAATTAGAATAGAAAATGTTGTCTATCGGAATGTTGGATTTTGCGACCGTATCTGAAGAGAAATAGTGCCATAATCGTCTGGTTTATGCAAACAATCAATAATTACCCTCCGGCTACGTTTGATCCTGCAAATTTGATTGAATGCTTGCATTCGATTAAACTATTGCACCATCAATGGGCACCTCTACACCTCAGGTGTGTACTGGGCTTTAGTGGGTATCTGTCTCTTTTAACAGGCTGAGTATGACCACTAACTGCGCTGCGTTCGCGGTGTCTGACACTCCGTCATTATGCCTGTTCCTGTGTACTAACAAGCGCTGCCATATTTTACACTTTATTATCAAATAAATCCCGTCCTTCTGTTATGTTAACTGAGGCTTAAATGATACAATGTGCAAACGCGCCCAGCCAGCAGTCTTCACACCTCCTCGGCAGACTGCAGAATTGTTACATGAACCCATCTTCAGAGTGAATGAATAGCTGATTAGGCCTTGGGCACTTGGTTGTAACACATTAGACACATCATCTGCTTTTCTTACTGCATCGGAACTCAGTTATAAAATTCCAGCTTGCTCCCAATCTATGCAGTCAAGCTGTACCTTGTCCCACAAGAACCTCCTTTCCTGTGTTGCTAAAACACCTTCCTTCTGAGAAATTGCCACACACTGACTACACCAGAAAGACATAAAAAATTGCTTAAATAATGCCTTTGTTACAAAAGGATGCATTCTTCCTGGTGATCTACAATAACTGCCAAGTCCTTATTGTCATTGTTGCTAAACCTACCACATCCCCTTTCCCAAGTAAGAATCTGATCACAGGCATCATTTATTCCACAGCCTGGGGCTCCATTGCTTTATTAATTTTTACTGCTCCGCCCATATAAGCATACAACATGCCAGGGACTTGGACACAAGCTTCTTTCTTTTCACATACCTGATGAACTCCTCTTCCCTGAAGAAAACACTGCTGCTGCCAGACAATGAGATTTCTCCTTGAAAAATGTGACTCATTAACATTTTACCAGCTCATTTCTTGTGCGTGTTATGGTCTAAAGTCCCTCACAGAAACTGCCTACTTAAAGACGACCCCGAGCGGTATTCCAGCTTCAAAAGTACAGGCACAGCTGCACAGCCCATGATAGCAGGTTTGCTTCAGCCCTGTCACATTTCAGAATGAGGCTTGGAGCTGAATTTGGCGGTTACCTGACATATGCTCCCTGTACATCAGCGGCAATATTATTTCTGTATGGGTGTGACCTCACTTCCCTGTGACAACATAACATCCACAGTTCAAACTTTTCTCCATGCTTTGCATTCCAGTTAGTGCAATAGGCTGGAGTAGGGTGTGGCTGTGCATCACCCACACACTCAGTTGACTTATGTGGGGAAGTGGGTGATCCCCCCAAACACTTTGGATTTGGTGCTATATAAAAGAATTTTTTCCAGTAAGGCTGTTCCATTAGACGATAAGGACTTAGTACTTGGTGACTTGCACTCATTTTTCTTCTTTTCATCATTTTATAATCTGGATTCCTTCCCACATACCCTATGCAGTAGTGATCCAGCATATTGGCCAGTGGCCACAGGTCAAAAACATTTCCTTTTGGGAGAAGCAGGGCCAGATTTACCATAAGGCACTGTAGGCACATGCCTACAGGTGCCTGATGATGAAAGGGCGGCTCACTCCCTTCCTTAGCACCTCTCTCCCTCCTTCCCTTTGCAGAGTCCTGATGAGAGTGTAAATGAGAGGTTACTCACCCAGCTCTCAGCATTCCACTGACAAGATCTCCCTTCAGTCAGGGGCACCTCTATGTAATTAATACTGAGTTTCTTCTAGCTACCTAATACTTGGGGGCACCTCTACCTACTTAATATTAAGGGTACTTCTGGCTTCCTACTACTAAGGGGCCAGCCAGCACACTTGCAGTGCAGTTTGGAGGGGGTTTGGAGGTTCATGGAGGATGAAGTCTAAGGTGCTAGGACATCTGTGCCTATAAGTGAGGTAAATCCAGGTCTAGGGAAAAGAAAAAACTGGAAGACTCTACAATACACAACTGTGTGTAGACAAGGAAAATCTCTCCTCCACAGGCCTATATGGTATTTGCCTGGTCATGTAAAGTAAAAGTATTTTATGAGTATTAGTATTCTTATTCTCATATTAAAGTGTACCTTGTGAGAAAACGCGGAAAAGCCGCCGCGCGTTCTGACAGCAAGGCGGCTGATTCCGCCTCCAACGCGGCGGTTTGCACACGGAGGCGTGCGTCTGGTAACATGGCAGAATGCTGAAAAGCCGCCGCATGTACTGACAGCGAGGCGGCTGGTTCCGCGTCCAGCGCCCCCCGCACGTAGCAGCGTGCCTCTGGTGTGGCTGAATCTGTTAGTTCACACAGGTTTAGGAATACGCGCGCGTGCGCTGAGAACTTTTATGACGGCCAAGAGGGGACCAGCTGACCAGGCTGGTCAGCTGACGCCAGAGCAAGTTTCTATTGGTCCATCACTTAGAGGTGGCGCCAGAGAGCGCTACACTATATATAGTTGCTGCTGGCCAGTCACAAGTTGTCTGCTGTTGCGAACACTACGTGAAAGCACTCAGACCTTAGTCAGATCCTGCAGTGTGTTTGAACCAGGAGGACCTGGGAATTCACACTGAGCCAGATTACTTGAATTGTATTCTGTTTATGCTTAGACCAGTTCCAGGGTGTAGAGACCACGGACCTCACACCCAGACTAGGGAACCTGTGTTATCAACCTGTTATACATCAGACTAGTTCAAGGGTGTAGAGATCACGGACCTCACACCCAGACTAGGGAACTTGTGTTATCAATCTGTTATACATCAGACTAGTTCCAGGGTGTAGAGACCAAGGACCTCACACCCAGACTAGGCATTGTTTGATATCTGTTATGACCTATTGCTTTCCTGACTACTCCTCTGATCTCTGATTCAGTACCTCGCATATCTGATACTCTGTTGCCAAACCCTGCTAGCCTTGGATACCGAACCAGCCTTCTGTCTATGTACCTTATCTGACCGTATGTTGCCGACCTGGCTTGCCCGACCTCGAGAGATATCTCTACTATTAAGAGATAGTCTCCAGATCACTCAGTGACATTTAACTAGATTGTCACTCACTCTCTGGAACTTCCTTCTTTCAGCCTGACTCCGCCCCTTGGGGAGTCTCAGGCTACTGGAAGGTTTCATTTTCCCTAGAGCAGTATTGCCCATACTGTCTCTAATTCCTGTGCTATACTCAAAGTACTACTGTTACACCAAACACTCACATTATCCAGGTGTCCAGAGGTTAGCAATATATCTGTATTATCAGTGATTCTGCAGATCATCAATAATCAGGTATATATCTGTATTCTTGGTGATACTGCAGATCACCAATAATCAGATTCTCTCTGCGTGCTGACACCGATCGTTACAGAACGGCAGACCAAACCCAAATGGACGCACTCCACAACCGTCTAGATGCACTCACCACTACAGTGGAGAATTACACCCGAGTGCTGGACAGTCATCAGACTCAAATCAACGCTTTGTCTAGGACTGTAGAAGTTTATCAGACGGCTGTGGATTCAGTGCGAACTCCTCCTAGCATAGACATGCGCATGTCTGTACCTGAAAGATTTTCTGGTCACAGATCTGACTTCTGGAATTTCAGAAATAGAGTGTTGTCATACTTTGAGTTAAGGCCTAATTCCTCAGGAACCATGGCACAAAGAGTAACTTTCATTAAGACTTTGTTGTCAGGTGATTCCCAGACTTGGGCATATAGCCTTCCAACTGAGCATAAGGCCCTAACCTCGGTGGAAGAATTTTTTAAAGCAATGGCTATAATTTATGATGACCCGGACATTGCCTCTACTGCTGAGCGGAAGCTCAAGATGCTATGGCAAGGCAAAAGTCTGGTAGAGAATTATGCTGCAGAGTTCAGGAAATGGGCAGTGTCGGCTAGGTGGGACTCTTTTGCCCTTTTAGACTGTTTTTTGTCAGGGTTGTCAGATGAGGTCTCTGATCTAATGTTGGGTCATCCTGAACCAAAATCTATCGATGAGGCCATTTCATCAGCCATCAGAATTGATCGACGTCTGCGTTATCAAAGACAGACCAGGGGTAGGAACAACGTGAGATATGTGTCCTACGCTGCACCTCCACCTGTTCCATCTCCCCCCGCTTCACCTCCACCAGAACCAATGCAGATTGGTTGGTCGAGATTGTCCCAGGTGGAACGGAGGCGCAGAGTAACAGAGCAGCTCTGTCTATACTGTGCAGAGGGGGGTCATAAAGTGCAGAATTGTCCTAAAAAGTCGGGAAACGCTGCCACCTAGGCGTAGTCGGAGGTAATACCCTAGGCGCGCAGTCGTTACCTCCAGATGATAAACGTTTGCTCCTTCCCTGTGCGATATCTTGGGAAGATAAGACAGAGATTACTGAAGCCTTCATTGACTCTGGCTCAGCAGCCAATTTTATGGATTTTGAATTTGCTAAAGGATTGGGGATTCCGATCACCCCATTGAAACAACGGATTTGGGTCACTGCAGTGGATGATTCCCCTCTGCAGAGTAACCACCCTGTCTCAGACCCCAGAGTTAAGGGTCACCATAGGGGTGTTACATAAAGAGAGTTTACAATTCCTGGTGTTACAAATGACAACCTCCACGATCATTCTTTGCATGCCATGGTTACAACTTCACTCGCCTCAGATCAATTGGGCTACAGGTCAGCTAACGAGCTGGTCTACCCATTGTTATCATCATTGTCTAGCGAAGGTAACCTTAGGTAAAACCAAGATTCACATGGAGGGTTTGCCAGATCAGTATTCAGAATTTGCGGACGTGTTTTGTCTTAAGTCAGCAGATAAAGTTCCTCCACACCGTCCTTTCGATTGCCCCATTGATCTCAGGTCTGGTTGTATGCCCCCTAGAGGTCATCTCTGTAATTTATCTGGGCCAGAGAAATTAGCCATGCAAGAATACATCCGAGAAAACTTAGCCAAATGTTTTATTCGTCCCTCTCGGTCACCAGCAGGGGCAGGTTTCTTTTTTGTGAAAAAGAAGGATGGAGGCCTCCGTCCATGCATTGATTATCGGGGCTTAAATAAAATTACAGTAAAGAACCGTTATCCTTTGCCCTTGATTGACGATTCATTCACTCAGGTCACTGATGCTAAAATTTTCTCGAAGTTGGATTTAAGGGGTGCATACAACCTTGTGCGGATCAGGGACGGCGATGAATGGAAGACGGCCTTTAACACGCCCGACGGGCATTACGAGTACCTGGTGATGCCCTTCGGGTTGTGTAACGCCCCGGCCGTCTTTTAGGAATTGATCAATGAGGTTTTCAGAGAGGTTTTAGGCAAATTTGTCTTGGTATATTTAGATGACATACTAATTTTCTCGTCTAACCTCTCAGAACACAGGGATCATGTCAAGTTTGTATTACGGAAGTTAAGACAAAACATGCTGTATGCTAAGTTGGAGAAGTGCATTTTCGAGGTGACTTCCGTCGCTTTTCTGGGGTACATAATTTCAACCTCTGGCCTCTCTATGGACCCTGCTAAAGTCTCAGCTGTCTTGGAGTGGCCCCAACCTGTAGGACTGAAGGCTCTCCAGAGGTTCTTGGGGTTCGCCAACTACTATAGGAGGATCATAAAGGGGTACTCTACGGTGATCTCACCTCTCACCAGTCTCACCAAAAAAGGGGCAGATACTCACCACTGGTCCCCTGAGGCCCATGCTGCTTTCTCCACTCTGAAGAAATTGTTCTGTTCTACACCCATATTGAGACACGTTGACATCACCTTTCCCTTTATCGTGGAGATAGATGCCTCAGAGGTAGGGGTAGGGGCTGTGCTGTCTCAGCGTTCTGGGTTACAGGGAAAATTGCACCCTTGTGCCTATTTTTCCCGTATATTTTCACCCGCAGAGAAAAACTACGATATAGGCAATAGGGAACTTCTAGCCATCAAGTTGGCCTTTGAGGAATGGCGCCATTGGCTAGAAGGGGCAGAACATACTATAACCGTTTACACTGACCACAAGAATCTGGAATACATTGAGGGAGCTAAGAGACTTAGCCCCCAACAGGCCCGGTGGTCATTGTTTTTCTCGAGATTCAGATTTGTAATCACGTATACCCCTGGTAGTAAAAACATCAAGGCAGATGCCTTGTCCAGATGTTTCGAGCCTGAGACAGCACAGCCCTCAGACCCAGAAACCATTCTCCCGCAGAAAGTGGTCCTGGCAGCTACTGAGACCTGGAGGGACTGGGCAGAGACGTTGGGTCCTTTCCAACAGGATGTACCAGAGGGGAAACCTGAAGGGCTCATGTTTGTACCAATGCCTTTTCGTCTACAGATATTGCAGCTGTTCCATTCTCACAAGAATGCTGGGCATCCTGGGGCCACCAGAACGCAGGATCTGGTTGCTAGGTGTGCTTGGTGGCCATCATTGGTAACTGACTGCAAGGAGTATGTGAGAGAATGTGCAGTGTGTGCAAGGAGTAAACCCTCCCATCAGGCACCTGTGGGTACATTACAGCCCTTGCCAGTCCCGAATGAACCATCAACCCATCTGTCCATGGATTTTGTGGGTGAGCTCCCCAGGTCTGAGGGCATGACGGTCATTTGGGTGGTAGTCGATCGATTCAGTAAGATGGCCCATTTTGTCCCCCTGAAAGGACCCCCCTCGGCCCAGGAATTGGCCGACCTCTTCATCCTGCATATTTTCCGGCTGCATGGCATTCCGGAAAATATAGTGTCAGATCGGGGAGTCCAATTTGTTTCCAGGTTTTGGAGGGCATTCTGCCATCTGTTAGACATGGAGCTTTCTTTTTCATCAGGCTACCACCCACAGACCAATGGCCAGACTGAGAGAACCAATCAGTCTCTGGAACAGTTTCTGAGGTGTTATGTTGCGGAAGCGCAAACCAACTGGGTCAAATTCTTGCCGTTTGCAGAATTTGCACACAACAATCTGAAAAGCTCTTCCTCAGGATTTTCCCCATTTCAGGTGGTGACAGGAAGGTTACCTAAGTTCACCCCATTACCAGTGGCTTCTACTCCGTTTCCAGCCCTGGAGGATTGGCAAAAGTCATTGAAACAAATTTGGGGAATAGTCAGGAAGAATCTGGGGAAGGCTTTTCAGAGTCAGAAAAAACAGGCTGCCAAAAGACGTTCCGTAGAGTGGGAATTCCGTCCAGGGGACTTGGTCTGGGTGTCCACACGACATTTGGCTCTGAAGCAACTGTCGCCCAAGTTAGGTTCCAGATTTGTGGGTCCTTTTCCAGTGACCAGGAAAATCAATAATGTCACTTATGCCATTGATCTCCCCGCCAGCATGCGAGGTGTGAGATCATTCCATATGTCCTTACTCAAGCCGGCAGTGCACGTGGATTACACTCCCCCCCCCCCTGTGTTGGTAGATGACCAACCCGAGTATGAAGTTGAGAAGACCTTAGACTCACGGCTTGTGCAGAACTTCGTGCAGTATTTAGTCCACTGGAAGGGGTATGGCATAGAGGAAAGAACTTGGGTGCCAGACTGTCGTATGCACGCAGAGGACTTGAAAAGGGAGTTCCATAACTTACATCCTGGAAAGCCGGGTAGGAGTTGTCCGGAGTCCACTCCTCAGGGGGGGGTACTGTGAGAAAACGCGGAAAAGCTGCCGCGCGTTCTGACAGCAAGGCGGCTGATTCCGCCTCCAACGCGGCGGTTTGCACGCGGAGGCGTTCGTCTGGTAACATGGCAGAACGCGGAAAAGCCGCCGCATGTACTGACAACAAGGCGGCTGTTTTCGCGCCCAGCACGGCGGTTTGCACGCAGCAGCGTGCCTCTGGTGTGGCTGAGTCTGTTAGTTCACACAGGTTTAGGAATACGCGCGCGCGCTGAGAGGCAGAACTTTTATGATGGCCAAGAGGGGACTAGCTGACCAGGCTGGTCAGCTGACGACAGAGCAAGTTTCTATTGGTTCATTACTTAGAGGTGGCGCCAGAGAGCGCTACACTATATATAGTTGCTGCTGGCCAGTCACAAGTTGTCTGCCGTTGCGAACACTACGTGAAAGCACTCAGACCTTAGTCAGATCCTGCAGGGTGTTTGAACCAGGAGGACCTGGGAATTCACACTGAGCCAGATTACTTGAATAGTATTTTGTTTATGCTTAGACCAGTTCCAGGGTGTAGAGACCACAGACCTCACACCCAGACTAGGGAACTTGTGTTACCATCCTGTTATACTTCAGACTAGTTCCAGGGTGTAGAGACCAAGGACCTCACACCCAGACTAGGCATTGTTTGATATCTGTTATGACCTATTGCTTTCCTGACTACTCCTCTGATCTCTGATTCGGTACCTCGCATATCTGATACTCTGTTGCCAAACCCTGCTAGCCTTGGATACCGAATCAGCCTTCTGTCTATGTACGTTATCTGACCGTGTGTTGCCGACCTGGCTTGCCCGACCTCGAGAGATATCTCTACTATGAAGAGATAGTCTCCAGATCACTCAGTGACATTTAACTAGATTGTCACTCACTCTCTGGACCTTCCTTCTTCCAGCCTGACTCCGCCCCTTGGGGAGTCTCAGGCTACTGGAAGGTTTCATTTTCCCTAGAGCAGTATTGCCCATACTGTCTCTAATTCCTGTGCTATACTCAAAGTACTACTGTTACACCAAACACTCACATGATCCAGGTGTCCAGAGGTTAGCAATATATCTGTATTATCAGTGATTCTGCAGATCATCAATAATCAGGTATATATCTGTATTCTTGGCGATACTGCAGATCACCAATAATCAGATTCTCTCTGCGTGCTGACACCGATCGTTACACACCTGAAAGCATTTTTAGGAAAACAAATGAGATACTTGCCTCAGTAGAGGGAAACCTCTGGATAAACCAGAGCATTCCCCATCCCCCTCAAGCTTGTCGTTACAGCGGCGGAACCCTCTGAACCTATTTAAGAAGGGCTTGTTGAATAGTTTTGCATGACTGCAATCTCATCCATGTACAAACACGATCACAGATTTTTCCTCCGTGCAAGAGCGGCTCTGTGCTACAGTGTGGGTGCGAGACATTAGTGTGCCTGCACAGTGCAGCCATACTTGATCATGGAGGGGAGCGCAAAAGAAGAAAAGGGTCCCAGCAACCAGCGATGGGCTGCCAGAGAATTGGAGAAGTCTCTGGTAGATCCAGAGTCTTCACTCTTCTGAGGAAAGTATCTAACTTTTTAGTTTATCAAAGTCACAGGTTTGCTTTCATTACACTTAGCGGTTTCTGCTATTTTTTTATATGGTCCTTTTGATGAAGTCCTTGAGATCCTATGTCCTAAAACTGTCAATATAGAAGTTTCTATCTGTTGGAAGATCATTTGTACTACATTTTGTTACAGTGGTGGCAAGAGTGTCATTTTGATTGCAGTTTCTCATGGTTCCAAATAACGATTAATCAATAAGCCATGGCATAATAAAGGGCAATGTGAATGAGTTCTTGCACCCTCCTCTAGTTGCTTTCTAGATCTGTCTGCTCCTTCTCCACTAGGCTGTGTGTAAAGCGCCTTCAGTAAACAGAGCAGCTTCTCAGACTACGCAAAACCCACCCACATCAAGGCAGCAGACAACAGTGACACTTTGCACAGTCCCTCTGTAACAAGACACTGAGAGTTGTCAGCAGCCATTTCTGTGTGAGTCACTCACAAGCTGGCTGAATTGAAGTCAGGTTGGTCTGTCATTGATGACTAAAAAGTCCTTTAAATGGTTACAAATATGAGCCATAAAACAGGACATTAAACAAATGAAGGCTCATACATGCAACTTAATGCACAACCAATCGAACAACATGAACAGCTGCACAACTTGTTGTTTACACAACAAGTACGTACACACGCTCTGATTAACTAAACAACCAACTCATTTAAATATATAAATCCTGCTTGCACATCTACAAGTTTGCATTTAAAAACAAGTTGTTCAATTGACTTGTACACACGTAGCCAACCTGTATGAAAGCTGGGCAGGTTGATCCGCTGGTTGGATCGGGCAAACCGGCAGTTATCAGCTGAACGTCTAGTCTTTCGCAAGCATACACATGCCCAGCTATCATCCAACAGAGCAAGTTTAGATGATAGTTGGATGGAATATTTGCACGTGTGTACGATCCTAATGACATTGTTATGGTGGAGTTACTAATAAATACTATAAAAGACTACATTAAATAATAAATTTGAGCTTCTATTTAATTTGTGATATATTGTAAAGGGTGCTTTCTATATATAAATTTACACTAATTGCCTGAGCACACTTGTGCAGTATAGTGCATTTTTTAGCAATGTATATCAACTTTTAACATTGATGTGTTGCTGAAAAATGCACAGACTCACACAAGTGTGCCCAGGCCCCTGGTGGGCTCTCCAATCTCATCAAAATCTAGGGAGTCTCAGAAGTCTTTGTGAGCCTGACTGCTCCCAAAGACTGGTGGCTCTGTACTGCGCTTGCAATAGAGTGCTGTCTTGCATGCTCACGCATGCGCAGTACAGAGCCGCCCATCACTCGGGCTACCACAGCCTTCTGCAGTGGGGGATTTAAACTGGGGACCCAGTGCTTGAACAAGCAGTCCGTTAGAGGAGTGGGAAGGCTGTATAGGACCCAAGGCCTTCCCTCTCCTTAGGTTAGTATTTGGTTGTTCATTATTTTATTTTGTTTGTAGGTTCACATTAGCTTTAACAGCTATGGCAAGTGCATCCCTCTGGTTGCAGCCCTTTGCCATAGCTGGAGAGATGACACCTGCCAGGTGTTTGAACCAAAGAAAATAACTAAAACACTTGGCAAAGGCCTATTCAGAGTCAGGTTAGGGGATAGGGTAGTCAGCACAGACAGACATGCTCAAGATCAGAAAACAGGTTAGGACATATTATAGACAGAACAGAGTCAATAGACAAGTCAAAGCTGGTAACAGGCCTCTAAATACTGGACAGTAAGCAGGGACAGATCAGCAGTCTGGGTGAATAGAGTTTTCTCAGAAACCTGTCAGTTAAATTGAGTTTCTTTAATGACCCTTGCACCATGCAACAGTTTCAATAGAATATTCTGTATAGATATTGAATCTAATATAGAAAGATCTACTAAAAATCTGGCATTTTTAGTTAGTACTGCAATCAAAATTTTATTCAAATACCAATCGGAAATGCTGGTTCTTTGAGGGATCAATCCTACTGGGAAGTGGGCATGGGCAGAAGCAGTATGCAATCAAGGTTTGGCTTAGCTTTTGGACAAGATTTCTGCTGAGAAAGATTGACCTTCCACGTGTGTGTGTGTGTGCGTGTGTGTACGTGTGCGCGCGCGCGCGCATATGTGTGTGTGTAACCTACCACTAATCTGTGTGTGTGTGTGTGTGTGTGTGTGTGTGTGTGTGTGTGTGTGTGTGTGACCTACCACTAATCTGTGTGTCTGACCTACCATTTATGTGTTTGTGTGACCTACCACCACTAATCTTCTGTGTGTGACCTACCACTAATAATCTCAGCGTAGAGAGAGTTAACTATTTTTTTTTTTTTACTATAGGTAGTGATTTTAATATGCTTTTCGACTAGAATTAATAAACTTTTATATTCTTCTATACGTTTTTTAGGGGCAGCATGGTGGCGTAGTGGTTAGCGCTCTTGCCTTGCAGCGCTGGGTCCCCGGTTCGAATTCCAGCCAGGTCAACATCTGCAAGGAGTTTGTATGTTCTCCCCGTGTCTGCGTGGGTTTCCTCCGGGTACTCCGGTTTCCTCCCACGCCCCCAAAAACATACAAATAGGTTAATTGGCTTCCCCAAAAAATTGACCCTAGACTACGATACATACACTACACTAGACATATGACTATGGTTGGGATTAGATTGTGAGCCCCTCTGAGGGACAGTTAGTGACAAGACAATATACTCTGTACAGCGCTGCGGAAGATGTCGGCGCTATATAAATACTAAATAATAATAATATAATAATAATAATTTTTTTCTTTTTTTGTGCACCCATGAGCCAATACCCTTTATTGGATTTCTGTTGAACTATGTTGGTGGTAGTACACACACAATATTTATTTATCTTTGTCAATTGTACCTTGGTTATTGGAAGGTGTCAGTCTGTTTCCACAAAGTCGCTAAGGATATGTGATTAGTTGTGTTACATTAGGATATGTCTATGTAAGAGCACTTACATGGCTTCATTAAGTAAAACAGATTGGAGCAGAAGTCATGGCGTTACTTAGTACCCAATAAGGTTCCAGTTATTGCACTGGGCAACTGCACAACTTTTGCTCCAGCTCTCTTTGCACTTGTCTTTATAAACAAGCCTCACAGATGGGCAGCGGCTGTTTGTGCATCAAGAGAATTACTGGTGGAACTTCACAGCACTAGATCCTCACATCCGGATGGAAACGTTAATTATAATTTTATAGACTGTCCACCATCGAAAATAAAATGATTAGTTCTTAGAACTTTGTTGTTCCTCCAGTATTTCACTAATCGTAAAACATTGCAGCTCAGTGTTTGTACAACACGGATGACAAAGTACAGCATTTTATTATTGTACATTAGGAGCCTACTTAAAAAAGGACAATATCAGATCAAGAAATCATTTCCCATCAAGAAAACATGACGTTGTAATTGCCAGGAAGGAGGCACACTTTATTAGATTTATCAGCATCATCTTGAGTTTGAAGAACATAAAAGGATGTTTTCAAGACATGTAAGGTATGTTCCTTGAAGTATATATGTATCGGAGTGACTAATGCACCCTGCACTGTTTTTGATTTATGTTGATTGTGCAAAGGTTTTACTGTTAGCTATGTGATACTACTTTGTGGTGACATTGCTTCTTTGTTTCCTCAGTACCTCACCCTCTCCCACCCACTCAGAAAACCTAATAAAACATTTGAAAGAAAGTCATACAAACAATGACTAGCCACTACTGTCTGTCTTCTTTCAAACTGGCTTTTAAAGAAACTCAGTAATGACTGGGGGAGTGATCTATTCAGGCTGTATTTCAATCTTAAATGTTGACAAAGTTTGGAATATCTGGACAGCACTTCTTTGGATTATCTGGACAACACCAATAAAAAGACTACTAACCTATACTCAGACCTATGTATGTGGAAGAGTTATACAGAGCAATACAGGAAATGTTATCCCTAACATCATAAAACTAGAAGAAACATAGAATTATACCACAATGACAAGACACCAGAACATACAGCAGAGCTATAAAAATACCGTAAAGAGCAGACATAGTAATCAGCCTTGCTGACTGAGCACTGGCTGTTGTTTCCATTATCAACTGACCTCTCATTAGTTGAGATAAGTGAAAATAGTAGCTTTCACTTCACCATTGTTTAAAAACAAATCACTGTGCAAAAAAGTGAAAAGCATTGAAGTCAATCTAAAACTACTGTTTAAGTAGCATTAACTATGGTATTATGACCCTATATGGTATTATGGTATTATGTCCCTATAGCACATTACATGTGCCCCCTCAGCATCCTACATGGGACCATTTATACTTTAAAGTAGCTGCATACAACCTGGGTTTTTTATAACAAGCTTTTTTTTTTACAATTGACCCTTAAAGGTTAACTGAAGTGAGGAGAATATGGAGCCTGCCATATTTATTTCCTTTTCAGTAATACCGGTTGCCTGGCAGTCCTGCTGATCCATTAGGCTGATCTATTTGGCTGCAGCAGTGTCTGAATAACAACAATATCTTGTCAGATCTGACAATAATGTCAGAAACACCTGATCTGCATATGCTTGTTCAAGGTCTATGGCTATAAGTATTAGAGGCAGAGGATCAGCAGGACAGCCAGGCAACTGGTATTGCACAAAAGGAAATAAATATGGGAGCCTCTATATACCTCTTGCTTTGTCCTTTAAGGTACATTAAAAAATAGCTTTTTCATTATGCTTCAGTCACTACAAACAACAGGTTAGCAAATATAATAGTAGCATGACAACTACATTTCAGAGCAATAAAAATGGCAAGGTAGGATTATCCAACACCACAGTGTAACATCATGCAGTAAAGCTCTTTGCCTGACATGCTTTAAGACTAAAGGTCACTTCTTCAAAAACTTTTCTGTATCCATATTTTTTTTTTATTTCTTGTGCTAGCGACTAGAGCAGTAATAAGTCTTTCCTATTAGTAAACTATAAAATTCACAAAGCCCAACTGGGTTCCCAAAATGGAGGTAATTTAAAGCACAATTACAGGTCAGCATAACATACAACAAAAACCTGTTTCCCTTCTTATTTTTGCCCATATAGTTATGTTACCAACCTTTGCACCAAAGTATTAATGTAAAATCCCAAGTCTCCCCAAATCATAGTGCATCAGTGGTGGGAACTGCTAATGCATATTTAATAATTCAGTTCTTCCAAAACGTTTTTTTTTCTGTGAGGAAAGTTAGCATGGCCAAATCCAGCCTGCCAAGCCTTTTCTGGTGGCCCCCAAAGCTCTCTACAGTTGTGACCTGCAGGTCATAGCTGTGATGCCGCACAGGGGCGTAGCAATAGGGGTTGCAGAGGTAGCCACCGCATTGGGGCCCTTGGGCCAGAGGGGCCCTGAAGGGCCCTCCCTCAACTACTGTATTAGCTCTCTATTGGTCCTGTGCTCATAATTGGCCATTGGCAAGTTTTGGTGCACCGTATGAATTGCTATGTATAGAGTGCTTGGGGGGCCCCAATGTAAAACTTGCATCGGGGCCCACAACTCCTTAGCTACGCCACTGATGACGCATGCAGGGACCACCTTGTATTGCCAAACTTCCTCCCTCTTTGCTCACTTGTAGGTTATCAGCCACCACAGTAGCAGAAACTGATTAGCAGCTGCCACTATGCCAGCATCAGTAACAACCACTAATTTGCAGCTGCCACTGTGTCAGTAGCACTATGCCTGCATACTGAAAGAGACATGCTAACTGCACAAGGTATATGGGTTATTTCCCGTGGAAATGTGGTATTTGACAAAATGTCACAGGCATGGTGTACCTAATGGCAATTGGCAAACATTTTCTTTAATTTTGCTATTTCGGCCCTCTAGCACTCTTAAAGGACTTACGAGGCCAGAGTTAAAAAAAAAAGTTAAACACCTATGCTGATGTAATATCTTCAGGGGACGCCATCCGTGGCCCCCATTTCATTCCACAGTGTTTGCTTTCTAAATTACATGCTCCGTTGGGGTTTCGACCCCATCATTCGGGTCGCCTTCACTTTCCACAATAAAGATGGCCGCCAGGTCTTGCCGCGCTTACGCAGTTCTCATAGCCGCAAGTGCGGCTGCGCAGTTCTGAGTCCTCCTCCAACCCCGTCATGGCTCCCGGCAGTCTCGTGGATGTAAAGTGCAAGAGACTGCTGGGAGCCATGAAGGGGCTGGATGCAGAGCTGAGCAGCCGCATTCAGAACTATGACAACTGCGGCAAGCGCAGCAAGACCTGGAGGCCCTATTTATTGTGGAAAATGAAGGCGACCCGAGGGATGGGGTCGGGACCCCACCGGAGCATGTAATTTAGAAAGAAAACACAGTGGAATGAAACACGGGGCGCGGATGGCATCCCCTGAAGATATTATATCAGCATAGGTATTTAACTCTGGCCTCGTAAGTTCTTTAAAGTGGATCTGATATGAACTTTTACTCATTGCATAATTGTGTTCCTTTCCTATTGTTTATAGGGCATTCCTCAAGACAAATACTTTTTTGTTTTAATACTCTAATTCCCTATAAACTAAACAAGATTTTCAGAGAGCCTTGGCATTTTCAGACAGTAGCAAGGGCTCATGGGAGCTCAGTCTGGGCAGTAGGAGGGGGAGGTATTACTAGCCAGAAATTTCAGATGCAGAGGGGAGGAGAGAGGAGGAGGGGGGATTAGGTTTTTTTACAGGCTGAGTGCTGATAAGCTTGCCTGTGTGTAATGTTCACAAACAACATGGCTGCTGTCATTGTATCGCAGGAAGAAATAATCATATGCTATTGAAGCTGTTTGCAGCTAGATTTGCTGTGTAAACTATGTAAACTTTCGATAAGATATATAGGGCTTGATTCACAAAGCAGTGCTAACCTACTTAGCACGTCTAAAGTCTTTAGACGTGCTAACCAGGGTGCTAAGTAGGTTAGCACCAGATTTCTCAATCAGATCGCGTGCAAAGTTTTTTGCGTAAAGTTTTTCGCGCGAAAAGCTCGTTTAGACGTGCTAAGGGGGTTTTCACAGGCGTGCTAACAGTTAGCACCGCTTTGTGAATCAAGCCCCTAGACAAGTTACTTGTTATAGTTAGAGTTTCATCTCGGATCCGCTTTAAGAACAGCAATATAGCCCTTGGCACCCCTGATCTAGGGCCTCAGTCAAATGGTTTTAATACCATTAAAAACTAAATTAGGGAGAACTGTCAATTTAATTCATTAGGCATGGATGGGGTGAGTGGTGGAGGAACAAGGGCTGCATCGATCAGTACAAAGCGAGAAGTGGAGGCTTTCTGAATAATTTTCAAACAGATGTTCCACTAGCTGAGCATCTTGTATGTACAGTGCAAGGCTGGATTTGTACTTTTTGCCTCCTAAGGCCAACTATCACTAGCCGTCCCCCTCAGCAATAATATCGTACCCCCCCCCCCCCCCCCCAAAACACACACATTTTAAATTACAGAATTTAATAGTCATTATACCCCCGGATAAAAGAAATACAAGCCCTTTGCTACAAGAATAAAGGATTAAGTAGTTACATGCTTCCAGATAAAACAAGGATGTGTTTACATGCCTATTGATACGGTATAGATAGCCAGCTGCACCACTCGTCTCATCTCTGCCGGGCAGAGTCTTATACGCCAGAATATACAGTACCCTTTTTAGATTTGGGCAAAATAGTGGCATTTTAGTTTGTACCTCTGACATTGTCTTTGACTCTGAATTCCTGTTGTACATTGCTAGACACCTTGATTAGAGTAAAATGGGATGTCAAAGAAATATCTTACATTGCAGAAGATAAGATATTACTTTTCAACCACCGCTAAATGATTCTTTCCTTTTTTGTTTTGAAAATCGCTATTGTAGAACTGTTTAAAGGGCAGAACAGATAAGTAGAATATAGTCAAATTTGTGCAGCAGAATATTAATATGAAAAAAGCTGGCCCTTTGCATTCTTTAAATAAACCTTTACAAAGGAGTAAAATGAGGCAAATGTAGTCAATAAACTTTAATTGGCAATCTACACAGACCAGAAACAATAAAACACTTGCAAGATATTTATAGAAACATCATTACAATCTTTACTATTTACTTTATGAATATTATATTTGTGCTAGATGCCCTTAATAAAACATGATAGCTGCTTAAAATACAGCAACAGCCTGGCCAACATCTCAATGACCTTTTTGTCCATTAGCTCTGTCATGTCCAAAGGAGCGTGTCCTTTTTCTTGTGAAAAATGAGTGCTGTGGACAGACAAACTACCACAGAGCACTATAGTAATTCGGTACTCTACTATGGCAATGCAGAATTGTAAACAAACTGCTTTATTGGATGGCTACTGCAAAGCACTTTATCTAATCCCAGACCTATACAACAGACAACTGTAATGAATTGCAGTTAGGGAAGATGAAAAAGCACTAAAGGCAAAACAAAACTACCTAATAGCAGAAACTAACCAAAGCAGTGTAATGCTGGGAATAGATGGTTTGTTTCTGCCGTGTGTTTTTGCTCTCGATCGTTTTTTGTCGCTCGATTTCAGATCTCGATTCAGCTCTCGATTCTTATGTTCCTCTCATTTTTCGTAGCTTTTTCCATTCACTTCTATCAGAAATCGAGCGGCAAAACAATCGAAAGTGAGATCGGACATGTCGGAAATTATCTATCGAACCATCTAATCAGCTACAAAATGAACCGTGTATTCCCAGCATAAAGGAGATAACAAAACTCAAAACTAGTAATGGAATAAAAAGCGAAGGTGAATTCTTAACAGATGGGTTGAAATTTACATCCAGTAAAGGCAACCGTCCAATCTAACAAGGTATTGCCTACTTGCTGGATCAGCTACAGTTAAACTGAAACTTCTAGATTATTAAAGCAGAACGGAAGTAAAGAAAGTAGCCCAGCATATAGCAAGGTCACATTTAGCAACATTTTTAAATTCTTACTTTTTAAAATTATATTTTATTAAATATAATGGCCTCAATTCACTAAGCTTAACTCCTGTCTTTAATAACTCTTCTGAGCTGTTTTACAGTTGTCACCATGGTGATATAATTGTGATAACTGTAAAACAGCTCAGAAGAGTTATTAAAGAGAACCTGTACTGAGTAAAAATATTTAAAATAAACACATGAGGTAACTTCAAATGAACATTACATAGTTACCTTGCCATCAATTCCTCTCAGAAGCTCACCATTTTCTTCTGACAATAATCCCTTCCAGTTCTGACAATATTTTGTCAGATCTGTAACATATCAGTTGCTGTCAGTAAAATATCAGTTGCTGTCAGTTATAGCTGAGAGGAAAACTGATGTACCAGGTAATGTCCATGTTTCCCTATGGCTCAAGTGGGCGATGTTACAGTTTAACTGTGTGCTGACCAGAAAGCTGTTATGGGTACTGACCATTTTCAAAATGGAGGATGGATAATTCCCTTGATCACAGTGAACAAACAGGATGCGGGACAGGAGAAAGACACTGAGGAGTAGACTACATGGAAGGTAAGTATGACTTGTGTATGCTTATTTTGACTTTTAATTTTCAGTTCAGGTTTTCTTTAAAGACAGGAGTTAAGCTTAGTGAATTGAGGCCATTGTCAGTAAAAGTATTGAGCAGCTCTTAGATTAAGATTGAAGCGAGAAAAGTGAAGGCTCTGGATCCTATAGAGCCTTCCCGATCCTCTCTTGGTGTCCTTGTTCCAGCGCTGTCATCCCTGTTGCAAGTGTTCATTCGACCAACTGGACAAATACGCCTTTGGGAACCCTCAGAAGGCTTCCGGAGCACTCATGTCGCAGAGTGCTCCTGAGTATGGGTGGATCTGTACTGTACATGTGTGATTGCACACTTGCGTGTGTGCAGTGCTGAGCCACCTGTCTTCAGAAGCAATCTGGAACACAAGTGCTCCCGAAGACTTCCGAGGGCTCCCGGAGGCTGAAAATTAAAATAGGGGACATCGCTGGAACAGGCGGTCGACAGTTTGCCGGTGTGTACAGTCTGTTGTGAGGCCGTTAAGGCTGGTTTTGACTGATCCGCTCGGTGGATCAGGTAAAACCAGCCTTATCAGCCTGCCTTCAGACTGTACACACGAGGAAACTGTCGTCAGAACAGCCGCCCCGTAGGCGGGTCTGATGACCCGTAGTTTTAGGAAATCAGGCGTGTGTACGCGCCTTAAGACTGCCAGAGATAAAGTCCAGCTTCATGGCTCTAGAAAATAGGAAGGGCCGGGGGGAGGCTGCATATCGTACAGCACTATTGAAAATGGTGGTAGGTAATGGAGAGAATTACAGGGCAGTGCTGGTCAGCAGCAGTAGCCTTGTCTTTTTTTTAAGTATTTTTAACAATTTAAGTTTAAACAATTCATCCTTTATAGCAAGGGTGTCAAACTCAAATACAAAGTGGGACGAAATCGTACACTGAGACCTAGCCACAGGCCAACCTCAATGTCTACTGGCCATTTTCCTCCCAGGTGTCTAATGGCCCCCTCCAGCCCCAATTCAGTTCCCTTGTGTCTAGTGGACCCCTCCCTCCTCTATACAGTTCCCTGGTGTCTGGTGTCCCTCTCTCCCCTATACAGCTCCCTGGTGTCTAGAGGGCCCCACCCTCCACCATACAGTTCCCTGGTGTCTAGAGGCCCCCACCCTCCCCTATACAGTTCCCTAGTGTTTAGTTATTTTCTCCATCTCTCCAATATGGCTTCCCTGGTGTTCTAGGGCTTCACCTCCAATATAGCTGGTGGTCTAGAGTGGGCCAAACATAATGCAAAGTGGGGAGACAACTTTATGGTCAAATTTAATGGCCCTGAGGGCCAGATTTGGCCCGCGGGCAGAAGTTTGACATGTTTGCTCGATAGCAATGTGAACAACTCATTACCAGATTGTTATTGCTTGATTGCCGTTGTTACTACTAAGGGTGGCACAACTAGTTATTAGGGCAATTACTTTTTCACATAGGGCTATGTAGGTTTGGAAAATTAATTTTTACTTAATAAATGAAGTCATCAGTTCATCACCTAAAAACTGCATTTTGTGTTAACTTGGGTTATATCTATGTCTAGTTAATTTTTTCTGATGATCGGAAAACTTTAAGTGTGAAAAACTTGCAAAAAAATAGGAAATCAGGAAGGGGACAAATGCCATTTCATAGCACTATATATGGCAGGTGCTATGATGTATTGTCCCCAAAACAAAATCTACAGAAGAGTTACTGCCAAGGGATATGGTGTAAGCGGTGCCAAAATCTATTTACATTCTGAGCTGTCAAACCATCACATCCTGTTGAGACATCTCATTCTCTCTGAAATTCTCCAGGGATAGATAACTTAGTAGTAATCAGAATCTTCAGTAATCTGCATCTCACTGATGAAGAGGGTCAAGTGGAGGTTTAAAGAGGAAGATGGACAGACCATATTTAGCCTGCAAAGATTTGTATACCCCATAGCATCTCAGCATGGACACGTATACCTCCAGTAATAGCTGACAGCCTAGAGGAGAACCTTTACATATTTAACATACAGTATGTAACAATAGGATGAAATTGTAACAATTCATAGAAGGAAGTTTTTTCCTCCACCCTTGAAGAATCATTGGTCTTAGTTGGCCATGTGGTTTTTCACCAATATGTGATGTGAGCACTGTGATAACTTGGTGCCATTGGTTGTCAGTGTCAGGGCTGTCAGAACAGTGCAGTACAGTGCAATGTGAATGCCAGTAAAAGCCCAACATTTGACACTATTGCCATAGAATAGCTGTAACTTCCATCCAACACAAAATATTATTTCCTCTCTATGAATTAGCCATAATCCCCCAGCAGTCAATACTGTTTCCCTTCCATCACCTAACTGTGCCACCCCTTCCACCCAATGAAAAATACCCCTCGAAAACCTAGGCATACTTCACTAATGGGATAGTAAAATATTAATTCCTCTACATATCCTAACTATACTCTAACAATAAATACTACTCCCACTCCATAAGTTGCCCTACCTTCGTTTCAAGAATAAAATAATATTCCCCTCCATGTCCTACCAAACTCTCCTTATAAACAAGCCTCTTAAACTCCCCAAATTACTCCCCAGATGAATAAGTCCAGCATTTATACCACTCACAGGTGCCTGCACTAAAACGACCCTTTTCCTAAGTATTCAAATGTGTATAACCAAATCTTAGAATGCCAGAATATTGATTGCATACACAGAAACCATTAAGTACCTCCATTTGTTTAAATGTTGAAGTGGAAATCCAGTCATAACTTGTATTTTTGGGAACTACAGTCTGTTTCTTAATATTTCTGTTTGGGTCCTATCTTCCACTCCTTTTTATCTCCAAACAAAAGAGAGGAAATAATGGAAGTGTCTTCAATGTAGATGCAGACAGAAGTACAAATACTTTTGATAGTTCAACGAAGAAGAGTTACAACTAATATTTTTGCCAGGAACGCTTCGCTTGGACCGGATGGTTAAAGGTGTGCACTATTGATATTAGGTTTCTATTTATCTGGTTCCCCATTTGAGAGTTTTGTTCAACTACTGGCTCTTTCGCCTTCAGTCTGCAGCTGCTATACATTTAGGAAACCTGCGGGAAACAATAGCAACAATGTGATAAACATACACGAAATTTTCATCTATCTAGCTGTCTCATTGGTTCATAACTCTGCAGAAAGGAGGAAGTAACATGTATTTCTCTTTTTGTATTACTGCAGTTTGGCTGTTTTACTGCAATGGTGCAATCTTTTCATGTGATGAAGGGATCCTTACGTCCAAAAAGATCCTTGCATGCATATGCAGCAGCTGTGAGTAATCACTCCTATCTCACTAACAGGTGACCCATGCAAGGTAGCTTCCTCAGTCATTCATTGTAAGCATACGGGTGAAAAAGATCTGAGCAAGCAACAGGGTATGTCAGCATGTCAATGTAAAGTAGCTTGTTTCAATACTTGGAACATACAATGCTGATTAAATAAGGATTTTTTTTCCTAGGGAAAGTGCAGCCCAGGTCTAGTTTCTCTTTCTTTTTAAATAAACTAAATTCCCACTCTTATCCTCACTACATGTTAAGCTTGGTGGTGTATTCTCCACAGTCAGCATGCAACGCATGAGCTGGCGTGGAGGAGGTACACACACTAGCACCAGGAAACAGGCTATCCCTAGTATAGTGGAGGGGAGGACTGACTCCAATAGGAGATTGTGGCGCACAGAGCCGGTGCAGATCTGACAGCCACAAACAATGCTTTCGTTATAACGTCTCAGCGCAAAGTAGCGCTGAGCGCACAAACCAGAACTGAGGAGATCAGGACAGGTAGACAGAATGAACGCTTGCTTGCTAGCTAGCGGCTACTTAGCGACAGCAAGCGTCCAAAACCAGACAGACTGGAATGAGGCAGCCAATGCGATGCGGCGATGGCGTGCCTCACAAAGACAGGACAGGACAGTCAGAAAATAGCAGGATTAAGATAGATGAACGTAACACAGATAAATATACAATAAGTATGTTTTCCTAGCGTATTACAATTACAGCTATCAATGAAACTATTTGTAACTTCTGACTAACATATGTATATATCGGCAATGAACCGATATATGACATAAGCAGGAACGCTGACTAACACTGGAGCAAAACAGGGAACAGGGCTCAGAAGGATTCGCTATCTCTTCGCAGAGATGAACGCAATCCACAAACGGTAACAGGACAGGATTCAGAAGGATTCGTTATCTCTTCGCAGAGATGAACGCAATCCACAAACAGTGACAGAACAGGATTCAGAAGGATTCGTTATCTCTTCGCAGAGATGAACGCAATCCACAAACAGTAACAGAACAGGATTCAGAAGGATTCGTTATCTCTTCGCAGAGATGAACGCAATCCACAAACAGAACCAGGAGCAGGGTAACTACCTCAGCACGGGTGGTCACGGTACGCGCAACCTACCAAAACGTGCTGGAAAGCTGACTAACTGCACACAGGATATAAACAGTTCGTGTACGTATACATCAGCGACACTGATGTATTAACGTAACACAAATACAAGGAAAATAATAAACGTGCTGGTATGCATATATATTGGCAATGAACCAATATATGATGCAAAGACCAGCAAAGTATCTTTATAACAATAAACACGATCGGGGGCTAAAGCGACAGCAAGGCAGGCTTAAGCTGAAGCTATGAAAACCCAAGGAAACCCTGCAGGAAGCAGATCTTTATACTGAGGTCATCCAATGGGAGCAGACATGCAGATTCCCACACAGGTGAATGATAATCAGTCACAAGCTGACAGCAGGGAAAAACAGACAAAGCTATACAGCTTGCATGGAAATAGATCAGAACTGCCTGAGCTGCAGCACTACTTCCAGCAATAGCTGCTGCAGCAGCGATCATTACAGTACCCCCGCCTTTAAAAGTGGATTCCAGACGCTTTTCAAAACTGAAATTTCCAACAAAACAGTCTGACTGATAATTCATGATGACCGGGACAGCCCGGCAAGACCGAATTCCAGAATCAGTCCCCACAAGACTGGACCCATCAGAACCAGAACCTACAGAACCATGCCCATCAGTACTACAAGCCCCAGTGTGACACCCATCAGAACCATGATTTCCAGAAGAAAGCCCTCCGAAACTCCCTGAGCGATACCCACCGCCTTCCAGGAACAGTTCAGAAACGCCAAAGCCTTTGCAATGCCCACCGGTACTGTCTTTACCAACACAAAACCCACTGTTGAACCAGTCCAAGGCACCAGGACAAGTTTTCTCAGAGACCTCCCAGAACACCTTGCAGCTCCAAAGAGATCCCCATAGGTCAGAATGCCCCTTAGGCTCACATGGAGAACTATCAAGAACCCCTATGGAACCTAGGGCAATTCCCGAGTCAGGGCCACAAGGACAAACATCAATATCAGGGCTTTCAGGGACCAGAACCATCTCTGGGCATGCAGGCAGACTGGCAATATCAGAACGTGTTCCCACTAAGGAAGCATCAGAGCACGCTAACACCTTAGACACACTTGGGCATTCTGGCACACAAAGAACATCTGGGCACACCGGCACAAGAGAAACCTCTGGGCATGTCAAGGAACTGTGAGCCTCAGGGTCAGCCAAGACAGGACCAAAACCAGGACTGGCCAAAAAAAAATCATCATGACTAAACTTCGCAACTACTGGACTTTTACACGAGAATGCTGGATCAGACTTAGATGTCGCTGATTCCAGCAAAGTCAGTAACAAATCAGATTCAGGGGCACTAACAAGACAGGACAAATCTTCTGATGTATGCACTGAACCAGACAGGGACTCCACAACTACCTCTGGACTGGACAGAGACTCATTTAATACACTGGATTGGAGCTCATGAGGCGCTGCAGAACAAGTCAGTATTGCAGCAGCCCCCACTGGACTAGGCAAAACTGAGGAATTCCCTGGACAGGAAGGGAACTCTGGAACCTCTGCCACAGCGGCCAGAGAACCAGAATCTTTCAGGATACAGGGCTGGGTTTCAGGAACACTCATCAGACCGGACTGAAATTCTGAGATTTCTATTATTTTGACCAGAGAATCAGAATTATCCATGTTACAGGGCAAGACTTCTGAAACATTCAGAGGACAGGGCTGGAGTTCCTCGGCTGTTACAACACTGGAGAGGGACTCAACATTGGTTAAATCAGACTGTGTACAGGGCAAGGTATCTGACACACTTGCTGACGAGGACAATATTTCAATGGCTTCTGCTTTGCTGGGCAGAAATTCATCAAGTTTTATTAGAGCAGACTGTAATTCCAAAACAGCTGCTAGACAAGTGAATATCACTGCAACACCAACTGAGGTAAGCAGTGCTTCAGCCTCCTCTGCTAGAGGGTTTAAAGTATCCAAAGTACTGGGTGAAGCATAAGACTCTGCGACCACAGCTTCACTGGACAGGATCACTGAACAGTCCATATTGCAGGGCAAAACCATGGAAGCACCTGCTGGACAGCATAATGATTCTGTGACCTGAGTTTCATTGGAGAGATCTACTGCACAATTCATGGTACAGGGCAAATTTATTGGAAAATTTTCTGAACAAGGTAATAATTCTGCGATTTCAGGTTCACATAGCAGATGCTCTGAGCTATTCACGAAACTAGAGCGAGGTGTAGAAACAGGAAGATCAAGACACAATGTTTGCGCATCTGAATCACCATTCATTTGTAAAATTGGAAAATTCAGATGCTGGGGTTCTGAGTTTACTAGACAGGATTGCTGGGACTCGGAAACTGATGTAGTGCATCTATTGGCATCTGCTGGATCAGACAGGAGTTGAACTTTATTAACACAGGTAATTTCTGCAGAAGTGTTTGCAGAGACAGGCAAGATTTTTCTGGTGTCTGTTTCACTAAACAAAGAGTCATGAGTACTGGCTAGGCTGGACTCGGAAGTCAGCAGGACCTCTGGATTCTCTGCTGAGAAATTTGCGCAGGGCAAGGTTAAGAATGTATCAGTGGCTTCTGTTTTACTGGGAAGTAACACTGAGTTATCCATGGTACAGGGTGGAATTGCAGGAACTTCAATTTCACACAAAAAGAGCTCCGAATCACCTGCTGAATCAGCCAAAGGTGCTGAAGCAGGCGGGTCAGAACGCCAAATTTGTGAATTCGGAGTCACATAAAAATCATCCAAAATCAGTTCCCACACATCAATCAAGGGAGCCACACAGTCATACCTACACACACCAGCCTCTATTAGGTTATAGGCTGACTTAATGCATGCGTTCAATACCATTTCACTTTTTGCACTGTAAAATTGACAAAATGAACTTGAATCATTCTTCCATTCACAGACCAGGGCTTCCATCTCTCCCCTCTCGAATGGAGGATCCCATGCATACTTAACAGCGAAACATTTAGGCTGATCACAGTCTGCAGATATGATTGTGGCAGGCACATGTATAGGGTTAATTAGCAGGTGATTGGCAGATTCCTTATTCTTAAGAATTTCCAATACCTGTAGCAAGTGTTGAACTGTAGTGTATGCAAACTTCCCTTGGTTCACAAATAAGTTGATTTGTTCAATACTCTGTAATATCTCATCATAATCATACTCAGATAATTCTTTTAAACAAAAATCTTTATTTTCCCTAGCCAGGGAGGAAAGTTCATTAGTAGTTTCATAAGTCCATTTAACTCCCCTGAAAGACAATTGCATTTCATTATCTGTTAATGGCAGAATCTCATTATAGGTCTCAGTCGCTAAGGATAACGATTCTGCAGATTGGACACGTTTCTTAGAACGTTTGCGTTTTGCCTTTGACCTTGCGGTTTTTGGTGATTTATTCAAAGCTGCAGGAAAATTATCAGTAACACTTTCTGCTTGCTGCTCATTCTTGCAAGCAATTGAAGGAGCAGCTGATTGGCCTGCTGCCAGGAGTTCATTAAGAGGAAAAGGCAATGGATCTATGCGCAACCAGTTATGGATCACAAACGCTAGAAATTCCAGTGGTCTCTCTTTCAAATCGGAATGATTGAGAACATCAAATGCCCACTGGAATAATTCCCCTTTAAACAAAATATAACTTAGTTGGAGTGCCCAGGTTGAAACAGGAGTCGCTTGGAGATCAGGATTGGTCAGGAACCTGGCACATTCAGAGAAAAACTCATTTTCTGTTTCAGAGCTAAGTTCTTCAAATTTCTTAAAGGAACAGGAACCATAATTAACAGTGTCATACTTTCTGGGAATCCCCCCCACAATGGGGATTGGTAATGGGGTTTTCATAATGTTAACCTGCCTGGCGTTCTATTAAGATCGCCAGGCAGGCTGCGGGAGGGTTTTTTTTTAATAAAAAAAAAACTATTTCATGCAGCCAACTGAAAGTTGGCTGCATGAAAGCCCACTAGAGGGCGCTCCGGAGGCGATCTTCCGATCGCCTCCGGCGCCCAGAATAAACAAGGAAGGCCGCAATGAGCGGCCTTCCTTGTTTTGCTTATATCGTCGCCATAGCGACGAGCGGAGTGACGTCATCGACGTCAGCCGACGTCGTGACGTCAGCCGCCTCCGATCCAGCCCTTAGCGCTGGCCGGAACTTTTTGTTCCGGCTGCGCAGGGCTCAGGCGGCTAGGGGGGCCCTCTTTCGCCGCTGCTCGCGGCGAATCGCCGCAGAGCGGCGGCGATCAGGCAGCACACGCGGCTGGCAAAGTGCCGGCTGCGTGTGCTGCTTTTTATTTCAGCCAAATCGGCCCAGCAGGGCCTGAGCGGCAGCCTCCGGCGGTACTGGACGAGCTGTGCTCGTCCAGACCGCCCAGCAGGTTAAGCTTGGTGGTGTATTCTCCACAGTCAGCATGCAACGCATGAGCTGGCGTGGAGGAGGTACACACACTAGCACCAGGAAACAGGCTATCCCTAGTATAGTGGAGGGGAGGACTGACTCCAATAGGAGATTGTGGCGCACAGAGCCGGTGCAGATCTGACAGCCACAAACAATGCTTTCGTTATAACGTCTCAGCGCAAAGTAGCGCTGAGCGCACAAACCAGAACTGAGGAGATCAGGACAGGTAGACAGAATGAACGCTTGCTTGCTAGCTAGCGGCTACTTAGCGACAGCAAGCGTCCAAAACCAGACAGACTGGAATGAGGCAGCCAATGCGATGCGGCGATGGCGTGCCTCACAAAGACAGGACAGGACAGTCAGAAAATAGCAGGATTAAGATAGATGAACGTAACACAGATAAATATACAATAAGTATGTTTTCCTAGCGTATTACAATTACAGCTATCAATGAAACTATTTGTAACTTCTGACTAACATATGTATATATCGGCAATGAACCGATATATGACATAAGCAGGAACGCTGACTAACACTGGAGCAAAACAGGGAACAGGGCTCAGAAGGATTCGCTATCTCTTCGCAGAGATGAACGCAATCCACAAACGGTAACAGGACAGGATTCAGAAGGATTCGTTATCTCTTCGCAGAGATGAACGCAATCCACAAACAGTGACAGAACAGGATTCAGAAGGATTCGTTATCTCTTCGCAGAGATGAACGCAATCCACAAACAGTAACAGAACAGGATTCAGAAGGATTCGTTATCTCTTCGCAGAGATGAACGCAATCCACAAACAGAACCAGGAGCAGGGTAACTACCTCAGCACGGGTGGTCACGGTACGCGCAACCTACCAAAACGTGCTGGAAAGCTGACTAACTGCACACAGGATATAAACAGTTCGTGTACGTATACATCAGCGACACTGATGTATTAACGTAACACAAATACAAGGAAAATAATAAACGTGCTGGTATGCATATATATTGGCAATGAACCAATATATGATGCAAAGACCAGCAAAGTATCTTTATAACAATAAACACGATCGGGGGCTAAAGCGACAGCAAGGCAGGCTTAAGCTGAAGCTATGAAAACCCAAGGAAACCCTGCAGGAAGCAGATCTTTATACTGAGGTCATCCAATGGGAGCAGACATGCAGATTCCCACACAGGTGAATGATAATCAGTCACAAGCTGACAGCAGGGAAAAACAGACAAAGCTATACAGCTTGCATGGAAATAGATCAGAACTGCCTGAGCTGCAGCACTACTTCCAGCAATAGCTGCTGCAGCAGCGATCATTACACTACAGAATGGTTTTCTGCTACCATGCTGCTACCAGTCCCATCTACCTCGCTGTGCCTCTTTCCATAGCCAAATACCAGAGGGAAATTGAGTGGCATTCCAGTCCCATCTCCTCACACAACTATCCTCCTCACATCACAGCATGCCCCGGGGTGCAGTGCATAACATCCACTTAACACTGCAGAAGCCAATGTGACAGGCTAAACTCCATAAATTGTTCACTCCCAAGCTACATGTCCTTGCATAGAATCATTTCTCAATATTCCCCAGTTATTCAAGTAGATAGTAGAGTTTGTATTGAAAAGCAAAGTATATTTTATTGTTGAGGAGCTGGACCCTGAAAAGATGGCCTGGAAGAATAATCTTAACTGTCCAGGATAAGCAACGTTACAACTGGATGAAACTTTTGCCATATACATGCTTAAATCATATCCTGTCTCAACTACTGCAAAATTCTACTCTGTGGCAAACAGACTGTGACACCTCACCAAACCCTACTGAGCTACGTCACACATCTTATCCACATCACGTCACTGCCCCTCCTTTCCAATTCCACCATGGGCTCCCAGTTACCAAGAGGATCCACTACTACTAACTGACTGTTATAAAGCTCTGCAGAAATTTCAATACAATTCTTCACTAATTTCCATATACCATCCCACCTGCAACCTTAAGGCTTTTTTCACATGGGAGTCATCAGCAGAGATGCAATGGAGCAGCTGACAGATGGTGAAATCACCTTTTCGCCAGCATACCCTGGTCTTACTCCTCACATGAAACTCTCCTGTCTTCTAGTACTGTCACCTCCTCTCACTCTCGCATGCAGGATTTCTCATAAGTTACACCTCTCTTTTGGAACTCTCTTCCACACCTTGTCCACCCTGCTCTGAGCCTTGAAACCTTCAAATGTACTTCTTCAAGCATATAATCTTTCATTTACATCTCCATCAGATCAAGACTACCTGCTGCCCTTTTTATCTCCCTCCAGATTCAAAGCTTACAAGGGCACGGTCCTCTCCTAATGGTTTCTAGCTACTTTTGTACTTATTCTGAAATGAACATACACATATTGTTGGATGAATCCGTACAACACATGGACTATGTATGTATTTTGTACTTGTGTTGCTGGATGTTCCGACTGTACTGTGCATGAACTATTTATGTAGTTATATTTCCCAGAATCCCCACTGTTGTCTATTTTGTTCTGTTTAGAGTGCTACGGTAGTTGTTGGCCCTACAAAAATAAAAATAATAATAAACTTCTAGCCCATGAGATGCTGCACACAATGCTTTTTTAATACCCAACAGGAGTGAAGCTGAACAAAATTCAAATATATTATCAGTGACATTCCTCTGCCTTCCTGCTTGCACTATTTTTCATGGCAGCATATGGTGCTTTTTTCAGCAAAGAAAGCACTAGCAAAATGAACAAGTGAAGGCCTGTGTGAATTGTCCTTGCATGAAGCTGAGTTCTGTTTGAAACATACACAGAGAATCTTCCAGAGCCAAGCCCTGCTTCTCCCCTGACAAAAAATGCACACTAAACACTATTTACATGTTGTTTACACAGTACATATGTTTGCTTTACCTCTTCTCATTTAAGTCTGGACTAGAGAAACATCCAGTATGCTTAGCAATGTTTCACATTCCTTCCTCCCAATAGCATTGTCTGTAAGAAAGAAAGTTTTCTAATAAGTGCTTTACTTAGCCTCGGAACTCAGCTATGGGAAAACCGCCTTTCATGGCCAGGCATAAATAAATGGGGATTTTTTTCCTACCTTTGGATCAAAATAATTGAAACTGAACAGAGAGCGGTTAAACTTGATGGACATGTGTCTTTTTTTCAAAATATATAAATAGATAGGTATAAGACAGAGAACAGTATGGAGAACGGTATGGTTTTGTATGGAGCATTTTTCATGGAAGTCTTTCTATGGATCTAAACATCTCTCATGAAACAGGAATGTCTTATCTACAAGTAGATTCCAAGCTCTGTGAAAAGCATCCCTCTTATAAATTCTGCAGAATGCTTAAGTGCATAAGGCACCCCTATAATTACTGAGGTCACAGGCCTGTAGTTCAGGTCTTCCTCTTTCTTCTGCCTCCAGAAAGGTCCTCTTTAAAGATGTGTTTATTGTACAGCAAGAGCTCGGTAAACATATTAACCATGACATGGGGCTGCAATGAAAGAACAGACTCTAACAGCCTGGGTTTCTTTCTTATGCAAGTCTTTGCGGATGTACTGCTAATGTTGATGGAATTTCTAACTGATAAGAGATCACAGAGACTATTTCTCACTTTACGATTGTAGTAAAACCAGTCTAAAAGGCTTTAATGTAAGCTCTCAAATTATCACAGCCAATAATCCAAGACGTAGAATATATTCTATCAACAAACTTTATAGTTATACATTAAGGTAAATGGGGGTCAGCCAACTGGTTTTCATCGTAAAACCACTAGGTTGCCTGGCAATCAGGCTCTTCAGAATATACTTCAGTTTGTTTGAGGTTCCATAAGTTCATGGCCTGACCCTGATGCACATGAGTTAAAGGACAATTGAGGTGGAGGGAAACGTTGACTTTGACTTACCTGGGGTTTCTTCCAGCTCCTCCCCCCTCCCATAGTCTTTGAGGTCTCTCCGAGTCCCCTTCCTTTGTCCCACTGTCCACATTAAAGTCCACATCTGGCTGACTGCACACTATGGCGCTTGCACTGCCCCAGCCACACGCCTCCTCGATTATGTTCCCCTGGCTAAGAGCGTTCTGCCTGTGCGCAGTTAAAAATCTTTACAAACTGAATATCTGTAGAATGCTCTGATCATGGGAGCACAAACAGAATTCATGCAACTGTTTTTGGAATTCCTATTGTCTCTGGCGAACTGTTAACCTTCTGTCTGTCATCACCAACTCGTGCATCTTGTCCACATTTTCCTGAGTGAGGATCTCCATCAGCTTTTTAGAGCAGGGGCCATCTTTGGTGCTGGTTCTCCCCAGTTTAAACTCAGATGCTATTTTTCTTAATGTGCTGTAGGCAGGGGCACCCATCCCTTATGTTACTCCCATTTCCTCATAAAATAATCCTCAAAAATTGATTTCTATAGAAAACTTGCTGTTTCTCTATTTCAGATAAAACTCCCACCTGGTCAACTTTTAGCATTTGTAAAGAAAAATGTTGACATTTTACTCAACATTCTATAAAGTGTATAAGATTAAAATGTAATTTTGATGAGGCTATATGATTTATTTCTCTGATCAGGCCTGGGACACCCCTCTTGTCTGCTTGTAAAACCCTAGATTACCATCTCGGATGAACAGGGACAATATTCATATTTTATGCATTTGTTCGAGAGAAATCATTTTAGAAAGTCATGACTCAGAGATCTGTGCACAAGGTATAGAGCTGCCAGCAGAGTGGGAATTTCTTCCTCTGCACAAAGTCATTACCTGACCCCTCCCACCTCCGCCCTCTGTACCCTCCTGTGGAGGAGGTGGGTGGGATGAGCTTGGTGTTCTGAGGAAAAACTATCTGATGTTCTCTCCCAGCTACGTATGTTTTTAGGACGAGAAAGACAATTGGAGTTCCTGGAAGAAACCCATGTAAACACGGGAGAACACATTAAGCTCATGCACACAGTGTCCTGGTAGAGATTCAGACCTGGGACTACAGCTCTGCAAGGCCACTTAGCTTATGTGATGTTTTTAAATATTTGCCAGCAAAATGAAACAGATGCTAGCATACAAGTCAAACAGGCTTTGGTAAGTCGTGCATGTGAGGGTAGACAGTTCACTACTTTTGTCCTTAGGAACTGGTTACCAGATTAACCTGTAAACCTCAGAGAGAATTGCTTTCCAATCACAGTAGCAGAGCCAAGTAACATGACTGTCAGAGTGCATTCATTAAGTAGAACAAAGCAAACACTGCATAGCTTATATATTTTGCAAAACTTTATTAAAACCATAATAAATATATAAAGATGTAAATATGTATGAATTTTCTTTAATGTGGGATAAACAGAGTGGAACTATTGTTCTATTGTTAAGGCTCCAGTGGAAGCACAAGGCAACAGAAACTAGGGACATTTTCCCAGTAATCTCTCCAGCATACAACAATATGACACAGGGGGGATTTAACCAACCATGTCCCTAGGATATAACAATATAGCACTGGTCAGAAGTTGCCCAATAATCTGTCAAGGATACAGAAGCAACAGAGGCTCCAACAGAATAAAAATTACGTAAATTTAAAAACAAATAAGATCGGGGGTAAGGGTGGACTTACCTCCCCAGGACAAACACAACAATTCTATATGAACAAAAGTTTTAATTCTTACTCCAAAAATATGCAACGCGTTTAGACCGCTTCCTCAGGCAAAAATACAAACGGAGTAACTTTAGAAGTGTGTGTGAAAGACACAGCGACTTTGTGAAACGCGTTGCATTGTTTTGGAGTAAGAATTAAAACTTTTGATCATATAGAATCGTTGTGTTTGTCCTGGGGAGGTAAGTCCACCCTTACCCCCCATCTTATTTGTTTTTAAATTTACGTCATTTTTATTCTGTTGGCGCCTCTGTTGCTTCTGTACGCTATTGTGATCCATCTGGTAGATGGGTGTGCACACCCCTTGTTTCCTTCTATGGAGAGCGACTTCTTAACCTGAGTGGGGACAGGTCTAATATCCCCCCATGTGCACATAGTGGTTGCCTGAACCTTGGCAACCCATACTTGTGAGTATATTTCGTTTGCTGCTATAATTATCTCCATCACCATCAATAATACACTATTGGGGGCTCTCGATTGTGTTTTTCTCTTGTTTTTAAAATCTGTCAAGGATAGTGGTGTAGGGATCACCATGGGAGTCATAACAGCTGCTACAGAGTCTGTAGCCATGGGGGGCCCGAAGTAAGTGGCCATTATGGCGGTTTGCACCAGGCCCAAAACAACAAGGGGACAGAACCTAGAAGATAGGAATATTTATGGCAAGTATATATACACTTTTATGTGAACATTGAGCTTTCCTGTAAGTGCCCTTGCCTCTGATATGACCTTGAATTGTAAGTGATTCACTTACAGGTCCAGTTTTATAGTTAGGGTTAAGAAAGTTATTTAAATTATCATTATGTGTTAGGCTAGGTTCAATAAAATCAGGCTATTTTCACAACAGAGAGAAATGGATAAATGGACATGACAAAGGATTCTTTGTTATCTCTATACGCAGAGTTCCCCAACCCTGTCCTCAAGGCCCACCAACAGTCCATGTTTTGCAGGAAACCACAAACATTCACAGGTGGGGTAATCAGTGTCTCAACAGAACTGATTAACTACCTGTGTGGATTTCCACAAAACATGCACCATTGGTAGGCCTTGAGGACAGGGTTGGGGAACACTGGGGATCCTCTCAGACATGTCTGTTTTCAACATATCCATTTTCTCTGTTGCGGAAGTGGAACACAAAGTTCTGTCATGCATGACTTTTCTGGCATAGTGTGGACCTAATCCAAAAAAGCTTACAGTGCAAATGGGTCATAGGCCACCTTAATATACAAAAGGAACTTTATTGATATAAACTGCAGACATCATAAATCCGGTGTACAAAATGTAAAAAGGACATTACAACATAAATTCAATCATTTAAAACCAGGGAAGCGGAAACTGTTGCCATAAAACAGCTGTCAGATGCTAAAGGAGTGCCAAACAGGAATCAATGATGATGCATCAATTAATCAACACACCAACATTCATCCACGCAGACATACAAGTGCCACTAAAATGAAGCAGTGGGGGCCCCTTTAAGATTAGTTCATGCAATTGCAAAAAAGCCAAAAAGCATAGATTCTGGACGGTCCCACAGCAAAATAAAGGCATTGAACTTGCAAGCAGGCTAATAGTCAGTGTTGGTAGGCAGAAGCTGATGATATTAGCTAGTTAAGCCAGTGCACACTGTGCTCTCACCACCCGATCATCATGCGGCCGTCTCCCTTCCATGCAGGCTTATACAGTCAGACGAACTGCACCAGGCGCTCTGCCCCTTGGATAGATGAAGAGGGGTACTATCGATCAGAGCATCAAGCTGCCGCTGCTGTAAGGAGGTTTCTCCCATGCGTGGAAGGTAATGGCACATAGGGCGTGTAGACGCCGGCACTTGAAAGCGGCGTCTCCGTCAAGGAAAGTCTGCCGGCTGCGTGGTGACGACACACCTCGGGACAGCTGTCTTCTCATGAAGCAAGGTGAAACACTTGTATCAGGCGCAGAAATTACAGGGGCAGCATGTTTGTACTGTGTGTTTACACTTACAGCATGCAGTCAGAGTAGGAGGGGAAGTGAGAGGAGAGCGAGTGAGGTGAAGAGGTCATCACTGGGGAAAAGCAGCTTGTTGTGCTGTGTGAGGAGTATGACAGTGAGTGAGCAGGGGCGAGGCAGGAGAGCAGCAGTGTTTCATTTGACTTGCACAGCAGAAGGGAGGAAGTGGCAATGCTGTCCTGAGTAAGGAAGAATGGAGGACGACATACTGGCTGAGGGTGAGCTTTTAGTTTGTCACAGACTCACAGCCAGCCAGTATGTTATTGTGTTGAGCTGCAGAATGCCATGTCTCAAGTTGTTGCAAATTGTTGCGTGCTGTGTGATCATTCCAAATCGGGAAGGGGGAGGAGCACATTCTCACAAGTTTGCCTCAGGCAGCAAAAAGTCTAGAACCAGCCCTGAACGTTTGAGATACCACAGAACACCCATAATTCATTCATTCTCACTTTCTCTCTCTCTTCCCAGACAGAGACTAACTTGCACAGTATTAAGTTGTGTTAGTCTGTGCCCTGCCTTTTCCAAACTTATGAATGATCATTGGAGGAAGACTGGTCACATGACCCTTATGTTAGGAGATCTAAAAAAATAACATTAGGGTTTCTTCTTCTTCTTTATTTAAACTGGTCTTCCCACCATATCTGCATTATGGGGGGCCTGAGGATCTTAAAATATTTGTGCTTGGAGTTGGGCTTTGATGTCACTGAAACTGCATTTAAATGGCAATTGGTTGAGTTGCTGAAAGGAACCTTTCAGTGTGCAGGCTTTTCAAGGAAAATAAAGCAGGCAGGATCTGAGCTTCGTCTCTCTGGACAGCCTTGTGATGAAAAATCGTTTCAGTAAGCAGGAATTGACTGTCGGGTCTATATGGTGCTTAGCAATTGTTTGGAGAGTAGCCAAATATTAGACTCTTCATTGTATTTAGATAAAAGATTTGCATGTGTATACGCAGCATACATTTTTTTTTTACCAATACTTGTGAGACCCAAGAATTAAGCAAACTTTCACTCGCTTTCAAGATAAACATTAATCTTTCCATTCTGATGCTACTAAAACATATCTTCAGAGGTAAATGTTTCTTATTGTAAGTCTCCCATTTCTCTTACTGCATAACATACCATACAAAGGATGACTGCCGTGTGGTGGGGCAGGCCACACACTAGCTGGGAATGACACAATGTCATTAAAGTGGTATTGTCACCATAAAAATCTAATTTCAACAGCAACTGGTCTGAGTGTATTAAGTGATAAAGATGCTAATCCTGCATTCAAAACTTGCAAAACTTTTTCTGCTGTTATGGTTTGTAGTTATCACATACTTTAGGACAGGGGTGCCCACACTTTTTTGGCTCGCGAGCTACTTTAAAATTTGCCAAGGCCAGGAGATCTACCAACAATTAAAGTGTTGCAGACAACCCCCCCCCCCCCTCCCGGTCATGAACAGCCCCCAGGTACAAGTGCCTCCAGTATAGGTAGCTATGTATAGGTAGCTATGTATAGGTCCCTTCAGCAAAGGTAGCTGGGTACAGGTCCCTTCACTGGGTACAGGTGCCTCTAGTATAGGTAGGTAGGGATGGGTGCCATTAGCATAGGTAGGTAGGGATAGGTGCCTCTAGCATAGGTGGGTGGGGATGGGTGCCATTAGCATAGGTAGGTAGGGATAGGTGCCATTAGCATAGGTAGGTAGGGATGGGTGCCTCTAGCATAGGTAGGTAGGGATGGGTGCCTCTAGTATAGGTAGGTGGGGATGGGTGCCATTAGCATAGGTAGGTAGGGATAGGTGCCTCTAGCATAGGTGGGTGGGGATGGGTGCTATTAGCATAGATAGGTAGGGATAGGTACCATTAGCATAGGTAGGTAGGGATGGGTGCCTCTAGCATAGGTAGGTAGGGATGGGTGCCTCTAGCATAGGTAGGTGGGGATGGGTGCCTCTAGCATAGGTAGGTGGGGATGGGTGCCATTAGCATAGGTAGGTGGGGATGGGTCCCATTAGCATAGGTAGGTGGGGATGGGTGCCTTTAGCATAGGTAGGTGGGGATGGGTCCCTTTAGCATAGGTAGGTGGGGATGGGTCCCTTTAGCATAGGTAGGTGGGGATGGGTCCCTTTAGCATAGGTAGGTGGGGATGGGTCCCTTTAGCATAGGTAGGTGGGGATGGGTCCCTTTAGCATAGGTAGGAGGGGATGGGTCCCTTTAGCATAGGTAGGTGGGGATGGGTCCCTTTAGCATAGGTAGGTGGGGATGGGTCCCTTTAGCATAGGTAGGTGGGGACGGGTCCCTTTAGCATAGGTAGTGATAGGTGCCATTAGCATAGGTAGGGATAGGTGCCATTAGCATAGATAGGGATAGGTGCCATTAGCAGAGGTAGGTAGGATGGGTGCCCAAACATTTACCTCCCTCCAGCGGCGATGTCTGGTCTCCCCTCTCGGACTCGGAGCGCTCCGGCGGGCAGCGTGCTTGAATGAGGCGGGCAGGCGTGCGTGCGTGCCTGACGCCGCCTCTAGCCATGATGTCGCGTCATGGCCTCTTCAGCCGCGCCTCCTCTCTCCTCCCCTGCTTCCTATTGGCCAGCGGCTGGCAGCAGAATTTGATGGGACAGCTGCCAGCCGCAAAATGTGATGGGACGCGGCCAAGAGGCCGCGATCTACCAAATAGGCGGTCGCGATCTACCGGTAGATTGCGATCGACCTATTGGGCACCCCCGCTTTAGGAGCACTGGCCCTAGTTCCAAACAGTGCCAAAGAGTTGAATGCTGGGAGTTCTTTTTATCTGTAATACTGTATATTCCTCCTCTTCCATTTATTTCCCTGCCTAGCTGCTTATCAGAAAAAAATCCTCTGATTACTTGTGTTTACAAGCAAGGCTGAGGTGACTCAGTGATTGGATGTGTAACTAAAAAAAAGACAGTGCAATTCCTAGTGTACACCTCAGTGGGAGTGTCTGAAGACTCTGGGAGGAGGGCAGCTAATGAATACACAATGGGCAAGAGAAGAGAGGGGGGAAAACAAGAGTCAGGGAAGATATGATGTCAGCATTAGCTTGGCAAGATGGCCACTGCCTAGAATAGGATTTTCTGCTCTTCCTTTATAAAATTCACAGGAATCATCATTACGTGGATAGCACAATACATCTGTTATGTAAGTAGAAGTAGTATTTATCTACTTATATGTGTTTTTTATTTCTAGGTTAGCATGGGTGTCGCTTGTTCTTTAATGTTCACCAATCCACACCGACTGACTGAAATACTGATCAGGGAGTATAACTGGATGCACTACAATGCTGCCTTCATTTTAGATCAATTTCTGCAGAAAAAGAAAAGACTCCTTCTATTCAGGGTTTGCTTTTGCCTGATGCCAGTTGTCTAACTAGATTTTATGCATCCTCTTTTTTTTTATCCCAACACATTTTTCTTCTGCTCTTTTTCATATTGTATTTATTTTTCTCTTGGTTGAAATGGTTGGTGGTGCAGTCATTTGTTTACTTTGAGTTCTCTGGCACTTGTCATCGTGGCAACCAGATTTCACTCACAAAGTCAAATGAACATTATCAATGACTTCAGCGGAAGCAGAAGAATTAATTCATATTCCATCAAAACCATTAAATTGTTCAGAAGTGGGGGAAACTCAATGACAATGAGCAGTGGTGTAGCACCAGAGCTACGGTCCCCAGTGCAAATAATACACTAAAGGCCAGTACCCACCTCGCAATTCTTCAGACAATTTTCCCTATGATTTTTTTGAGCGACAAGCGGTCATTTATGCGATCTCACAACGTGAGTACAGGGGCACGCGAACGTCACTTAGCATCATTCGGCAGATCTTTAACCACTTGAGGACCCACCCTTTACCCCCCCTTAAGGACCAGCGCTGTTGTAGCTGATCTGTGCTGGGTGGGCTCTGCAGCCCCCAGCACAGATCAGCGTGCAGGCAGAGCGACCAGATCGCCCCCCTTTTTTCCCCACTAGGGGGATGATGTGCTGGGGGGGTCTGATCGCTCCTGCCTGCCGGGTGTCGCAGGGGGGGGGGGGCACCTCAAAGCCCCCCTCCGCGGCGAAATCCTCCCACTCCCTCTCCTACCTGGCCCCCCCTGGAGATCCGGGCTGCACAGGACGCTATCCGTCCTGTGCAGCCAGTGACGGGACGTCCCCTGTCACATGGCGGCGATCCCCGGCCGCTGATTGGCCGGGGATCGCCGATCTGCCTTACGGCAGCGCCGTACAAATGTAAACAAAGCGGATTATTTCCGCTTGTGTTTACATTTAGCCTGCGAGCCGCCATCGGTGGCCCGCAGGCTATTCACGGAGCCCCCCGCCGTGAATTGACAGGAAGCAGCCGCTCAGCTGCTTCCTGATTAATCAGCCTGCAGCTGGCGACACAATACTGCGTCGCTGGTCCTGCAGCTGCCACTTTGCCGACGCGCGTTATGAGTGCGCGGTCGGCAAGTGGTTAAGATCCTTGACGACTACTGCACAAAGTACCGTAATCTCCTGAAGTCTCATCGCTTTCGTCATCTAACATTGTGCATACCCAACGGCCAGAAGACTGAGGAAGGTGGATCGGTGGATCGGTGGAACGCTCGTCGTCAGGGAGACGTTGCTGGATCCATATCCCTGCATCGCGAGGTGAGTACATAGCTTTGTAGAGGTGATCATTACAACTTCAACAGCAATAAAGAGCTAATGCAGTGACTGGAGGATGGGTCCATGTGGGCCCGTAAGGCCCACTGGCCTGGTACAGTCACAAATTCTGCCCCCACTATTCCTACACCACTGCCAATGAGATGCTGCTAAATCCAGCTTCATTGCAAAATATGAATTATATATTGTGTATCATATAATGGGGCCAAATGCAATTCCTGCTGATTCTGCCTGGCCTAGTTCTGAGCTGTGTGCAATCTGGAATTATTAGCACCTCATTGACCACCTTTACTGGTAGATCATGTACAACAACTTTAAGAACTTTTTTGGCCTAATCAGCCAAAAAAAAATCTTCTAAGGCATAGAAGTGGTAGTCAAAGTAGGGAATTATGCAGGTGGCTGCAATATGAGGAAATCTACATATCCAGTAAAGGAAATCTTAAGTGAAGAAGCCCCAGGTAAGTTAAACTAAACTTCTTTAGGTCAATTACAATTCCCTTTAATTAGGAAAGATTTTGTATTATCACACACAGATAAGAAGATGCCTTTCTACTCTACCTGTGCTGAGGTCATCTGATGTGTACTGAGCTGTAGGTGTGTGTAATCTAATGCTGGATACACACGATGCGCCGCTCGATTCCCGTCGATTTGATTATTTCCGACATGTCTGATTCACGTTTCGATGGATCGTTAGGTCTATTTGGCATACTTTATATGTGAATCGAACTAACAATCATCGAAATGTGCTCGGAAATGCACAGAAATAATCGAGCGCCCGGAAATTGAGCGGCGCATCAAGTGCGGGAACGTGTGTATCCAGCATAATGCAAAACTTATAAACAATACCCTTGCCTTTTATAGAGGGCGGAAGTCACAGTAACCAATCAGAGCTCATTTTACAACATATTACAGTTGTAAGAACAAACTAAGAAAATTGAAGATTGACAATAGCTCTTGCCTTGCAGCTCTGGGATTCTGGCTTTGTCTCTCCCCAGGAACACGATTCTATGTTTTTGCAGCTATACTCCCAGTCCTCTGTTTTCTGTAACTGCCATATGAACATCATGTACATCATAAACCCACGGCAGTATTGTTTGGTATTATACACATAGAGGAAATCATTTATTTAGCCTTGGGCTACTGAACTGAAACAGATTTATTACTTCTTTATGACTATAGACTTCTGGGACCATCAAAATAAACAGGGAAAAAACACAAGAAGTACACATGGATGAGATAAGGTCATAATTTTAATTAGTAATGATAATTAATAGTTTTCGGCACCTGGAAATTAGGAAATTGCATTAGCTATTTCACCAATTAAATTACTTTCGACATTTCCAATGCAAACCTGAAAATCTGAGTAGATGGCAATGTCCTTGACATCCTGAAGCATAAAACAGAACTCTGTTCGGGGGTGCAAAGGTTATGGGGAAGCTAAACTACTGAAGTCATTAACTGTATAATAAATGATAATGCATTCCCAGATGGCTGTCTTATTAATTTGCCTAGCAACGTTTGCATATGTGCTTGGCTGCACAAAGTCTCACAACAGAACAAACAAGGACACTTACTTTGCTGGATTGCAGTTAGCTTGATTACTTTTCCTTACAAATGAATTCACTAAAATAATGACCTGACATCCATGGTACATGTGATCAACACATGTTGGGGTGAAGCAAAATGCAATTATTTTCATGCAATTCTACAAGCGTGCTTGTTAGCTTCTGAGATGTATAATATAGACCTAAAGATATACTAGCACCTCAGATTTCACCTTCCCAAAATTTCACTCCAGTGTTGGGGGGTTGGGGAGGCACAGACAAAACTATTAGCACTTAGCAATAGTAAATGTAGTTTTGCCCTCCTAAATGAAATTTAAGTGAAAACATTGTGATGAAATAAACAACTGTATCTATCCTCCTACTCCTAAAAATGGCTTTTAGATATCCCAAAGTTTTATGTTATATATTTTTTTTTAATTATTGTTTTGTTTCAGCAGAATGGAACAGTCTCAGTCTGTCTCTGTTTCTCGGGGTGCTCAAATATATGAACTATTGACCTTTTTTTATCTATCCTCTCATGGCACAGAATTGGGCTTCCTAGAGCAAAATATTTTATGGCTGTAACTCCTTATCAGTAGTCTGACTGGGTCTTCACTGGAGAAAAACTGTCAGTTGCCTAGCAGAATATTAACTCTTTCAGGCAGAGCAAGAAAAAAAGCATCCCAGCATATTTATTTGTGTGCTAATCACTGTACATACACATTTCTCATCTTGTCACTTAATGTTCCCTTTAACCTCTTCCCGACTGCTTAACGCCGATAGGCGTTCGAGAAGGTGGCAGCCCCAGGACCACCTAACGCTGAAAGGCGTCAAGTTCTGGGGCGGGGTTTTACAGGGGATTGCGCGCCGATGTAAAAAATAGCCTGGTCACTAGGGGGTGTAAGCCTATGGTCCTTAACTGGTTAAAAGAGAAGGTATTCAGCTTTAAGTGAACAACTGTGATTTCCCAGGATGTACCATTCTCAAATATGAAAATCATCTTTGTATGGCCCTGAATATTCCTCCCCACTAAGCATTATCTAAATCATTCCGCTAATTGCTAACACAACTGACAGCCATTTTGTGGTGAGCTTTATCAGGACGTACAAACTGCTGGCAGAGGGAATTTTCTTTTTGTAACACGAGGAAAGAAACGTTATTTACTTATTTATGTATTTTTTCCCTGTGGACTGATGAAGGTCAGTTCAGATACATCGCTGGTACATCAGATGCTCTACTTGTTGCTGAAAAGAGCCCAGGCTTCTACTTACGGCAACAGCCAAAGTGTTTTAATTAACTTACACAAGATTCTAAGGACCCCTCATAGCTTCATTGAACAAATCTGTTCACCTAGCAGAGGATCAGCAATCATCAGTTGAAAAAAAATTGGGATTTCCTTACCTTGGGCTTCTTCCAGCCCCCTGCAGTCTATTAGGTCCCTTGCTGTCCTCCCGGTCTGTACCGTTGTGCCCCCAATTAAAGTCCCGTCTGCCTCAAACACAGGCTACTGTGTGCATGTGTGACTGTGGCCAGGAACGTTCTGCGCATGTGCAGTTGCAAGTTTTACTAACTGTGCATGGACAGAACATTTCTGAGTGCATGATTGAGGTGACACGCACGGCTGGGACAGCGCATGCAGTTACAGTGGCACAACACAGCGGACGCTGAGAATAGCAAGGTGTAACGATTGGTGTCAGCAACACAGAGTTTTTTCTGATTATTGATGATCTGCAATATCACCAATAATACAGATGCTATACCTGATTATATGGTGATCTGCAGAATCACCAATAATACTAGTATAGCTAGACACAGGGCACCCAATGTGATAAAGTGTTTGGTGCAACAGTAATCAGAGAAGTTATCTCCCGAGGAGCGGGAGATACAGACAGTACTGCAGCCAAGGATTTCCTGAAGAGCAGGGAATCAGACTGCACTGCAGCCAGTGGACCCCTGAGGAGCAGGTTGCCACTGACTGTGCTGAAGATGGTCTCCTTATGTGGAGGAGACTATACTGCAGCCGAGAATTCCCTGAGAATTCCCTGAGGAGCAGGGAACCTTGGATAGTACTGCAGCCAGTGGACACCTGAGGAGCAGGGACCACTGGCTGGGCTGCAAGAGAGAGAACTGAGTGAAAGAGAGGTATAATAGAACTGCAGGCAGGGATTCCCTGATGAGCAGGAAATCAGATGGTACTGCAGCCAGTGGACACCTGAGGGGCAGGGACCACTGACTGGGCTGCAAGAGTGGTAACTGGTGAAGTGAGAGATGTGATCGGGCTGCAGCCAAAGATTCCCTGAGGAGGAGGGAATCAGACTGTGCTGCAACCAAGGATCCCCTGATGGACTGGGAATCAGACGGTACTGCAGCCAGTGGACTCCTGAGGGGTAGAGACCACTGACTGAGCTGCAAGATGGTCTTTCTGAGAAGCAGGTGAACCTTGCAGCTAATGAACACCTGGAGCAAGTGTCACAGACAGTACAGTTAGGCTGATCACCCAAGGAATGAGTGACAGCCAGAAAGGTCAGACAAGCCAGGTCGGCAATAGGGATGGTCGGAATGCCAATTTCCGATTCCGCAGTAAATCCGCATTCCGTCATGTACCGATTACCGATTCCGCTTTCCGCTACCAATTTCCGCATTCCAAGGCGGAATTTCCGCCGGAAATTGCGGAAATTCCGCCCGACTTTAACATCGATTTTCTCAAAAACTATAAGGTCTTTTTGAAAACTTGTTTTGCACCTTGTTCAGAAGATTCTGTTTAATAAACCCTGACAATTTAGTGTTTCTAGGACTTACGGGGGCTTTGCTATTAACCTTTAAAGTCGGCGGATTTTTACTGTAATGTAAATATAGAAAATAGGCAGATGCAGATTTTCTGCATTTTACATTACAGTAAAAATAAGACATTATAGTTTTTGAGAAAATCGATGTTAAAGGCGGGTGGAATTTCCGCGATTTCCAGCGGAAATCCGCCTACGGCACTTGCATTACCGATTTCCACATTCCGATGCGGAAATGCAATTTCCGATCGAAATTTCGGAAACTGCATTTCCGCGGAATCCGAATGAGCATCCCTAGTCGGCAACACATGGACAGATAAAGTACAGAGACGGAAGACTGATTCGGTATCCGGGTACAGGCAAGGTTGGCAACAGGTTATCAGATAGGCAAAGGTACCGAATCAGTAAGCAGGAGAGTGGTCAGGAAACACCACAAGCAAAAGTTTTTTTACACTTGCGCTCAACAGTATAGTGTTGGCCCTTTAAATGTACCCTCGGTGCAGCTCTCTTGTGCTGGATGGGGCCAGTCACTGGTAAAAACAGAAGGGTAAGGGGAGACAGAGAGCGCTCCGATGGTGCATTACCACAAATATATGTTTTAAGCACGCAACAATATATGCACTTACAATATATAAAATAATACTGCGCCTTGCATAGCCCGTCAGTTGGTCGCCTCAGTACATTCCAGCCTGGCCAGGGCTGGAGGTGTGGATGGAATCACACAGGAGCGTCCTTCTGCGGAGAGTGGTCAGGAAAGCCAGAGATCATAACAGGTAACAATATATAAATCAACCCTAGTCTTAGGTGTGAGGTCCTTGGTCTCAATACCTGGGAACTAATCTAACAGATAAACAGTAGCAATGTAGCAATCTACTAGTCTTAGGTGTGAGGTCCTTGGTCTCAACACGTGGAAACTAGTCTAATAGATAAACAGTACAATAACACTTTTAAGGCTATCAACGGAATCTGACTAAGTGTGAATTCCCAGCTCCGGCTGGTTCTAACACACTGTAAGATCTGACTGGGGTCTGAGCATTCACACGTAAGCATTCGCAACAGCAGACAACTTGCAACTGACAGGCAGGTCCTATATATACCCAGAGCGCTCCACAGCGCCGCCCCAGTCACTCAGCTAATCCGGAGCATAGCTGGGATCAGCTGATCGGCATGATCAGCTGGCTCCCCTTCTACTAGCATAAAGGTTCTGTCGCCTGGCGCGCGCACGCGCGTAGCTCTCAATCTGTGTGCACTAGAAGGACCAGGCGAACCAGCAGCAGAAGCTGCCGGCTGGAACGTGGAGATAGCCGCCCTGCCGCTTGCCCACGCGGCGGCATCTCCACTATTCATTACACAAGGAACCTGAGAGACTACAGGGGGCTGAAAGAAGCACCAGTGGGAAATTTGGTGTTTGTGAAAAATTATTTTTTTGACTTTGTTCCCATTCTTAACATACATAGCAGTTTTGGTGACAATGACATATATGGAAGCTTTGCTATTAAAGCATACCCAAGGTGACACGTGACATGATGAGATAGACATGTGTATGTACAGTGCCTAGCACATAAATAACTGTGCTATGTTCCTTTTTTTCTTTCTCTGTCTGAAAGAGTTAAATATCAGGTATGTAAGTGGCTGACTCAGTTCTGAATCAAACAGGAAGTCACTACAGTGTGACTCTCAATGATAAGAAATTCCAATTATAAAACACTTTCCTAGTAGAAAATGGCTTCTGAGTGCAGGAAAGAGATACAAAGGGTCATTAGTTCTGGACACTGCTAATCCAGCGCAGGAGACTTGGGCGCAGCCAGCGCCACCATAGACCATAATAGTAATTACGGCTATAGTGGCGCACAGGGAGTAACTTTGGTGCCGTCAGAAGACAGAGCTGAAGTTACTTTTAAAACACTGTAATTTGGCCTTCAGCATTGGCTGGAAGCCGAATTACATCATTCCCTACCATCCATGTCCACCTAGAGGGGGAATACTAGTTAACATCACCGGGAACTTATGCAGCAGCAGGATAAGCCATACTGGCTGTATCCTGCGCCCAAGTCTCCCGGCGGTGAATCCTCTCATACGCCATTAGTTCATAGATTTTAGCTCTGCCATACTTCAATGAATGTGTCATTGAGCAAAAACAATAAAAGCAGTTAAAACTTAAAAAGTAGATTTAAACATAAAATAAAAATGTAAAGTCATTTTTTGGAGAAGGAGGATAGATACAATCGTTTATTTCATTAGTTTATTTTCGCCTCGGGTGTCCTTTAACCACCAAACTACGCAATCGACTTCAAAATACGCAAAAAAAAGTGAAATTAAGGTTCCTGATTACATTTACAAACTAAATTAAGATTTTTCCCAACATTTTGCATTAAGATTTTGTATCGTAATTGCGAATTAAGATTACGATTATGCGAAATATATGCTCATTCACTACTTCTGAATGTAGCACATTATTATATAGGTTAACCACATCTTAACTTACTAGGTAGTAGACCCCCTCAGTCGAATTATTGTTATTGCGGTTGAGAGGCCTGCAGGCAGTGGAGTAGCAATACGTGGTGCAGAGGTAGCGACTTGCATCGGGAACCCCTGGACCAGAAGGGTCCACTAGGGGCATTCCTCCATCTATCTTATTAGCTTTTCATTGGTGCTATGCTGGTAATGAACACCTCTATATGTGCATTGCATAGTGGTAATCCTTAACTAACTGCTTCCTTACTCTGATTACCCCTCTCTGACACTGCAGCTATCATTGGTAGGTTTTGGGGCTCCATATCAATAGAGTGCTTGGGCCCCATGTTAAACTTGCACTGGGGCCCCAATCTCCTTAGTTACGCCACTGCCTGCAGCATTTGTCTTCATTGTAGCCCAAACCAACAGTACCATCGTGGCCTACTCCCCTTGAATCAGTGCAGAAGTGCTGTAAGGTAAAGCAAAGCATCTTCCTGAGCAAGTTTTTGGCACTGTGAAATGTAAAAGCAGATTGGGGGAGATATAGACAGCTGATGACAGCTGGCATTCCTTCTGGCTGTTAGGAAACTGAGTATTGCCCTCATCAAGGGAAATCTCCTCAGGCACAGAAAATATTAGAGCAAGACATTGCAAATAAAATTAGAGACTTATTGCATGGTTTCACCAATCGTGCAAGACACCCCGCATACACACACTGACACAAAGGAGTTTGTTTATAAAGACTATCATATTGAAGGCAATTTACTATTGCAAACTATATCATTTACTTTTACTTCATCAGCTGTTTTCCTCCTCACTTATGTTTAAATGTTCCTAAATCTAGCACACTGGCCAAAGGCTGGGTTGATCTATTAACCACTTAAGTCTATCTGGACGGATATATCCGTCCAGATAGACTGTGCAGCTGCCGCTGCCTGAGGCGTGCGCGCTCCCGCTGCCTGCCGTTACCCCCCCCCCCCACCTCGATCAGTGAATGGGAATATAATTCCCATTCACCGATTTAAGTTCCCCGCAGAAAAAACGACGCTTTCTAATCAGAGAGCGTGGTATTTCTGCATAAAATAAAATTACAGCCTCCTTATAGTTCCTGGTAGCGTGATCGTACACTCCAGGACATACATTTTTTATATTACAATACATTATTTTACATTTAAAATTATCTGTTTCCCTCCCACACCAAAAATTACCCAAATACATTTTTAATAAAAAAAATAAAATAAAAAAAATTACAATTAATAAAAAAAACAAAAACATAAATAGTTACTTAAGGGTCTGAACTTTTTAAATATACATGTCAAGAGAGTATCTTATTATATTTTTTAAAATTATAAGCTTGTAAATAGTGATGGATGCAAATTGAAAAAATGCACCTTTATTTCTAAATAAAATATTGGCGCCAAAAATTGTGATAGGGACATAATTTAAACGGTGTAATAAACAGGACCAATGGACAAATACAGTGGTGTAAAAATCTATTTGCCCCCTTCCTGATTTCTTATTCTTTTGCATGTTTCTCACACTAAAATGTTTCTGCTCATCAAAAACCGTTAACTATTAGTCAAAGATAACATAATTGAACACAAAATGCAGTTTTAAATGATGGTTTTTATTATTTAGTGAGAACAATAACTCAAAACCTACATGGCCCTGTGTGAAAAAGAAATTGCCCCCTGAACCTAATAACTGGTTGGGCCACCCTTAGCAGCAATAACTGCAATCAAGCATTTGCGATAACTTGCAACGAGTCTTTTACAGCGCTCTGGAGGAATTTTGGCCCACTCATCTTTGCAGAATTGTTGTAATTCAGCTTTATTTGAGGGTTTTCTAGCATGAACCGCCTTTTTAAGGTCATGCCACAACATCTCAATAGGATTCAGGTCAGGACTTTGACTAGGCCACTCCAAAGTCTTCATTTTGGTTTTCTTCAGCCATTCAGTTCAGGTGGATTAGCTGGTGTGTTTTGGGTCATTTTCCTGCTGCAGCACCCAAGATCGCTTCAGCTTGAGTTGACAAACAGATGGCCGGACATTCTCCTTCAGGATTTTTTGGTAGACAGTAGAATTCATGATTCCATCTATCACAGCAAGCCTTCCATGTCCTGAAGCAGCAAAACAACCCCAGACCATCACACTACCACCACCATATTTTACTGTTGGTATGATGTTCTTTTGCTGAAATGCTGTGTTACTTCTACGCCAGATGTAACGGGACACGCACCTTCCAAAAAGTTCAACTTTTGTCTCGTCGGTCCACAAGGTATTTTCCCAAAAGTCTTGCCAATCATTGAGATTTTTTTAAGCAAAATTGAGACGAGCCTTAATGTTCTTTTTGCTTAACAGTGGTTTGCGCCTTGGATATCTGCCATGCAGACCGTTTTTGCCCAGTCTCTTTCTTATGGTGGAGTCATGAACAATTACCTTAATTGAGGCAAGTGAGGCCTGCAGTTCTTTAGATGTTGTCCTGGGGTCTTTTGTGGCCTCTCGGATGAGTTTTCTCTGCGCTCTTGGGGTAATTTTGGTCGGCCAGCCACTCCTGGGAAGGTTCATCACTGTTCCATGTTTTTGCCATTTGTGGATAATGGCTCTCACTGTGGTTCGCTGGAGTCCCAAAGCTTTAGAAATGGCTTTATAACCTTTACCAGACTGATAGATCTCAATTACAGTACTTTGTTCTCATTTGTTCCTGAAATTCTTTGGATCTTGGCATGATGTCTAGCTTTTGAGGTGCTTTTGGTCTACTTCTCTGTGTCAGATAGCTCCTATTTAAGTGATTTCTTGATAGAAACAGGTGTGGCAGTAATCAGGCCTGGGGATGACTACAGAAATTGAACTCAGGTGTGATAAACCACAGTTAAGTTATTTTTTTTACAAGGGGGGCAATCACTTTTTCACACAGGGCCATGTAGATTTGGAGGTTTTTTTTCTCACTAAATAATAAAAACCAACATTTAAAACTGCATTTTGTGTTCAATTATGTTATCTTTGACTAATAGTTAACGGTTTTTGATGAGCAGAAATATTTAAGTGTGACAAGCATGCAAAAGAATAAGAAATCAGGAAGGGGGCAAATAGTTTTTCACACCACTGTAAAATACATCAGTTTTAATTACGGTAACATGTATTAATTTTAAAGGGATACTGTAGGGGGGTCGGGGGAAAATGAGTTGAAGTTACCCAGGGCTTCAAATGGTCCCCCACAGACATCCTGTGCCCGCGCAGCCACTCCCCAATGCTCCGGCCCTGCCTCCTGTTCACTTCTGGAATTTCAGACTTTAAAGTCTGAAAGCCACTGCGCTTGCGTTGCCGTGTCCTCACTCCCGCTGATGTCACCAGGAGTGTATAGCACAAGCCCAGTATGGTCTTTGCCTGCGCCGTACGCTCCTGGTGACATTAGGGGGAACGAGGACACGGCAACGCAGGCGCAGTGGTTTTCAGACTTTAAAGTCTGAAATTCCAGAAGTGAACCGGAGGAGGGGCCGGAACATCAGTGAGTGGCTGTGCGGGCGCAGGATGTCTGCGAGGGACCATTAGAAGCCCCAGGTAAGTTCAACTCATTTTCCCCCGACTCCCCTACAGTACTATAATGGCCAAAAGCTGAGAAATAATGATTTTTTTCCATTTCTTTCTTAATCTTCCTGTTAAAATGGATTTAGAAAAAAATTATTCTTAGCAAAATGTACCACCCAAAGAAAGCCTAATTAGTGGCGGAAAAAACAAGATATAGATCAATTAATTGTGATAAGTAGCGATAAAGTTATTGGCGAATGAATGGGAGGTGAACTTTGCTCGGATGCATACGATTTTCGACACTGTAGGCTGAAGTGGTTAAATAGTATTCTAACTTAAAAATTGGCTAATAATATTTCAGAAAAGTTGCTATAAAGGATGTTGGAGTATTAAGTGCAGAAGAACCACATTTTGTATCATAATAGTATAATTTAGTGTCTACACACAAAGAAAAACAAAGCTACAAATGAAGGTATAGTTTTCCTCTGTCCTTGTGCCAGTTCACTAGTTATAACTTTGAAAATGTGACATTAACTCGAGCCAGCAAACATAAAGTCTGCATAGCTGTGTTAATTAATACATAAAGGAGGGACTGTAGCCTGGATGAATATTTAATACTTTATTCACACAACTGTCAAATAGATTGATCTTTGTTACCTTTTTTTACATTTATCCCTGTATAAAACAGCAAAAATCAACGTACTGTTCACTTCTTTAAATTATAAAGGTATGACTTAAAAATTAACCAAAATAACCATCTATGGTCAAGTTGAAAACTGACGGCGGCGCTAGTGCTATGAGTTTAGCACTGCCCTGCATGTTTCAAATTTTAAAACTTCATTTTTCTGTTGTGGTGTATGATCCTACTCCCCTTCCCACTCTGTTCCTTTTTTTTAGCACTTAGCCCCTTCAGTACCAGACGGTTCTGGCCCCATAAGGACCAGAGTCATCCTTTTCCTGTTTTTACACTGTGATCACCATGATTGGCTCACAGTGATCACCTGACCAGCATACAGAGCTTAGCTATCATTCGGACAACTGAATGAGTGGGCTGCAGCAGGGCCAGAGCTACAGGAGCAACGAGAACGGATGGGCCACGTGGTGGCGAATGAGTGAATTCTACGCTCTGGCAAGGATAATAGGCAGTAAACAGGGAATAGATTTCAATCACTTACATCAGGAAGAGGTTAGTATACATCAAATATAATTAAAGCCAACGTTGTCAACATGCAAGGCCTAAAAAGTGGAAAACGTCATAAATTAGAATAAATTGGATGTACTTGGTAATAAAAAGGGGGAGGGGGGGAGCACAAATGGCAAAAAAGTAACTTGTCTATAGTTTATGCTTGATATAAAAAAAATATTATTGCACTGTAGCATTAAGCTAAACAAGCAATACACATCCCACATACAATTCCAACACAAACAAACGTCCTTCCCATGCAAATGTAAGCCAGTGAGAAGCAAACCTTCATACCTTTAGGGTCTGTCAGCACCGTCACCTATTTCTCTCCAGGGTGTTTGTGTTTTACTTCCTGCTTCCTGGACTTTAAACAGGTGTGTGTGTTGAAGACCCCATGACTTGGCCTCGACATGAGTCAGCTAATGAATCATACTTTAAAGGGTGACTGTCCAGGCTGCATACCTCATTTACTACTAATTAACAGGCTGAAATGCGCTGTGGGCAACGCAAGGAGCCGTATCTCTGAAAACTATGACTAGTGTATGGAGGTGATACCAGCCGTATGATATCACAGCTGATCAGAGGAATTGCAGAGAGCATGAAAGGCACATCTTTCTTCACTAGTGTATGTCATCCTCTCACCTGAAGGCTGCCTGTGAATGTTTCAGCTCAGACGGTGTTTTATGATCTGGCTTTTATTGGTTTTACTCACTGAAGGGTTCTTACCATGTTTGTTTTTAGTCGCTGCTGCATTAAAACATAATATGATCTTGTTTCACTGTGCCTGAATAGACTGCTGGACTGTCAGCTTGGCACAACAGGAAGCCTTTAAAATGCAGATTTTGTCAGAGGTTATAAGTCCATCTTCTGTGGTCCACAGCTCTGAGATTCTGAGCTACAGCTGCTAATGAAATGTTCCCATAGACACACACATTGAATATTGTCAGCGATAAACAACTGTATATTGTACTACTGCAAACACATATCTGCAAACACATCTAAATGTTCACCAGTGGACAAATTCACAGGTTAGTCATAAGGAAACAGAATAGGCAATTAATTGTATTTATACACTTACATAATGTGCAGCCATAGATGCCAGTGACACAGTTTACACTTTGAACCTGGATTAATAATCCTTCAAATCAAAATAATAAAATAAGCTTCCAAGAAAGTCTTATTTAGGATTATCTTTTTTTGACAGAAGTGTTTACCTCACCGGACTATTTTCACATCAGGTTCATGTTAAAGGATAAGTGCGACTAAATGTAAGTAAACTCAAACAAGTGAATCAGTGCATGATAACACAATAACACAAAGTACAATTACCATGTTTGCATGGTTTTCTATCCCCCAGTTCATGTTGCTTCCACAAACAATTCAATGGCAGGGACATTGTCATAGCTCCGTTTCAGTTTTGCTTGAATGTGGTTCATGCTACCAGAATTGACACAGCACCCAAGAATCCAAAGCAAGAAACACAGATGAGGGGAGAGCATGTATAGTGCATGTCTAGCTTAAAGCCTTGTACACACATGAGGCATGTCGTATGTTTGGGATCGGGACCAAATCCCTTGTGGGACATTGCAGGGCCAAAGCTGTACAGAGGAGTCACTAGCCTGCAGGCTAGCTATGTGTTCTTTTTGCTATGTGAGAGAGAAGGGAGGGCCAACCAGGTGGGGTGGGAGTGATGTCAGGTGGTGGGCGGGGTGAGAGGGGAGGACATCGTTCTTAGTGACGCTTTGCGGAAACGATCTGCCAGGCTGATCGCTGACTGAGGCCGTCAGAGAGCATTGGGGGCTACTGTACACACGTTAGATTTTAGCAGATGCAGTCATTATCAGCTGCCTTAGCTGAGTTTCATCTAGTGTGTGTGTACGGGATAGAAGGACCTCAACTAACAGCTCTTTTGGATCACTGGGAACCTAAAAGTACAAAAATCCATGGAACAGGCTGTACACTGGAGAAAGTGGCATGCCTTGATTGTCAGTCCCTAGGGAGATGTCACAAACACTTTGAGGAGCATGAAATGCAAGTACCAAGTGTTTAACCAATATGTTTCTAAAATACATATTCCTAATTCCATAGGGTTGCACTTGATACTTACACTGTACGCTCATGTGATTGCCCATGGATTTCTCTCCTGAGATTGCTGATCAGGTCATACGGTATTACATTGAGGCTGTTAGCAGGGGCTCATACACAGGAGTGTGACGCACCAGTAAGTAACTAGAGATAAGCAGTCTGGTGGTCAGCTGCACAATTTTCATAGCTCCCACTTTTGGGTGGACAGTGCCTCCCTTGAAGTTGAATCCCACATCCCTCTTTCTTTCTCATTTGCCCCTTTGGACTGGTCAAGCTCATTCCCTATAAACAGATAAACAGTTTTAGGTATCTGAGCTGCTCCAAAGGTGATGGTTTCCCAAAGGATTATGGTATATAAGGACTCAAGATAAAGAAGCCCATCAAAACGCTAACTAGAGTTGCAAAAAGTACATTTGTATCTTTTACGCCACAAATCCAGGAGGGTCCATTTATAGTGATGTAATGGGCACATTGCTACTAGTCCTAAATTCTATTTTCACTGTAGAATACTATTGCCATCCTTTTAGATGCTGAATGCTTTTCAAATCCATGGAAGCTGCAAAAGACCTTGTGCATGGCAATGAGCACAAGCATTCATGGGAATCACTCATCAACCATGTTTTTATTACAAAGATCTCTCCCAATGATTAGCCAGGTCACATGACCTTTTATTTGCTACACATCCTGTGACAAACACCCTCCAGTCATAGACCAGGGGCATGAGTGAAAAAAACACTGCACACCACAGCTCTGTATTGACTACAGCTTAATTTTAGTGCTTTATAAATAAGCCAGCGCTTACACAGTGGTCTTACCTGCTGATATAAGCTTCGGGGCCTCGCAGTCTTATGTTAGAGTGGCTTTTTTCCATTGATTTATTAAAAATGTCCCTAAGTAATGAGAATGATGTAGTGTTTTTGCAGGAAGGAGGCTGTCAAAAACAACAGGCAACAAATGGTGAAGGACTACTTTAGCAATGCAACAAATCTGAGAGCGCAGTGTCCAGGGTTTACAAAAGCAATTACAAAAGACAAGGCAAAGTCTTCACAGGACAGACAGAAGCTGCAGAGGCAAACTGGAGACCAAGTCCTGGTTTCTAGAATTGATGCCAGGAGAACATCAGTTGAGATAACAGGAGTCCCCTTAGGGCCCGTTTCCACTAGTGCGACGCGATTTCGCCGGCATTCCGACGCTTGTAAAAACGCATGCGGGTGCATTTCCGCATGCGTTTTTACCCGCGATTTCGCGTGCGATTTCGCATGGCAGGGTGCCATGCGAAATTAACCATGACACTGCCAGGACAAAATAACATTGGGAAGGGTGCGAAATCGCACGCGAAATCGCGGGTAAAAACGCATGTACCAAACGCATGCGTTTTTACTATTAAATACATTAGCGGCGATTCGCATGGATTCCCGACGCAGGCGAAAACTGTGGGTCCCGCCGTGCAGATTTGGCCCGCTGCCAAATCGCTCCCGCACGCCGCACAGGTGGAAACAGCCCCATCCACTAACATTAGCTATGCGAATCCGCATGCAGTGCCCGCATGCGGATTCGCCCTAGTGGAAACGAGCCCTTATAATTGCCAAGGGAATTGATTGGTGGCAGGAACAGAAGGAAAAATGGAAGTCAGCACCCCGGTTGCCACAAATGAGAGCAGAAGACAGACAAGGCCGTGAAAATGAAGGCAGTAATGTAATATGATCAAGAACCAGACAAAAAAATCAAAACCAGTATTTAGGGAAATTGAGGAAGCAGGGTACAAAAAAAGGAACAGGGGACTAGAAGTGAGACCGCAAGTAATTGTCAAAGTTGTGAAGTCCCTGACACACAAGGACTGGGGTACTCAACTATCTGACTGACATGGACCGTGCCTGACTTGTGAACCAGCACTGAATGCTGGCTAAAGGGAAATCATTCTAGGTGCAGAAGACCAAGGTTCAAACCATGGCTGGAGCTAGTACCTAACTAGTAAGGAGTCCTAAGGCAAGACTCCCTAATACTCCATGGTGGCCTACTGAGTGTTCCCTAAATGACTGCTGCTCTTAGGCACTTTGAGTCCACTAGGAGAAAAGCACAAGACAAATGCTAGATTTTTATTTTACTAACATGTTTAAGCAAACAAATTAGAAGGCTAAACTGAATTCAGATGTGAAAAGGGAGGAGGCACAAAAGGAAACACAGAGATAAGACAGACAGAAACAAACTAGTAAGGAATGTGAAAACCCACATGCACAGAACAAGGCACACAAGAGAGCAGGAAGCTAGTTCCTGACAGGGCACAGGTGAATGTGACATAATTCTATTACAAATGTGATAGTCATGAGGTATGACGTCTCCTTCACAGGCTTAAAAAAAGACCACTAAAAATCGCCTTACACCGATGACCCCAATTCATGTAACACCTACGCTGACACCTCATCATTCCAAGTGGGTTTATCTAATGTCAACGGCACTCCATAGCTTCCACTACCTTCTGTCAGTCAAGTTATTTAGCCCCGAGGCACTATATGACACCTCCTGTATGTTGTGATTATTGTAGTGGAGAGAATTACACAAATAAATACAAAAAACACAGTAACAATATAAGTGAATATATGTATATGCTGAAACATAAAGAATTAAAACTATAAATAGTAACCTACCTATGTTTTATAGCGTATAAGAACGTGGCAGCACGTACTTCTTGCTCATCCAGTCACTGAATATTGGTTAAGCAGACCAGCATTTTACTTTTTAGATGTTTATATTTTTCATGGTCAAATGCACGAGTGGAAATATTTCTTACCCCTATAAAACAATACGGACTATATTTACTCTTTCTAAATATAGCATAATTCTGAAAATATATATATATATACCAAAGTACTGTCTGTCAACATTCTATGTACGGTGCCAGTCATCATCACAACAAGCATCAAGGTGATTTTGTTTTAGAAACCAGGAGAGAGAAAAAATGTCCTGTTATGTAAACTGTAATAATTCTGCTGGCTTGTATCTCTTTACAGCACGTACGACCTAAATGCACTACAGTAGGTCTAGTCACCAAAACATTCTTTCTATTTATACAGCAAGCTGCACTAACAATGTTACCTATTACCACTTGTCTGTACCACACGGCTGTCTGTAGTAGTACACACTAAAGGTGGCCAAACATCTAGCGATGATGGGCAGATTCGAGCAAGAGACAAATCTCTCTCCAATCGCATCTGATTAGAGAGCGATCTGCTGGTTTCCCAGGCCGATTCCCGATCAATTTTAGCATTAAATCTCTTGGGAATCGTCCGAGCCCACGACGTCCGCCGCATCCGCTTTTCCCCTAATGTATAAATGTGTGTACATTTGTACATTACCTGTCCTGTGTCGCGGTGCCAGGGCCGGCCCGCTCATGAGGCGGGGTGAAACTTTTGCCTCAGGCGGCAAATTTCCAGGGGCGGCACCCGCCCGTCCGTGGGTGCGGGGAGCCGGCCCGCCGAGCTGGAGGGGTAGCTGGTAGGACGGGGGTATTGGGCCAGCGGCGGGGAGGGGGGTCGGACCCCCCCCTCCCTCGCCTGGGTCCCCCGTCCTCCGCTCCCCTCCAGCCTAAATAGAAGCAGCCGTAATGCCGTATGTGTAAGAGGCACGGGCGGGGAGACACTCACCTCCTCCTCGCTCCAGCGTGCGCTCCACTGACATCACTTCCTGCAGGACGCTGCAGGAAGTGACGTCAGTGGAGCGCACGCTGGGAAGAGGTGAGTGTCCTCCCCACCCGTGCCTCTTACACATACGGCATTACGGCTGCTTCTATTTAGGCTGGAGGGGAGCGGAGGACGGGGGACCCAGGCGAGGGAGGGGGGGGTCCGACCCCCCTCCCCGCCGCTGGCCCAATACCCCCGTCCTACCAGCTACCCCTCCAGCTCGGCGGCCCCCCAGAGCGCCCCCCCCCCCCCCCCCCCCGAGGGGGGGGGGGAGGGGCGGCGGTGACAATTTTTTAAAAATTTGCCTCAGGCGGCAAAAAGTCTAGGGCCGGCCCTGCGCGGTGCCTGTCCATCTTCTGAACCCGCTGCTCTTCCATAGCTGCATACACGTCACCGGCGTGGCCTGTGGCGGCACACATACACTGGCGTGCTATGCGACGGTGGTGTGTATGTAATGGTAACCTTTACATTAACAGTATTAACGTACAGTTATATACAAATGTGCACAATATTTACCTACTTATAATAAGGAGAAAACCCCAAACAAATTAAATAAAAAAAATCAAATTCACACAGTGATAAAATGATGTGTAGATGGGGGAAAACAGATGGAGACAGAAAACTTTAGGTTCAGAATATTGTATTTTTATAAACAGTAAGTTCTGAATACACAACTAGTTTTGGATCTTCACAATCTGTCAAATGAATCATATTCTCCTGACAAAAGGTGAAGACCAGAAACTAGTTATGCATACACGCATTTTAACATTATAATATTCTATTAAACAAGACTGCTATCTCCATGTGATTCTTTTGGTTACTTAGGGGTTGATTCACTAAACCGTGAATTTTCGCGATTGCTCACAAAAATTAGCAATTGATCGCAAAAAAATCACGTTTACACGCAAAAAACGTTACGCGCATTATGATGCGCGCAAGAGGCTAGCACGCCCCTGCTATGAGTTAGCACGGTTTAGTAAATCAACCCCTTAGAGTGAAGTTGTGAACCACTCAAGTTTTTTAAGAGACAATTGTGGGTTTTTCTTTTTCCATGGAGGGGTCCTAACACATTTGTCTACATTTCCATTTACAAATTTCAATGTGAAAAATGACTATGGCAAAGATTCATGCTCATCCTACTCCTAAGAAATCTATCCAATAGCATACAATCAGTTTTACCTTCTTTCACTGGTCAGGGAATTCAACTCATACAACTTACAATGTTACGCAGAGGACAGGACACATTGCTCAGCCAAGAGTCAAGCAGCATGTTTGTACAATTATTATTGTTATTATTTATTGAATTTATAAAGCGCCAACATATTACGAGGTGCTCGACAATAAATATATACAATGATACAAGGATGACAGACATAACAACATTATACAACATAGAACAAGGTTATACATGCAAATTGTACAAAATACATGATCATGCAATATGGGCTGGTTAGGTAGGCCCAGTAATACAAGTACAGGATGTCATAGGACAGGAGCACATGATCCTGTAGATTACACTAGGGAATGGCGGACCCTGCCAGAGGCTTACAATCTAAAGGGTGGGAAGCAGCATGTAACCTGTCACCTGAAATAAGTCTAGTCACAACTACTATTTGAGATAACATGGCCCATGATGTGGCAATAGAGTGTACATCCATTTCAGCTTCTGGATATGCCCTTGCACACTAAACTGCTGAATACTTTGGTAACAATAGTAGACAAGACAAATAACATTTATATTGTGCTTTTCTCCTGGCAGACTCAAAGCGCTTGAACTGCAGCCAGTAGGGCGCACTCAGTGGACAGCAGCAGTGTTAGGGAGTCTAGCCCAAGGACTCCTTACTGAATAGGTGCTGACTTACTGAATAGGAAGAAATGAAATTTGAACCTAGGTCACCTGTGTTAGAGGCAGAGCCTTTAACCATTGCACTATCCAGCCACAGTACATTCATATTTATCAATAGCATACAGCGCCTCTCAGCTCTACGATGATCTTATGTTCTAAAAAGCCACAGAGGTGGCTTAAAACAGTAAAGATATGGACATAGCTTAGATCTTCATCCCCCAAAACAATAATTTGTGGTTGTTCAAGGCGAAAAGTGTAGCATGTGTACAGGTGTCTCTGGATGTTAATTGCCTGTAATCAGTCAAGCAAGAGAAACCTTGGCCAACATTGTGGTTGTGCCCACTGTGGGGTGCCTTCCACTTGTCCCCCTCCCCTCGCAGAATGCTGAGCAGCATATCTGTACAATTTCCTTCCTAAACTGTCAACAATCAGCTATCATAGCTGTATATGTAGCTTATGCTGGACCAAAATTTTTCATAGTTTAAAGGGAATCTGAAGTGAAAATAAACGCATGATATAATGATTTGTATGTGTAGTACAGCTAAGAAATAGAACATTAGTAGCACAGATATGAGTCTCATGTTTATTCCAGTACAGGAAGAGTTAATAAACTTCAGCTTCACTACCCAGCAAGCTCATGGTAAACCAGAACTCGGTGGGGTGTGTAAAGGGCTACAAAGGACCCAAAAGCCCTCTTACTAAAATGCTACGGAAAACAAATGTTTGCCTTCTTTAAACAGAAGGTATCTGCGATAATTCAGGTTGGAGTAAGCGTATGATGTCTCCCACAATGCATCACTGCACCAGTCTGAAACAGTCTGTGTGCATGTTGGATAATTGTGGCTCTGTACAATTAACAAGCTGACACATCATTGCATTCCAGCGGTTCTGGAGGTGTGGCTAGCTTACAGGGACAACAAGGGATGATTTGCATATTCAGCAGTGATGTATCTAACCCGAGTTATCGCAAATGCCTTCTGTTCTAAAGGTGGCCATACACTCGTTAGATTAGCAGCAGATAGATCATCAGATAGATCTCTGATGTGTTTAGGAAAAATTTTTAATAGGAACAGATTTCCAATAGATTTCAGTATGAAATCTATCGAAAATCGATCTGATGGCATTTTTTTGCCATCAGATTTCCATTAGGTCTAATGCAAAATGATAAGCAATCTCAACAGATCTTCCTAAATTTTCCAACATGTCAGATCGATTGAAATCGATCGAAATCGGCCGCAAATCGATCGATTTGCGATCGATTGATTTTGATCAATCGGCCGATAATCGGCTGAGTGTATGGGCCCCTTAAGAAGGCACCCTTTTGTTTTCCTAAAAGAAGTGCAGTGGCAGTGGATCAGCAGGAGAGCTAGGCAACATGCAAGGGAATAAATATGTCTACCTCCATATGTCTCTAACATTGGGTAACCTTTAATGTTCTATCCTAATATAAGGTATGGTAATATGGTAATGTACTAGGGTTTTTTTGTAGTAGCTTATTTCAATCATTTCAGATATATGCTACTTTCATATTGCTTCTTCCTGTGGGCTTCTTGGTTATTTCGATGTTCATGTGCATAACTGCCTGCTGATATTTCTTTAATGTTATTATTTAGCGCTTTTCCTTTGTCATATTTATCTAGTACATCAACACCTTCATGGGCACAGTTTCCATGGTGTCTGGCAGTGATTAAACACATCAAAACTATGCCATGCTGGCTTGTTCACATACATTGCAGTGATTTTGTATTTCCATAAAATATGATTAGAAAAACAATATAAAGCAAACTGCCGGTGCAGAATGTAAATTAATTTATTCAAGAGTAATATTTAACAGCAATCAGATAAAGAAGAATTTTCTTTTGGTTTTAACTCCCTTCAACTTCATTAGGTATGTCCATTAAATGTAAAGTATTTGCATCTCGGCACCCTTTTGTATTAGATAAACAGTGTGCATCGCTGAAAATAATACAGTACAAAACAAATACCTTCCTTGATCCCAAGAGGAACTTTCCTAAAAAATAGTAGTAGGAGCAAAATAATAAGTTAATACATTGCAAAGTGAGAAGTTAGAAAATAGAGATCAAGAAATGATTGATACTCACCATGTAATTTGTTCATGTTGTTTCAGATCATTTCTGACTGACAGAACACAGAGAGTATCCCTAGGACCTATAATGTCCAAACCAGCACCTCGACAATTCGGAGTGCCACATGGATCAATTCTATCCCCTCTGCTATTTGCAATCTACATGTTGCCACTCGGTACACTTATCCAACGACATGGCCTGACGTACCACTGCTACGCCGATGACACACAGCTATACCTGTCCTTCAAACCTGGTGGAACAGACCCTACTCCAAAAATAAACTCTTGCCTAGCTGAGCTACAGGCATGGATGAATGATAACTGGTTGAAACTGAATGCTGACAAAACTGAGGTCCTTTTTGTCCAAAGCCAGCGCTCGCCATCAAAACAGCTCTATCCTAAAGCAACACCAATCAGGATTGGGAATTCAGACATAAACAGCTCCAACCTTGTGCGCAGCCTTGGCGTACTAATCGATGGGGAATTGAGTTTCAGAAACCAAATTTCATCTGTAGTTTAATCTTCCTACTTTCATCTGAAGAACATTGCAAAAGGGGAACTTCAGCCTAAACAAACATACTGTCATTAAGTTACATTAGTTATGTTAATTAGAATAGATAGGTAATATAATCTCTTACCCACCCCGTTTTAAAAGAACAGGCAAATGTTTGTGATTCACGGGGGCTGCCATCTTTGTCATGGGGGCAGCCATCTTTTTGGTTGAAAGGAGGTGACAGGAAGCAGGAGACACAGTTCCAACTGTCCTGTGTCCTGATAACCCCCCCCCCCCCCCCCCCCCCCCCCCAGCTGCATGTGCTAGGCTTCAAATGTCAAATTCAAAATGTTAAAAAAAAAAATTGCACCAAAAAAGCAGAACGAGAACAACAACATCAGAAATCCCATCATGCTTTGCACAGCATTAGGGGAAAAATGCCAGGGCAGTTTTTTTCTGTGCAGCTAAAAATGAGACTTGTATAAGAGAAAAAAAGTTCTGATGCTGTGAAACAGTTAAAGAAACACCAGGCCTTTCCAGTGCTGCTGAGTCCATTTTTAGTCTGGAGGTTCCCCCAGAGGATCTTCCAACCCTTGTTCACGCCTTCATCACATCACAGCTGGACTACTGCAATGCCCTTTATGCTGGCCTCCCCAAAAAGGACCTGCATCGCCTGCAATTAGTGCAGAATGCTGCTGCCAGATTGCTAACAAACCAGCCTCGCCACTGTCACATTACACCGATCCTTCGCTCACTGCACTGGCTACCAGTAGAATGGAGAATACTCTTCAAGATTGGACTGCTGACATTCAAATCCCTGCACAATCTGGGCCCTGGATACATGAAGGACTTGCTGAAGCTGCACCACACCTCAAACAACCTCAGATCAGCAAGTTCTATACATTTGGTCACTCCCAGAGTGCACCTCAAAAAATCTGGAGACAGAGCCTTCTGTCATGCTGCCCCTACTCTTTGGAACTCCCTGCCACACACAGTAAAGACAGCACCATCCCTGGAGCTATTCAAATCCAGACTGAAAAGCCACCTGTTTAGCCTGGAATTTCCAGGCTTATAAAATTCTTCCTCTGTACTACGATGGTCTGAGCCATGCTTTGAGTCCTACGGGAGAAAAGCGCTTTACAAATGTTATTTGTTGTTGTTGTTTGATCCACAATGAGCCTGCTAGTCATCATCTTTACTACTGGCAGAAAAAATAGACAGCGCCAACTGCCATTATCTGCCATTATCTATAATCACACCCACTAACAATATGATAGGCTAAAGGGTATTTTTTTAATATATGTATATATGCACAGAGGGAGACACTGGTTGCTTGGCAGTTGAAAAAAAACTTACTTCCCACAACGCAACAAAGTTAACAGAAAGGAAACTGACATGACCATGGCCACGACATCACACTGCGGGTGGGGTCTCACTACAGTATCAGTCACACAGACTCCCCCTCAATGATCTATTCGAGAAGAGGTAAAGATTTCTTGTGGGAAAGGCGTCAGCTACTGACGGGGAAGAAATTCAAACCTGGGTTAAAGTTACTCTTAAAATTAGTTAAATAAAAATAAATCAATTAAATAATCATATTAATAACTGTATATGAGTAGGATCTTCACTATAGCTCCACACCCGATTGATTTAGTAATACACCATCTATGTGAGCATTCCTGGATGGGTCAGGATAGATGAAGGCATTGCAGACTCAATGCTCTTCACAGTGAGATTGTGGGTACTATTTATAAAGAACTACTGATCATATAACTGATTGCCAGTTATTTCTTCTCCACTTTTGAAAAGCATTTTATCCCTTCCCTTTTGTGTTATCTGCAAAAGGGCTTTCTTATTTTATAAAGTAACAACCATTAATTTGACCTCTTACCATAATTACCCTTAGGTTGTGATCATAAGCCCACCTGAATGGATTACCTGCTTGTCAGACACAATAGTTACATCTCACCACATAAGACATGCTGTAGCTGAACATGGACTTCTGACCTGTACTGTATAGGCCACTTTTCGTAGTGCTGATCATGGCAAAATTTGCAAACAGATGCCTGACTCAGACATCACTGTACTGAATGGCCATACAATAATAGATGGCTTCCAGATTCAACCATCAGATAAATCCCTATCAGATCAAATGTGATCTGAGATGGACTGAATCCTTCCACTCACTGTACAACAGATATTCAATAGATTTCAGCATGAAATTGGAAAATCTGTGAAGCTGCGCCCTGTTACCGGTTCCCCCAGATCTTCCCATCTACGTTTTCCCTCCTTCCCGGGCCGTGCAGAACGTTGGCAGTGGAACTTTCCGCTCCTGTTCACGTGTGCATGTCTTCTCTCCATTGCCACCGGGGCACTCCTCTCTTCTCTCAATCTCCTGTGTTTGTGACCCTATACATGCTGGGTCTCTAGTGTTTGGAGCGAACAAACGTGCCATCGGACCAGGGAGTGTAAGCTCCACTGCCAACACTTTGCACGTTGTTCATGCCGAAATCGAACACCGCTACCGACACACTCTTGACTCGCCACAATTGAATGATATCTTCTGCCCAATAAGATCAACTAATTTGATCGATTTTTTTTTACCAAAAATCGATCGATCAGGCATCGTTTACGGCATTGATTTCTAGCAGATTTGATCCCAGTGAACAAACATGTCAGAAATTGACTGCGAAACTGTATCGCCACTCTTACTATAGTCAGAAAAGTCTCCTTGACCATCTTCTTTGACAGTGTGCTCCTATACGTGCTTTCATGCATGTGTGTGTTGACATCACTGTGCATGGCTTGTAAAAACTGATTATTTACAGACTCCATTTTTTGAGGAGGGTTTGAGGGTGTGGTGTGCTAGTGGTACCCCCCAATGTGACATTCCAGGTGGTTTAGTGGTACCCCATGTGACATGACTGGTTGTCTGGTAGTAACCTCCATTGTCCCCATATAGCTTGCCTGGTGGTGGTCTGGTGGGAGGAGGACCAACATCATTCCTCCCACCCTCTCCATAGGCCACCCTTCTGTGTCCCCATGCAGAGTAGGACATAGTAGTGCTGCTTTTGAGTGAATCTTACCTGATCCTGATGCGTCCATACTCCTCGGCACCTGACTGCTCTCTGCCCACCCGATTTACCGACATGGAGGAAACAGGAAGTAAAGTGAGCATCTGGCTGCTGAAGAGCATGGTAGCAACGGGATCAGGTGAGATTCACTCACATGCTGCACCGCTGTGCCCTACTCTGGATGGGGGGGGGGGGGCATGGAGAGGGAGGGAGGAATGATGTGCCCCCCGATAAGTACAGCACTGGGGAGGAGAGGCATGGAGGACAATTGTACAGGGTTGCACAATCACTTCCTCGGTAGAGCAGAAGAGTGGGGTCATGGCCTAGAAGAAATAAAGATTTTGCTAAGTATGGATTCTATAATATAAACATTATATAATATAAACCTAATATAAACATTACTCACCTTTAGGGCCAGTAGTGCATTCTGGAATTGGATATACATTATAAACAAAGCATGTGTATTTCCTTTTCAAAACGGTACTTAACCAAAACTCTAAGTTTACCACTTAATCTGAGCCAACTCACCCCCCAGAGATGCTGCATGCGAAGATTTTCATCTGATGCAGCCAAAGCGTAACACCTGTGTGTATGCTCTCATGTGGTTACATGTGCCCGGCAGCAGGTGGGAGTTGTTTGGCAAAAGAATCTCTAAGCAACCATGTGGTATGGCCATTCATATGCATGAGCCCTGCCTGGAAAAGAACAGTGAATTTAATAACTAGCACCGATAAAGTACCAAAACTGTTGTAAAGTGTAGCAATATGTAAACTCATAGGAAAGGAATAGAACTGCAGAGGACTAAGTGCAACACTTTACATTTCAGATAGAGATATGAAGTTTCTGCAGGATGCCACACTCTGTAGCAATGCATGCAAGGTATTACAGGGCTTCTTGGCTAGGAGGAAATGTGCTATGGAAGTTGTAGGCAAACGAAGAACTGTGTTCTCAAATGAGCACGATGACAGATCGCCTTTAATGATTGCCCCATTCTTCTCATTATTCTTTTCCCATTTCCTGCACCCCCTCTTTTATTTTTCCTCTCTCCAATTGCTGTAGTGAGGCCCCTCAGCCACACGAGGCCGCCCTCCCCATCTGATACCCTGCTGTGATTGACATCTCTCTCCGTATTGCCATAGCAATAGAAAAAGCAACCAGTGAAAAACGAAGGCGGGGCGCTGGAGCATCTCTGCCCGCCCCACTCAATTCATTATTTTCCGTAGCCACGCCCACGCTGCTCTGTTCCCCACGTGTCCCGCGCAGATGTGGGTGAAGCCTCGGCTGCGAGCGGCAGACTAGCAATAGGAGAGGTGACTGCTGCTGCTGACAGGGCATGTGGGCGGAGCCTAGCCGCTGATTGACGCGCCCCCTCCCCCAGACTGAGCTGTGGCTGCAGTGCGGGATTCGCCAGTGTGAGGTCGGGAGTTACCCGAATACACCCGCGGGGGGGTCTAGGAGACTGTAAACACCCGCGGGGGGCCAGAGTGGCACGAGCGCACCCCAGGGAGACCATAGTGTGCAGGATACACCCGCGGGGAGGTGGAACAAAGGGAGCCGCGCACACCCGCGGGGTACGGCACAGGCGGGCGGAGACATCGGCACTTGGCTGAAGGCAGCTTGGAGGGACACAAGTGGGATCTATCCAGCGAGGAGTCGCGCGCACACTGCGATCAGGAGCCGGAGCGAGGGAGGGTGTCCCGGATGAGCGGGTGATCTGCTGGAATGCCGGCTGCTGTGTCTGCGGGTCACCCAGAGATGTTCGGGCTGTGGATGTGGCTGCTGCTGCTGGCGGCGGCGGCGGGGGTCAGAGGACTGGAAGGTGAGACTCGCAGTATACAGTACGTGCTCTGCCTGCCTAATACGGGGAACTGTGGTGTGTGTGCAGCCCCTCGCCCTGTCCCCGGTGATGGGCCCACCTGTGGGTGCCCCTCTGCCCAGTGATGTCACCTCGCTGTAATGTGGTCACCGCTGCTGCTGTGCTATTCGGCACACTACAAAGCGCTTGTGCTGGCGAGTTTGTGCAAGTTGTGGCTGCGCTGCTAATTAGGGGAGATAGCAGCCTGACTGCCAGCCAGACACGGGGGCCTCTGCAGCCTGCACTGATTGCCACTTATCCACTACTCCATTCCTGTGTGCGCCCTCCAGTCACTACTATTTATGGGGGTCCAGACAGTCTCTCTTGGCTATTGTTAACCACTCAAAATTATGTTTAAATTTGTTGCAAACAAGTCCATGAAATGTGTTTTATTATTTGCTGGATTGCTTTTTTTTTAATTAAATATTATTCACTTTTCCTAGAGCTTTCTCAAAATCCCTGCTAGGAAATAGGAGCAAAAGTAGAGCAATCCCTCCAGTGCGACAAATCAAAATCCTTGATCTGGGCAATCGCTTCACTTTCCACCAGTTTTGCTGGTCTGTCCCTTTGGTAAATCTGACCCACTTTGCCTCTCATCATGCTGGGATGTGTAGGCAGCTGGAGTAACAGGTTGCAAAAAGTTTTTTTTTTTTCTTTTAATTTGCACTTATGCCTGCAGGTATAGGTTATTTTCCCCTAAAGTATGTAAATGATGTAATGAGTGATGGATGAGGGACCCAGTAGAGGAAAAGGTTCTTCACCTTTGATCCTGTTTCTGAGCGATGTGAGCAGTCCACAGCTGCTCTTAAAATAACAGGATTGTGTTAATGCAGTGTAGTATCTGTAGATCTATGCTAGCTAGTTCTGCCTTTGTTCATATGTAACAGGATCATACCCTGCACTGCTCTGAATTTCAGACCTAAAGCTCTACCATGATTTCATCAAGAATGCGCTGTACATTTTGCTATTTTAACCAGACTATTGATGGATGGCTTGTGTACAGTTGTACAAAGTGCTCGCTTCTTATATTTCTAAAATATGAAGCTCTGTTTCTTTTTCTTTTGAGTAAATATTCACTCCATGTAAAATGCCCATCATTATAACATTTATGGCTTTGGGCTTTTTGAATTTACAGTTTGAATGCCATTGCACAGATGGCTTATATTTTTTGTGTGCGTATGAACGGAAAGGGTTAGGCCGTGTATGTTTGAGCAGGAATGGGTTAAACCAGGTGTTTGGTTAGTGCTAATGGCCCAGACACACAGGCTCGGGTGGTTGACATTTTTCTTTGTGAGATTCATATCAGGAGGTTTATGAGAAAATAGGACATTCTTGGGAGTGGAGTGATTAAAAAAAAGTCTCAAGTTCTGTTTTTGGGATTTGTATTACTTGTTTGCAATTCTGCCCCTTGAATACCAGTAGCAGCCCTGCCAGCGTTCAGTAATAGCTTTGTTCAATGCCTGAGATGTGTTGAAGAGTTCTTGATTAATAGCCATTTTCTTTTCATGGTCGTAAGCAAAGTTTTTTTATTTCCTCAGCCTATTCTACCTTTTGTTCCTTACTAACTGCTCACTAATTGCTTTCTTGACAATAGCCTCTCTATCTCCCATGTCTTTTCCTTATCCCAGTGAATACATGATAAGAACAGGGTGTGGTAAAATTTAAGACTGCAGTTTCCAGTTTGCACACCTTGTTGTTAAGCGTAAAATCTGATTTCCCAAGTAAATTAGCCAAACATTTGTTTTGGCCATTGGCGTTAGCTGTTAGCGTGCCCTGCCTGTTTTCTGAATTTGTGCTGGAACATGGAAAATAAGCTCATCACAGTTCTTTCCATCATCTTACTGCAAGTGTAGTTACACAGTGAGAACTATTTGTATTCTAATTAGTTCATCGCTTATTCGTTGTGAATATTCATGAAGTCTCACTTTCCTGTTACGTTTCAATAGAGTACAATTAAGACTTGAATTACTTTCGCTTAACTTCCAGACTGTGGGCTCAATTCACTAAGCATGGGAGGCATTTTAAATTATAACAGTTCTATTTTTCTTTTCTCCACCATTTCAGGATTACTTTTAAATGCAAACAGAACGCCCCAACTGTTAACTTATTCAGAGCTGCTAACCAGGTGCCTAGGGGCCTATTTATCAGGCTGGTGATCAGCTGATCACCAGAGACGCATCCCTGTTTCTGTAGAAATGATTTCACTCTCAGATCGCCATATTTATAAACCTAGCTCGCATCTAAAAGGTGCCACTTTTTAGCCTGATCACCATTTTAATAGGTTTGCCAATGTTCTGTTATTTAAGGATATTTTAGTACCAATCATCCCATTTTCTAAGTTGGCGTTTGGGCAGACGGCTAAGTGGCGTTGGCGACTTTTGTGGAGACCTCTGCAAGTTACTATGGAGAACGGTTTGATTTGTTCGCCAGTTTGCTCCAGATTGCCACTTTAAAAAATAGTGTTCTGTAAGCGCAGTGAAAGTCTGTAGGCTGCTTTGAGGCTGATGGTTCATTTACTCTATTTAAAGTGCGTGGAGGTGCGGATCGCCAGTATAGGTGACTTATTGTACTGATGATCAAGCATTAATTACCAAAGGCCAAAATATATTAATTTTATTTCTGTAGTTTACTTTTTCCCCCGAAGTGCACTTTCACACACCACAATGCATGCGCACGTGAACGCAATTTCATGCATGCGTTCCTGACATACAGCATGCGTGACACAGGCAGTGCATTACAGTGCAGGCGCTGCCACAACACAATTACACCCAATGGGAAATTGCATGCATTGTGCGATAAAATGTTCCCAGCCGTATTACATCGCAATGCACAGAAATACATAGCTGTACTGCGAATGGTAACTTGACAGTCTATGGGCTTTCATGTTGCCATGTGGATCGCACACTGTGCAGCGTGCCATGAATGACAGCAGCGCTCATAGTGTGAATGGGCCCTTTTGAAAGTGTACACATGATTGGGCAGTGTCCTTTCCTCTTCATGTATCACAGTGGTATTTATTATGTATGCAATATTGTACAACACTGCGTAATAATTCCCACTGTATAAATAAATAATGCTAATAAATATTAATGTTACTTTTATCTACAGCCTTTGGCAGGGCACACCAGAACTGCCATTTTGAAATAATTAATTTGTGAACTTAAAGCAAGCCTGTAGTGTAGGATTCACTGTGAGAATATCAAGCCCATGCCATTCTTTGTGAGCTGTAGATTGTGTCTGTGTGGTTTAATTTGGAGTTTCTCCATCTAGCTTGTCAGTAGTGTCACTTGTTAGGATCTCACATGTCTCTGTTCCTGAGAAATGCACTGCTCCAATCTTCTCAGGTGAGGTATGTGATCGCGTAACCTCACTTTCCTCTCGGTTGCTTAGGAGTGGCTCTTTTTGTTTTCCGTAATCTCTGCAAATCTCTTTTGCTTTAACTAGGTATGATGAGTCGGTAGAAATTATATTGTCATTAAAAAAAACAAAACACCAAAACAGGTTTTTTTAGATAGTGGCTGTCTGAAAGATTTGACTATTTTTAGTTTTGTGCAAGCTTGAGCACATGTCCTAATTACGGGGTATGGCTATTTTTCACAATCTAGGGACTTTCATCTGATTTGTGTTCTGCATGAAGATGGTAAAATCAGGGCACCTCGCTTTGTTGATGAGCCAGTCTGCCTCAAGCGTTCTGCTCTTATGGGAGAAATCCAGGGCCAGTGCTAGATTTATAACCGTTACAGAAATGAAAAGTAAGGCATTTATCCCGTGTGTTTATTCAACAAATCAGTGCAAAGAGTATCGATTACGGTATGTGCAAAATCCAGCAAGTTAGCAAGCATAGAAAATGAGCCTTAAGCTGGATATACACTATACAATTTTTGCTTTTGATCATAATTAAGATCAATATTATGATAGACATGATTATCGACTGTCTAAAAACATTGCGGTTCAGTGTTTGGATCATGATTACGATTGAAAATGCGTTAGTCCACTTCAGTGTACGATTTCTTAGATGTTTTTGTGTAATCGATATTCTAATTGGGTGGAACAGTTGTACAGTGTGTGGCTACCTAATCCTAGGCTTAGTTAAGTGGGGTGTTGCAGTGCAATGTAATGGAAGCATTTTAACACAGAAAGTCACAGTGCAGTAGTAAGTCTATGTGGCGTTCAGAGTGCATCCATCTGGTGGGATGCAATCCAAGGGAGTACAGTATCCCACCACAGTGCATGCAGTAAGCTACCACATAACGCATGTGTTAACAGTGGTAGAGAAGCATGCGTTTCATTGACTATATATTTCACTGTATGTGATGCAACAACCGTGTAACGTGTGGTGCGACTTTTTGGTTTCATTGTGTTGTATTCCTGTGTTTGAACTGGGAACACAATGCAGCTCAAACTGTGAACTTAATCTTACAGGAGGCTGATTGAAGGTTGCATAAATGATTGGCTGCTGTCAGTCACTGTACTTCGAATCTCAGCTCTTCCCATTCAGTAAGCCGACACCTTTTCAGTAAGGAGGCCTTGGTCAAGAATCCCTAACGCTGCTACTGCCTGCTGAGCGCACCCTAGAGGTTGTATTTTAAGCGCTTTGAGTCTGCCTGGAAAAAAAAGCCCAATATAAATATTTGGGCTTTTTTTTTCCAGGCAGACTCAAAGCGCTTTTACATGTTACATTTTGTTACATAAAGATAGAGTAGGAAGCAATTTTGAGCCTTATGTGTTAAAGAGTAATCTGAAGAAAGCCTTTTTCTGTTAGTAAATGCCTTGATTTGCTTTCAGTGATTGGGGATACAGGTAGTCCCCGACTTACAAACGACCCGCCGATACGAATGGCATGGATTCTGTTTCCATAGGAACAAGCCAAAAAAAATTTCAACTTGGACTTGTAGTTTTTGAGAAAATCGATTTAAAAAAAAAAAAAAATCAAAGAATAGGTTTTAGACTTGTATAAACAGGTATAAAGTGCAGAGGTGACACAGGCGGGGACACTGGAGGTACAGGGGGCAGAGATGGCACAATGTTCTGACTTAAGAACTAATTTACAGTCCCTATATCGTTCGTTAACTGAGGACTACCTGTACATTAGTGATTTCATTATTTGCTAGCGGTTCAGGCTCACATTCTGCATAAGACTCTATTCACATGGAGTTTGTAAGTATTCTCTGTACTTGAGTGGGTTTCCACTAGTTGTGCTTGTTACCCCCAGCAATGCAAATGACAAACTGGTTATTTCCCTGATATGGTCCCCATGGATTTTAGGGATATTATATTGTGAGCCAGCTATTGATGTGCATTGTAAATGTACTCTGTAAAGCTCTATGGAAAATGTGCCAGCACTATATGAATGTATAAAATACCTTTTCAAACCAAGGCTTTAAGGATATTTAGAAAAAGATTGCTTTGGGAAGCAAGAAATTATTTTCATATGTCAGATCTGTTTTGAACTAAGGCTATAAAGTTGTGTTGGGAAGATGGGTGTGGATGAGATGAGGTACTCTATAACAAAAATGTCATACTCCATTCAGCTGCATGTGTAGAGCCAATAAAAGGGCCACATTGTATTGTCAGAGACAGCTTGTCCAATCTCTTCTATGAATAGGGATTTATTTTTTTGGAGATTTCACTGCTCATGTGCTGTCTGTCAATCTGCAACAATATAGCAAATGCATACCTAGAAGTAAATAAAGGCTATATTTTAAAGATAATCTGTATTGTTAAAATCGCACAAAAGTAAACATACCAGTGCATTAGGGGACATCTCCTATTCCCCTCTGTCACAATTTCGCCACTCCCCACCACTTTAAAAGTGGTCAAAAACAGTTTTAAAAAATTTGTTTATAAACAAACAAAATGGCCACCAAAACCGGAAGTAGGTTGATGTACAGTATGTCCTCACATAGAAAATACATCCATACACATGCAGGCTGTATACAGCCTTCCTTTTGAATCTCGAGATCATTTGTGTGTTTACCTTCTCCCCTGCAGCTCTCATCCACTGAAGAGTGACAGACTGATTGTTTCTTCCTGCAGACAGCTCTATGTCTGTAATTCCTCAGTATGTGATAGCCCAGCCAGCTCAGAGGACGATTTATCCAGCTTGTAAAAAGCAGGCAGCTCTCTTCTTTCACTGACGAGAGCAGAGAGGCTGCCTAATCTAAATAACACACACGGGAGTGTGCATTGAGGGGGGAAGTGCATAACAGATCAACAACACTGAAGAGTTGGCAGCCTTCCAGACACAGGGCGACAAATCCGACAGGAGAGAGATAAGTTGATTTATTACAGAGATGGTGATAGTAGAAAGTGCTGCAGTAAGCCAGAGCACATTAGGTTTAGGAACTTGTAGGATAGTAGAAAAAAGGATGACATTTTTGTTAGTCTCTTTAAAGTGAATGTTTACCGTTTAAAAAAAAAAGTCAGATACTCACCTAAGGAGAGGGAAGGCTCGGTCCTAATGAGCCTTCCCGCTCCTCTCCCGGTCCCGCGCAGGATCCCCCGTGGCAGTATTCGACCAGTTCGGTCAAATACTGCCACTTCCGCATGCCGAAGGGAGCTTTCGGAAGCCTTCGGGAGCACTCGGGCTCCCGAAGACGGGCCGCTCCATACTACGCATGCGCAAACACCCTCTATGACGCACTCGCGCGTGCGTAGTATGAAGCAGCCCGTCTTCGGAAGCCCGAGTGCTCCCGAAGACCTCCGAAGTCTCTGCGGCGGCGAACGGGGGAGCCAGCGCAGCACCGAGGGCACCGGGAGAGGAGCGGGAAGGCTCATTAGGACCGAGCCTTCCCTCTACTTAGGTGAGTATTTGACTTTTTTTTTTATTTTTAAAACGGTATCCACTGGCTTTAGATGTAAGTTTTGTGCAAGACTTGCTGTATTTCCAGAAGTGTGTTTAGGCTGCAGTGTATGTAGACCAGGCTTTCTCAAGCAGGGTTCCCTGGAACCCTAGGGTTCCTTGAGGACTCTGCAGGGGTTCCTTGGCATTTTACCCCATCGTGGGGGACGTATAATAGAGCACACTGTAATAGGTGGTACTGTAACAAGAAGCACTTAGTTGAGGGCTCAGGAGACAGTATAATGAGTGGCAGTGTAATAGGAGGTAGTGAAATTAACAGTCTAACCTACATTTTAAAGACCATGCCTCCTAAAAAATAAATGCAGGGGTTCCTCAAGACCAAAAAATTGTTTGCAGGGGTTCCTTGAGATCCAAAAGTTATTTGCAGGGTTCCTCCAAGGTAAAAAGGTTGAGAAAGGCTGATGTAGACCACAGCTGGTCTGTATGGCCTGATGGGCGAGAGTTCTGTAGATTTTTACTGTAAACTGCTTAGTAAAAAGCAATGCCCATCCAGGTTTACTTGATGACCCACTGGATATGGCAGATTTGTGTTAAAATGTACCACAAATGGAAGATATGAAGTTGTTTAGCCTAGTCACAGGTGATAGTTTGTAGAGGGAAACTGGATGGGGAAAAATAATTTGTTGCTCATGACACTCATGTACAGTATTTGCTTGTAAAGTAGCTAAGGGGGTGGGGGAAGCAGAACCCTTATATATGTTACCTTATTTAACAAATTGCCATGAGCAAAGTTACAGCTCACTAATCGGTCATAGTTCTCTTTACTAGAGCAAGATGGATTCCAGTTACCTGCTGTGGGCAGTGTGCTCTGCATTTCATGCTTTGCCTCTTGCACAGTTTGTCAAATTAGCCGGAATATGTTTTCACAAGTAGTCTGGGCGTGCTGTGTAATGTTGCCTCTCTGATTATGTAAAATCTTATAAACTCTGGCATTTGAAGGAATCACCGTGACCTGATAGTATCACCTCTTTGAAGGTGCCTGCATGTGTACATGCTTTAGAAGTGTCCAAGCTCTTTGTTCGCAATACTAGATGTTGATGTAGATTAACCCTGACAAATTTTGTTATGTCTTTTTCAGGTTGCAGGTAAGCTTGTGGGAAAGTCGAATGCTTCTCAGTTGAGATTTTTTTTTTCTTCTTCTTCAATGTTGTGCATTTCTGGCCTGTTCAGTGGATGTTTTGTTTTAAAGAGCTTTGGTTGTTTTTCAGGCAGATGGTTGAGATGCGGACCCGTCCTTAGTTATTGGGTTGTTGTTCCATTTCTTTGCTACATGTGCCTTGGGATGTTTTCACATTCCTGCGGTGTTGGTTTGCAGTTTCTGTTGGAGGAGGATATAGGGAGTTTGACTGTTCTTTTGATGTTGGTTTGATGTTTGAGTAGATCCTTTTTTCCTCTGTTAGCTTAGTAGAAAGTAGATGTGACATTTGGTGACTTGTTGTAATGTAGCATGTGGCTGTTGCTTAGCCTTGTTTTCATCATTGCAGTACATAGTGACTATTCAGGCTTTCTGGAAAGGCATTTTTGTGGCTTTCTCTAGTGTTTCATGTTTGCATGTGCTGTGTTTTCCTCCAGGAGGGAGGCATGCACCGCATGCACTTATTTAATATTTGTGCAGAGATCAGTGGGGTGTTGTCTTCAGTGACAGCCCAGAAGTATTCTGCTTTTTAACCTTGTAAAGCCAACAGGATAAAACTGTTTAGACTTCACATAAATTTGGGCCATCATGTAAAACCTGACATGTTTTTTTATTGTCTGTCCAGATGTAGATGCTTGGCTCAGCAGAGCAGCTTGTACTGTGCTATAAATGGAAGGGCAGGAGGTCCCAATGTAGTGAACACGGTAGCAATCATGTGACTCAATCCAACATGACCAATCTGCTCAGTTTGAATCCGATGCAGAGAACAGGTGGTGTTTGACTGTCACTCATTCTGATTATAAATTAGGTTCAGGTGACAGCTAAGTAATGTGTATATGTCTGGGAGTACAACTCTGGGCAAAAAATAAATCTATCTGCAATGTAGACCTGAACGGTAAATCGAATTTAAACCGCAATCGTGATCACCTAGCTCATGATTTTGGAATCGTCAAATCGGCGATTATCACGATTACCTCATTTCCGCATGGGGAAGTTTGAAGAAGCGGAAACCCAACCCACAGTCCCGGTGCGTGTGGCCCACAGCATCGGCAGTAAGCCTGACAGATAAATCGACTTTTAACCGAAATCGTGATCACCAAGATCACAATTTCGGAATCGTGAAAGCTGCAATTATCGTGATCACGTCATTTCCACATGGGGGAAGTTGAAGAAGCTGCTTCAAACTTCCCCCAAAGTCCCGGCGCGTGTGGCCCGCAGCGTTGGACATACCTGCTGCACAATTCGAAACACTGTCCGTCCTCTATAGCTGTCTGCCGGCTCTTGTGCTTGGCAAAATTCTGGGTTCCTGCATGTCACATGACATACAGGAAGTATTCCGTGCATTAGAGCCTCCAGGAGGCAAAGTGGATAGACGGGCATCGCTGGACTCATGCTGGAAGCCATGTCCAGAACTGATGCAGTTTGGGGACAAAGGAGGCACAGAGAGACACAGAGTGGGCACAGAGGCAGACACAGGAGGCACAGAGAGAGAAACAGAGCGGGCACAAAGACACAAAGGGGGCAAGAGAGAGACCGGGGGACAGAGGGAGAACAAATAGGCAAAGAGGAGGAACAAAGCTTGATTTGAAGGAAATCGTGAATCGAATCGAAATCGCAATTTCGGGCAGAAATCGCTCAATTCAGTTTTTTCCTAAAATCGTTCAGGCCTAATCGGCAGCGTTGGATATACCTTCCAACATAAGTCCAATGCTGTCCGTCCTCTTTCGCCATCTGCCAGCTCTTGAGCACAGCATGCTTCATGGTTCCTGTATGTCACATGGCATACAGGAAGTATGGCATGCATTAGAGCCTTCAGGAGGCGAAATGGATAGATGGGCATCACTGGACTCATGCTGGACGATATGTCCAGCACTGCTGCAGCTTGGGGAACAGAGGGGGCACAGAGAGAGACAAAGAGACACACAAAGTGGGCACAAAGAGAGACGCAGTGGGTGCACAAAGAGAAACAAGGGGCACTTGCAAAGTCTGACAAAATTAGTGTGCAAGTGAGTAGGGAGGCTGGCCAGTATCTTACTATTTTGGCAGTTAAACTGCTGTTCAGGAAATGCTGTTAAAAACGAAGAAAACTGAGAATCCTCCATGAGGAGATGGACTGGCCCAAAGCCTGTCGGTTCTGTTACATTTTTAACTGCCTACTTTTTTTTGCGATAGTGGTCCTTTAAGTTATATTGAAGACCGCTGTTTCAATGAAAATGATCCATGCACTTTCTTACACAAAAGTAAATGCAAACTGTTGAATTTTTTTTCCCCTCGCTGTTTTCAAAAGCAAACAAACACCAGATAAATTTTTTTTTTCCATGCCCCTCCAATTTTATACTGATCGGACCATGTCGGGCATATTGCTAAGCAAATAGAAATGCATATGACAGACCCTTAAAAAAATGATGGGCTAGTCCAAAACGTGTCGATTCTTTCAGATTTCTACTATCTACTGTAAGTGACAGCAACATAGGAGAAAAGTAATTTATGGCTCATTTTACTCTAAGAAACCTACTTCTTTGTATGTGTTTACATGTATTTAAAATTTTACAATTTTTGCGATAGTGGTCCTTTTTAAACTGACACTACCATGGATTATCTCTAAGCCTTAAAGAGAGTCTGAAGCGAGAATAAATCTCGCTTCAGAGCTCATAGTTAGCAGGGGCATGTGTGCCCCTGCTATACCGCTGCTACAGCGCCACTAAACGGGGGTCCCTTCACCCCCAAACCCCCCACTGCAACACTTGGTCGCAGACTTGGTCGCTCCTGGAGGCAGGGCTAACGGCTGCAGCCCTGCCTCTCCCCCGCCCCTCTCAGTGAAGGAAGACTGAGAGGGGCGGGGGAGAAGCGGAGATACGCGCTGACAGACGCGCGTGGGGCAGGGCTGCGGCGGTTAGCCCTGCTCCAACCAGGAAGCGCTGCACTGAGGGGATTTGGGGGTGAAGGGACCCCTGTTTAGCGGCGGTTTAGCAGGGACACACATGCCCCTGCTAACTATGAGGTCTGAAGCGAGATTTATTCTCGCTTCAGACTCACTTTAAATTAAAAACCCACAGCAGGGCGAGTGATGATTAGTTCATCCTTGCCCTGTTATGCTGGGAATACACGGTTCGTTTTTGCCTTCGTTTAAACCTTCGTTTCGATTGTGCCTTTTGTCCTTTTCGATCCCGAAATAATCAGTCATACGGTTAATATCACCACCCACGGTTTAGTTTTTTTTTCCGATTCTGATGGTTTCGTTTTTCCAATGATCGAAGGCTGCAAAGAAACGAAACGAAAATCCCTTTTTACAGGGACGGACTAGCATAAACGAATATATAATCGATCTGAACAGCCATCAAGCCTACCAATGGCTCGATTAGATGGATAAAGAGAGATAATATCAAACATGTACACTTGTGTCACCAGGCGCTGATAGGTTCCTAACTAGTTAAGCAGCGTTGTAAGACAAGGGGTCCCTTAAACCCCTGAAATTGTATTGTATTAGTAAACTCAGTCTAACACGCGCTAAAGATAAAAAAACAATTTTAATTCAATATTGTTTCCATTCACTCAATCCAATATTCACACTCCACCCAATTTCATAAAGCTATTTACAACCTAGTAGAAGGGCCCTTCTCTTTATGCTCCTTTCTAATTGTGCACATAAAAAAATAAATAAAAATGTCAATAAAAATCTCAATAAAAATTGTGTATAAGTTCACAAAAAATGAATACTCTCAATTGAATGAATTTCGTATGGATAAGGTGGCATACAGCTGTATCCATAAATTGCAATCCTCACACATATATAAGACCAACTCACGGTACTGCAGAGTCTCTCTTCACAGTGTGTTCTCACATCAAATACTGTTATCAGCCTCCACAGAGGTACTAGTAGTCTTATTTAGCACCCCTGGGTCCAGCGTACTTCCACGTTACTGGCAGCTCCCAGTCTCTCCGTACCTGTAAGCGGGGTTACCGCACTAGGGTCCGGCCTCCTTGTAACAATTCCTCCGTGTGATTGCTAGCATCCGGGTGCGGCCTGCGTCACTTCCCGTTATTAGACACGAGGGTCCGCTCGCCACACTTCCGCTTAGTTAGTTGCAGTCAACACTGTTTCTTTGGGTGACGTCACCACTCAGGTCTCCTGGATCTTTGTATACAGACGGCCGCTGAGCGCTCTTACGGCTAGTCTCTTGTCCAGGACCCGTACACTTGTTACAATTCTGTGTTACAACCTCTACGCGTTTCTGCCAATCAGCGTTGGCCTTCTTCAGGAGGGTTTTCTTCACGATCTGAGGCTGCCATTCCTTGTACTGCTTTTATATATCAGATTAGTTGCCACCCCTCAAATTGACAGGGTCAAGGGTCAGAGTCTCACCAACGTTTTTAAGCCACCATATTATTATATATCCTTGTACTCCAACAGCATTCTTGAACTCCAGAGTAAACATTAATCATATTTATTTCATATTCCTCCGTACGGGCGGTTATCATTTGTCCTGCTTATCTCATATCTATGTAAATCTCCAAATTCTCGGTCTCCACCCACACATAAGCAATCAGATTTTGCTCTCTTTATCTTAATATACCAAATACCTCAAACATTTCCATAGTCCAATTAATCCTACATAGCTCTATACACAAAAGGCTATCAGTCATATCAATTACTTAAAAAATGCAAAAAGTTCCATTTCACTATTGAGTCCCTTAGGGGCCAATGTGTTCAGTTGAAAGATCCACTTGGATTCATACCTTGACATTTTATCTAGATAATTCCCTCCCCTTTCATTCCGTCCCACTACTTCGAGACCAAAAAATATTGTCCCCCTTACAGAACCCCCATGTTGCTCTTTATAGTGTTTGGATAGCGGGTGACCTTCATATTTGTTCTTAATATTATTGAAATGTTCTCCCACCCTTCTCTGAAGGGACCTCTTTGTCCGCCCAACATATCTTTTCTGACATGGACATTGTACACAATAAATGACACCACATGTAGTGCACGTCATTGAATCCCTTATTCTATATTTTACAGAGTCAGTCGCCTCAATCTCAACTATCCTCCCTGGATTACTGGTCCTCCTACAATTAAGACATATCCCACATCTAGTGAAACCCCCTTTACCTTTCCTAATACTATCCCTCCCCCCCTCCTTCCTCTCATTAGCTGCCGTGGCTATGGAAAGTCCCAAATTGGGTGCCCTCCTAAATACCATTTTTGGAATATCAGGTAATTTCTCACCCAAAAGCTTGTCTTCCTTTAACACATCCCAGTGCCTCCGGATAATATTCGATATCTTATTCGACTGGGACGTGTATTGCAAGACAATACTGAAATCATTATGTTCCCAGCTTTGTTCTCGCCTAGGGCCTAATAAGCTGTCCCGATCTCTCTGTCTAACAGCAACCCTGGATTCAGTAACATGTTGTTCCGGGTAACCCTTTTCCAAGAGACAGGTCACAAGTTGCTCCGCCTCCCTGTCATAGTCTTCAACGTTTGTACAGTTACGGCGGAGTCTCGTGAACTGCCCCTTGGGGATATTATTAAGCCAACGTGGAAGGTGACAGCTAGTATATAAAATGTAGCTGTTCACTGCCACTGGCTTGTGGAACGTCCTTGTGTTCAAACAGTTATTCTCCACATATATTTCCAGATCTAAAAAGTTTACAGTGTCCTTGCTGCTTTCAGCAGTGAATTTTATCCTCCAGTCATTTGTATTGATGTCTTCAATGAACGTATGCAGTAATGAAACATCACCCTTCCATATCAACAATATATCATCAATGAAACGGCGCCAGAGGACCAGGCTCGCACCCGGGCCGCCATCCCCATAAATGCAGCTTTCCTCCCAATAGGACATAAATAGATTTGCATAGGCAGGTGCGAACCTGGTCCCCATCGCCGTCCCACTCACCTGTAGATACCAGGTGCCATCATACTGAAAGTAATTGTGCTCCAGAACAAATTGAATCGATCTCAATATAAAGTCCCTTTGTACTGGATTGATGGTATCGTCCCCATCCAGGTAGAATTTTACGGCATCCAGACCTCTTTTATGATCTATTATGGTATAGAGCGAGGTCACATCTAGGGTGCATAGTATCCAATCCTTTTCCCAATGCAGATCTCCTAGTGCCCCCAGTATGTGCTTTGTATCCTCAATATATGCCTGGGTGCCCTTTACATATTTCTGCAGAAACGAGTCAACATATCTCGATAAATTTGCAGTGAGGGAATCCACCCCGGACACAATGGGTCTACCCGGTGGGTTGTCCAGATCCTTATGTATCTTTGGCAGATGGTAAAACAACGGCCTACACGGGAATCCTACATTCAGAAAATCAAATTCCTTCTGGTTCAAGATGCCACAGACCAGTCCCTCATCCAATAATTTTCTTAATTCCTTTGAAAAACTGACTGTCGGATCCTGACCCAAGACGTGATAGGTCTCTGGGTCATTCAATAGCCTATAGGCCTCAATTTGATACTTATCAGTGTCCTGTACCACTATCCCCCCACCCTTATCCGCAGGGCGTATAGTGATTGCAGGATCATTACGTAATTCCCGCATGGCCTTCCTCTCGGCACAGGTCAGATTGTCATTACCAAAGTTACTGACTCTCATGCGTTTGATATCTTTTTCCACCAAATTTTCAAATGCCGTCATTGCATCACTGTATTCTGTTTGGGGAAAAAAGGTGGAGGGATTCTTTAATGACGTATGCATATACTCCGTTAATTCATCATTTGATGTTTGTGGATTTTTCAAAAAATATTTCTTTAAACAGAGTTTCCTCATAAACTTCTTTACGTCTATGTATGACTCAAATTTATTGATCCTATTATTTGGGGCAAACTTCAGCCCTTTAGATAAAAGCTTAACCTCATCTTTCTCTAATTTGCGTTTACTCAAATTAAATACTCCCTTTTCAACTCCCTCACTATCTTGACTTGTCTCCCTTATTTCCTTTTTACTCCCCGCCCTCCTGCCCCTACATCCCCTTTTACGTTTACCTGCCGGGGGGTCCGTAAAAAATAATGACTAATTGAATTTCGGGGTTCTTCCACTATTACATTATTCCTACTTTTTGCGCTTTTAATGATGTTATTTCCTGTTCTGTTGTTAATGGACTTTCGGGGAGTTCTACCTGGGGTTGTCCTTGTGTTAGTCCTCTTTTGGTTCCTATATATTTCTCTCCCTTTTAGCAGGTTACCACTTGGTGTCCTATTCCTCTCACTAATCTCCCTCCCCATCCCTTCATTTCCTTTCGGACTCCGTATCAGAGCTGTGTATCTATTTGATGTGGATACATTAGATCTATTTAAATTCATATGTAGGGGTTTCTTTGTATTTTCCCGTTTCTTATTTGAGTAGGGATTATCATCTCTTATCTCCCTATGGGTCATTCTTTGTGGTTCTACTATGACCGGATTCATGGGGGATCTAAATCTACTCACCTGTTCCTCACCGTCACTGGTGTCGTTCTCCTCCTCCTCCTCACTAGCTGACAAACTCTCTTGCATTGTGGAGCATCTGGCCCCCTCCTCCCCATCAAAACATCCCTCCCCTGTTTCGTCAATCGTTTCAAGTGTACCAAGCAAAGTACTTCCCTGTAACTGACTTCCCACCGAACTTTCTTCTACCATTACTCTTAGGTCCTCACTATCATACATCGGGATAGAATCTCTTGCAAATTTCTTCAATTTTTTATTGATAATTTCTTTCTCCAATGTTTCTAGTCTGTTTTGTATACTTACCTCCATATTTTGATATTCCCTCGTGGTCCTATACGGTGTTAGTATTTGCTGGAGATCTTTAATCTCCACACCGACACTATTAGTTTGTGCCTTTCTGGCATCCATGACAAATTGAACCGTCTCCATTGAAAATACGTGAAACATATACTCCCACTTCTCCAATGTTTCCCCATCTGCCAAATCTTCAGACAACACTTTGGACACTGCCAAGCCCACCGGTGCGACTTCCCACTCTATATACTTCTCCAAGGACGCCACCTCCCATGTATTTTTGGTTTCCTTAATTAATAATTTCTCCAACTCCCTTAGTTGTTGTGTCACATCGATCGTTTTCTTATTATCAATTATCTCCTTCTCATTAAAAAAATTCCTAATCCGATCACCACGACTTTTCCTAAAATCCCACAAATTACCCTCTGCTGCCATGATGTAAGGGATATATTTCAAAATTGTACACTTGTGTCACCAGGCGCTGATAGGTTCCTAACTAGTTAAGCAGCGTTGTAAGACAAGGGGTCCCTTAAACCCCTGAAATTGTATTGTATTAGTAAACTCAGTCTAACACGCGCTAAAGATAAAAAAACAATTTTAATTCAATATTGTTTCCATTCACTCAATCCAATATTCACACTCCACCCAATTTCATAAAGCTATTTACAACCTAGTAGAAGGGCCCTTCTCTTTATGCTCCTTTCTAATTGTGCACATAAAAAAATAAATAAAAATGTCAATAAAAATCTCAATAAAAATTGTGTATAAGTTCACAAAAAATGAATACTCTCAATTGAATGAATTTCGTATGGATAAGGTGGCATACAGCTGTATCCATAAATTGCAATCCTCACACATATATAAGACCAACTCACGGTACTGCAGAGTCTCTCTTCACAGTGTGTTCTCACATCAAATACTGTTATCAGCCTCCACAGAGGTACTAGTAGTCTTATTTAGCACCCCTGGGTCCAGCGTACTTCCACGTTACTGGCAGCTCCCAGTCTCTCCGTACCTGTAAGCGGGGTTACCGCACTAGGGTCCGGCCTCCTTGTAACAATTCCTCCGTGTGATTGCTAGCATCCGGGTGCGGCCTGCGTCACTTCCCGTTATTAGACACGAGGGTCCGCTCGCCACACTTCCGCTTAGTTAGTTGCAGTCAACACTGTTTCTTTGGGTGACGTCACCACTCAGGTCTCCTGGATCTTTGTATACAGACGGCCGCTGAGCGCTCTTACGGCTAGTCTCTTGTCCAGGACCCGTACACTTGTTACAATTCTGTGTTGGGCGGACAAAGAGGTCCCTTCAGAGAAGGGTGGGAGAACATTTCAATAATATTAAGAACAAATATGAAGGTCACCCGCTATCCAAACACTATAAAGAGCAACATGGGGGTTCTGTAAGGGGGACAATATTTTTTGGTCTCGAAGTAGTGGGACGGAATGAAAGGGGAGGGAATTATCTAGATAAAATGTCAAGGTATGAATCCAAGTGGATCTTTCAACTGAACACATTGGCCCCTAAGGGACTCAATAGTGAAATGGAACTTTTTGCATTTTTTAAGTAATTGATATGACTGATAGCCTTTTGTGTATAGAGCTATGTAGGATTAATTGGACTATGGAAATGTTTGAGGTATTTGGTATATTAAGATAAAGAGAGCAAAATCTGATTGCTTATGTGTGGGTGGAGACCGAGAATTTGGAGATTTACATAGATATGAGATAAGCAGGACAAATGATAACCGCCCGTACGGAGGAATATGAAATAAATATGATTAATGTTTACTCTGGAGTTCAAGAATGCTGTTGGAGTACAAGGATATATAATAATATGGTGGCTTAAAAACGTTGGTGAGACTCTGACCCTTGACCCTGTCAATTTGAGGGGTGGCAACTAATCTGATATATAAAAGCAGTACAAGGAATGGCAGCCTCAGATCGTGAAGAAAACCCTCCTGAAGAAGGCCAACGCTGATTGGCAGAAACGCGTAGAGGTTGTAACACAGAATTGTAACAAGTGTACGGGTCCTGGACAAGAGACTAGCCGTAAGAGCGCTCAGCGGCCGTCTGTATACAAAGATCCAGGAGACCTGAGTGGTGACGTCACCCAAAGAAACAGTGTTGACTGCAACTAACTAAGCGGAAGTGTGGCGAGCGGACCCTCGTGTCTAATAACGGGAAGTGACGCAGGCCGCACCCGGATGCTAGCAATCACACGGAGGAATTGTTACAAGGAGGCCGGACCCTAGTGCGGTAACCCCGCTTACAGGTACGGAGAGACTGGGAGCTGCCAGTAACGTGGAAGTACGCTGGACCCAGGGGTGCTAAATAAGACTACTAGTACCTCTGTGGAGGCTGATAACAGTATTTGATGTGAGAACACACTGTGAAGAGAGACTCTGCAGTACCGTGAGTTGGTCTTATATATGTGTGAGGATTGCAATTTATGGATACAGCTGTATGCCACCTTATCCATACGAAATTCATTCAATTGAGAGTATTCATTTTTTGTGAACTTATACACAATTTTTATTGAGATTTTTATTGACATTTTTATTTATTTTTTTATGTGCACAATTAGAAAGGAGCATAAAGAGAAGGGCCCTTCTACTAGGTTGTAAATAGCTTTATGAAATTGGGTGGAGTGTGAATATTGGATTGAGTGAATGGAAACAATATTGAATTAAAATTGTTTTTTTATCTTTAGCGCGTGTTAGACTGAGTTTACTAATATAATATCAAACATGTTCGATCACTAGTCGTTCGTTTTTGGGGTCTATTAATCGAAACTATAATGAGATTATGACTATTTTCACATACGTTTTCAACACTCGATTCGTTTACTGAACGAATCGAAGGTTTAAACGAAGGCAAAAACGAACCGTGTATTCCCAGCATTAGTCTCACCAGACTTACAGACTATTTGGTAGTGAAGTTGGGTGTGCAGCCTCTGCCCTTCTCAGACACCCCTCCATATGCGTAAAGCTGGGATCACCTTGTTGCCAAGTTCTGGCTGTTTCTAGCTCTTTCAAACTAAAGGTGGCCTCTAACAGTCCAATTTCTAGTGAAAAATCATTTGAGCGATCAGAAATTCTGATCGGATTGGTTGTATATAGTCTCCATCGATGGGCACAAGCGATTAAGAACGATTATGAAAATAGTCGTCCGATTTGATTTTGGTCAAACCAAAATTTGGATTTTCTAGTTGGTTGTGATAGGAAGCAAAGATTGGTTCGTTGATGGTGCAGTGAGCGATTTTTATTCCGATCAGAATTATCTGACCGCTCGAACAATTTTTCGGTAGAAATTGGATCGTTAGTGCCCACCTTTATACTCTGCAATGCATTCATGGAAGTGGAAAAGGTCATACACCCTACTACAGTACAGAAAAGTGGCAAGACTAGCAGGGCAATGCTGGACTAGTCAGCACAAGCCCTGCTGGAGGCTTTTTTTAGTTTATTTTATGGAGCGTCTTTATGTTTCCTTAATTAAAAAAAAAAAAAGCCAACCTCATGAAATCTAATTTTTTGAGTTTAAGTATATTAACAACCTGCTTTTAACAACCAATTAATATCTGTGATTATTCAGGTGTTTTTCACTTATCCTTCCTTTGAACCTTTGTACATGATTCTTGGTGATTACTAGGAAACCTGCCTTGCATGGTTGTCACAGGAGTGGCAGTGATTGTTCTCTAATGTTCCAGAATCCACACTAATGTGCAATTTGGCTACTCTCTGGAATTAATGTCATTGCTGTAAACCAGCTTTGCTAAAACAATGCAAAGAAGAAACAAATTTTACTTCATGCTTTCGTGCAATTTTTGCACAATTTCTGTGCAATTTTTCACCAGTGACACCAGGAGAGGAGAGTTCTGTGTATATTTCACCCAACTTGTATCCTGTTGCCAGGCATTGCAGACATCGCAAAAGAAATGTGTGCAATTTTTATCCATGGGACTGGTTCCATTCACTGTGTTATTAATGCAGATCCGTTCAAGAAAAAAAGTTTAGGCACTGGGGTAATGTAAAAGGACTTTAGGCGTTCAGCTACAGTGTGGGGACAAATTTAAGGTGTTGTGGTCTTATAATAGCACTTCAGGCTCGGTGTTCTCCCCAGATTTTTTTTCCAGCCAGGTGGCATGAAAACGTAGCCAGGTGGGGCGCGACAGGGGAATGCAGGGCCAGCACAACTCTGCTTACAGCATATGAGGAGGCAAGCCTTGACAACTGGGTTCCCACCAAAATTAGCCGGGTGGAGGACCCAGCTAAACAAGCCTGGAGGGAACACTGAGACTTTATAGTACAGCCGGGGAGGGCACGTTAGGTGACGGTTAATTGGTCTTTATGTAGATAAGGGGGGTTAGTGTTAAGCCAGGTACATACTTTCAATTATGATTGGCCAATCACTGACCAATGTTATCACCTCCATGTAGTAGAAGTGTTTACCTACACAATCTGCTCATATATTCAATATCTTTTGACCCTTATACTACACGGAGGATGTAAAATTGGTCAGTGGTTGGCCAATCATAATTGAAAGTGTGTACCAGGTCACACACACACACTCACACACTCACTCACACACTCACTCACACACTCACTCACACACACACTCACACACTCACACACACACTCACACACTCACACACACTCACACACACTCACACACTCACACACACACACTCACACTCACACACTCACTCACACACTCACACACTCACACACTCACACACTCACACACTCACACACTCACACACTCACACACTCACACACTCACACACTCACACACTCACACACTCACACACTCACACACACACACACACACACACACACACACACACACACACACACACACACACACACACACACACACACACACACACACACACAGAGAGGGTGGTTAATATTAGGAGTAGGTTGGGGTGGTTCATGATGGGGATAAAGTAGGGTTAGTTTGAGAATTAATGATATCAGTAAAATGACCAATATTCTAGTATCAGCATTGCCTCACACTCATTGAAAAAGAAAAAAAACATTTAGATGCACGCAATAGAATTGTCAAGGTTTCATGCCAGTCAGTGAATTGGCCCAGATAATTAGTACTAAAAATATTTGCCAATAATCCTTGTAATGTATGAGCCAGAATTAAAAGGTGTTTTTTTTTTCCCTCACTTTCAGTAAAAGTGCAATATCTCTTTAAGGACAAAAGGGCTTTCATAGTAATGTGATACAGTGTATCCTGCATAGATGTTTGTACTAAAGTGGAGTTACCTTATAAGGATTAGATGGGCTTTAACTGAATTTCCCCTTTGAAATTTGTGTGAGACAATTGCAGTGCTTAAAGGGATACTGTAGGGGGGTCGGGTGAAAATGAGTTGAAGTTACCCGGGGCTTCTAATGGTCCCCCGCAGGCATCCTGTGCTTGTGCAACCACTCCCCAATGCTCCGGCCCCGCCTCTGGTTCACTTCTGGAATTTCAGACTTTAAAGTCTGAAAAACACTGCGCCTGCGCTAGGGCTGCACGATTTTAGGGGAAAATTGAAATTGCGATTTTTCTCTTAGAAATTGCGATTTCGATTTTTTTTTCAAAACAAGCTTTAGCACTAAATTCACAATGTACAGTAACATTTACAAATATGCACTGACAGAAAATGAAATGATATTATCAAACTGAGTGTAGTATGTCATTTTCTGTCATGTTTGTAAATGTTACTGCATTCATGCGCAGAGTAATTTAATACAGTCCTGTGACAGAGAGTGAGAGGGGGGAGAGAGAGTGGGGCAGAGAGAGACACACAGAGAGGGAGGGATGGAGAGAGAGAGTGGGAGGGAGGGAGGGAGAGAGGGATGGTGGCCTGGCTACCACAGGGGCTGGTGGACCTGGGCCACTGGTGACCCTGGCAGAGCTGACAGTGGCCGCAATGTTAGTGTGGCTGAGGGTGGTTGTGGCCATGATGTCCTGTGACCGAGAGAGGGGGAGAGAGAGACAGAGAGAAAGGGGAAGAGAGAGAGAGGGATAAAGTGACAGAGAGGGGAGAGAGAGACAGAAAGAGAGAGGGGGAGAGAGAGAGACAGAGGGGGCAGATAGATGGGGGGGGGGGGGAGAAAGAGAGACAGAGGGGGGGGGGAGATAGATGGGGGAGGCGAGAGACAGAAAGGGGGGAGAGAGAGACAGGGGGAGAGAGAGACAGAGAGGGCAGATAGATGGGGGGAGAAATGGATGCCCGCTGCCTGCCGCCGATGAGCAACTTTGCTGTGCCTGCTGGACTTAATGGTGGCAGGGAGCGAGAGGCCTCAGCCTGCCAACAGAGATCCCCCAGCCAGTCCTTCCACCTGCATTGTGCAGCGGCCACCTCCAGCTCCGGCCACTCTGTATCTCCCCCTCCCTCTCTCTTCCCACCCACTCTGTCTCTCGCCTCCCCTCTCTGTCTCTCGCCTCCCCTCTGTTATCTGCCCCTTCTGTCTCTCTTCCCCCCCCTCTCTGTCTTGCTCTCTTTGTCTTTCCCCCCTCTCTGTCTCTCTCCCCCCTCTCTCTTTCTGTCTCCCTCCCTCTGGCTCTCTTTCGCGCTGGTGAGAAGGGAGCAGCGGCGGGCATCCATTTCGCGCTGGCGAGAAGGGGGCAGCGGCAGGCATACATTTCTCGCTGGCGGAAAGGGGGCAGCGGCAGGTCGTCATTACTTCAAGGCGGGCCGCAGGCAGCGTGACTCCGGTCACTTCCGGATTCTGCCTCCGCCCGCACACCGGTCCAGCAGTGCATATTTGTGCATATTTGTGAATGAATGAGCCGGGCAGCAGGGGGGCGAGTCCAGTCTAGAGCGGCACACAGCGCCACCAATCACTAGATAGATAGTATGATGGCGGCGGTAAGCGGAGCTGTACCCTCTGTACAGATCCGCCTATCGCCTCCGCCATACCATCTCTATCTAGCTATTGGTGGCGCTGTGTGCTTCTCTGGACTGGACTCGCCCTCCCCCTGCTGCCCGGCTCATTGACATTCATAAATATGCACTGTCTTCTGCCAATCAGTGGCTCTCTATGACGGCGCGGCGGTAGGCGGGACAAAACCGACTAAACCGCAGCTACTGACGATCTGTAGATCGTCTGCACGTGAATTGCGGTTTCGGTTTAAAACCGCGCAGCCCTAGCCTGCGCTGCCGTGTCCTCGCTTCCCCTGTCACTAGGAGCGCACTGCGCAGGCCCAGTATGGTCTGTGCCGTGCGCTCCTGGTGACATCAGGGGAAGCGAAGACACGGCAATGCAGGTGCAGTGGTTTTCAGACTTTAAAGTCTGGAATTCCAGAAGTGAACCGGAGGCGAGGCTGGAGCATCGGTGAGTGGCTGCGCGGGCACAGGATGCCTGCGGTGGACCATTAGAAGCCCCGGGTAACTCCAACTCATTTTCCCCTGACCCCCCCCCCCCCCCACAGTATCCCTTTAATTGGAAATGCAGTGCTAGACATGAACAGTAGAAACTAGTGATGTTGCCACAACATCTTCGACACTGTTCCCCACAGAAGTCTGGTGCAAAAGTTTAGGATGCAAGGACTGGGGAAGAGTTTGTGTGCATGGATAGGGAACTGGCTAATGGACAGAAAACAGAGTTGTGGTCAATGGATCGTACTCAAAATGGGAGACTGTTAGCAGTGGGGTCCCACAGGGGTCTGTACTGGGTCCAGTGCTCTTCAATTTATTTATTAATGACCTAGTAGATGCAGTAGTGAGCAATGTTGCTATTTTTGCAGATGATACAAAATTGTGCAGAATCATCAACTCTCAGGAAGATAGTGTCATATTGCAACAGGATCTGGATAGGATGGCTATATGGGCACATACATGGCACATTAAGTTCAATGTTGACAAATGTAAAGTCATGCATTTTGGTTGTACCAATGGTCTAGCACCATACAAAATAAATGGGATCCAGTTGGGGACATCAAACTTGGAGAAGGACTTAGGAGTACTCATCGACAACAAGTTAAATAATCGTACTCCATGCCAAGCTGCTGCAGCTAAAGCGAACAAAATTTTGGGATGCATTAAAAGGGAAATAAAAACTCGAGATGCTAGCATAATATTGCCCCTGTTTAACTCTCTAGTAAGGCCACATCTGGAATATGGAATTCAGTTCTGGGCACCACATTACAAAAAAGATATTGCAGTTTTAGAGCAGGTGCAGAGACTAGCTACAAAATTGATACGTGGGATGGAAGGTCTCGCTTACCAAGAAAGGTTAGATAAACTGGGTTTATTTAGTCTAGAGAAAAGCCTTAGAGGAGATCTAATTAACATGTAGAAATACATCAGAGGGCAATATAATAGCTTGGCGGATGAGCTTTTTGTCCCTAGGCCTTCTCAAAGGACTAGAGGACATGATCTGCGCATGGAGGAAAAACATTTTAGCCATTTATTTAGGAAAGGGTTCTTCACAGTAAGAGTGATTAAGATGTGGAATGCATTGCCACAGGAAGTCGTTATGGCAAACTCTATACCTGCATTTAAAGGGGGCTTAGATGCTTTCCTTGCGTTGAAAGACATCCATGGCTACAATTACTAGGTTATGCCTAATGATGTTGATCCAGGGATTTTATCTGATTGCCATCTGGAGTCAGGAAGGAATTTTTCCCTTTTGGGACTAATTGGACCATGCCTTGTGGGGGTTTTTTCGCCTTCCTCTGGATCAACAGGGGTATGTGGGGGACGGGCTGGAATTGTACTTTGTACTGGTTGAACTCGATGGACGTATGTCTTTTTTCAACCAAAATAACTATGTAACTATAAGATGTGCACTGTTGTGATGAGTGTATTGAGATAACAGCCTGAACATACTGCAAACAGAGCTCACAGCTGAGGATTTCAAAGTCTGGTGAAAAATGTTCCACACTAAGCTTCAATGATCCTGTTGCCCAGTGGGACAGTGCACCATAGCTCATCTATCTGATGTCAAGGTGTTTCTGTAGTTGGATACAGTACTCACTATCTCTAATAAATGCCTTTCCTGATTGGTTGCTAGGGTAACTGAATGGTATGGGCACTAAGTTGCAAATCTAATATTTCATTCTACTTTGAACCAGTCATGGGAAATTGTAGACTATGCCTTTGTCATCTTGTTCTGATTGAAGGACTGTATATTGAAGTAGTGTGTTTTATGCCTTGTCCTGCCCTGTGGGTTTGTCTCAACAGCAATAATCACTACCTAATAAGTAAAACTGCCAGAATGATAGTTGTTTGAATATTGTTGCTATGGTCCCATTTCTTTCTCCCTGGTTTTCTCTCTGTGCTAACACTTAGTTTTACATATAAATATTTCATCCAGTGTGCAGCCTTGTCACCCACTTTGTGAACCCCCATGGGTTTTTGAAAAAACAATACATAGCAGTAGCTTAGTGTCATTGTAGCACTTCTCATTGCCTTCTATGGACAGAATTCTGTACGTTTCGTCAGCTCAGTGACTCATTAGTTGCATTATCGGGTAATCCGATCTCACAGCAAGTTGATTTTTTTTTTCCCCCAGCAATCCAGTGGGCTACATTCATATGGTGCATATGAAATATTCATGATTAGTCTTTCATTTTTACTGGATTAAAAAAGTCTATTTTTAGTAAGTCGTAGCTTGTAAAAATAAATGAAAAGCAGGCATGGCCACTGATGAGCTGCATACTGAGTGTAGGTCAGGGTGACATAGTCTATGATCGTCTGCTTCCATCAGAGATATATGTGGATGTTTTAGTTCCTGACAGGTTCTATAGAGCTGTACAGCCAGTGAGCTGAAGGACTTGTCTGTGTATGAGCTTCAATAATTCCTTAAATCCTTTTTATAGAACTTGGTGAGGAGGCCAGCCACATGCTGCAGTCTTCCCACAAAGATTCTGTCTGTGCCTGCCTCCTTGCAGTCAGAACATCAGGATGACACAGTCTAAACGGTAACCTAAAACGGATTGCTTGAACTCTGTGGCTTTTGAGTATGTGATCAGAATCAGACAGCATTTTATATCTGCGTAAGAATTATTTGATGCAGAAGTGTAATGTGAGCAGTCTGTTCACCAATTTATTTAATGATGTTTTTCGATATGTGTGAAGACCAGTTTCAATTTACTCTTTTATTGTACTTACCTAATGGTGGATGTCGCAGTGTCCTGTTCCCCCTTCTGTGTCCTGTTTTTGTTATCCTCAATCTTATGTTTTTAATCTTCATCCTCTAGCAATTGGTTATTGTGCAGAATATGCTGGAGCTTTTTATACAAAGGATATTAATAAAAAAAACTGGGCAATAGAGACTGCACTTAGGAAAGCTAAAATCAAAGATGACCTGAGGCAAGAGCTGCACATCAAAAGGATTAGCACTCCCAGAGGATTATACCACTGTAGTAATATTATGCACTTTGACCTTATCTCCTCCCTTTCACCTTCTACTTTGCTGATCAATAGGCAATCTTATTGAGTGTGGAATATTTTCATTGTCTCCATATTCCTGCAACCTAAGGCTAGGTTCACGCTTATGGCTGTTGTTACAGCTGCACCTGTTTGCAAGATGGTGTGTCAGTGGTTGTGACGTGGCTACACCAGCTGTCCTCTACCACTACTTCTGCCACCTACGTCCACAATAGGAAAGCCACTACAGCCCGCCACATCCTGGACACATATAGGCAGTTACTGCTCCCAAATGTTTTATGTTGTGTTTGTCAGCCTCACGCACTTTCCAGTGTACACATGTGAGCCTTAACCCGTGGAACTGATATGTATTTTGACATGCAATTCCACAAAAAATGATGGTCTTTGGCTGCATATTCTCTCTATAGTCCTTTCTATTGCCAGAGTCTGACAGGTTTGCGTTGAAGGAAAAGTGAACTTGTGCACATGTGAAATCAAACACACAACCACTCCTTGATCAGCATTGCAGTTAAAACAACGAGCCCCTTCTGGCTGCCTATTGCTTGCATCTGTATACTATGTGCTGGAGATCTGTGGCTGCTGCTGGCCCTTCCTGCCCTCCCTCTCTCCTTTCAAACTCCACACCACCGGGGTGCCAAATCTTACTAACCTGTGATCAGCTATCTGCATGTCAGGTCTGATCTGTGCATAGACTGGAAACAACTTAATTACAGTCAGTTCTGTCCAGGCTGGTAAACAGGATCACCGGCTAGTCAAACTATGCGTCACCTCTGTCTGTGTCATTTCTGTGGCTGGGATGAATCACTAGTTACTGTACTATAGACTTGTACAAACTGGTGGACTGACCTGGAGCTGGCTAACTTCTACCTCAGAACCATAGGAGTCATTAAATGGGCAACTGGGACTTCAGTACTTGTAATCAAGCTAAAAAAAAAAAAAAAAAATGTACTTGGCTGCCATGAATATAAGGAAAGGTAAGTTTTGTGAGTGCACCCGTCTTGTAATGTAAGTAGAGGATATGGATGCCCTTCATGTGCTGGCCAAACTCTGCTGACAATTCAGGATTGTTTCCTTTTTGCCTGTAGTAAACCCAGAAATGATTTCTTTTGTCATGTCCCATAGACAGCAGAAAAGTCTATGCTGGTATTGTGAAACCACTAGTGTTGCATCTTGCTACAGAGGCTGTTTAATCTCTTAAGATCAAAAGCTTTATCTGCTTTATCTCTTGTAAGGAGTTTGCTTCATTTGCAATACACTGATTTTACATGACACAGTTGTCATTAAAGAGAATCTGTACTCTAATATTCTTACAATAAAAAGCATACCATTCTATTCATTATTTTCTCCTGTGCCCCTCTGTGCTGTTTCTGCCACTCTCTGCTGCAATCCTGGCTTGTAATTAACAGTTTTAGGCAGTGTTTACAAACAAACTAACCAGCTTCTAATAGGCTCAGCTAAGCATAGTGTATGAGTCATTCAGAGTATGCAGGGGGCCTGCAGAGGGTGTGTATCGCTTCTACCAATCACAAGCAGCCCTGCACATTCCACACAATCAAGCTTTAGCCCGACAAACAGGACAGAGGAAAGATACATTGATTTATTACAGAGACAGTGCAGTTAGGAAAGACTGCAGTAAGCCAGAGCAGATTAGAACAGGCATAGGAACTTATAGGATAGAAGAACTAAGGCTGAGGGCTCGTTCCCACTGTTGCGACGCGATTTCGGCCGCATTCCGACGCTTGTAAAAACGCATGCGGATGCGTTTCCGCATGCGTTTTTACCCGCGATTTCGCATGCGATTTCGCATGGCAGGGTGCCATGCGAAATTAACCATGACACTGCCAGGGCTAAATAAAATTGAAAAAGGTGCGAAATCGCGGGTAAAAACGCATGTAACAAACGCATGCGTTTTTACTATTAAATACATTAGCGGCGATTCGCACGGATTCCCGACGCAGGCGAAATCGTTGGCTCTTTTGTGCGTTTTTTTCACGCTGAAAAAAACGCACCTCAACAACGCTACAGTGGAAACAGGCACATCCACTTGCATTACATGTGCGGATCTGCATGCGTTGGACGCATGCAGATTCGCGATAGTGGGAACGAGCCCTGAAAATTTTTTTACAGAGTCTCTTTAAGGAGTTCTTCATCTTCCTCTTTGTCTTAAACAATGAATTTCTCCTGTGTAGCCATAGATCACAATGTCCATATGATGTACCCTACTGCAGCACTGAATTTACTGCTATTCATTCACAAATGGTATGGAAAGCTATAGACCTGCTGACAATGCTATTATATGAATGCTGTTCTCCCCTCAAGATCATAAAATCAGCTAGATGTTGTTGGCATTTATTTTATTGAAAAGTTCCAAAATGTCTACCCCGTGGTTTTCTTACATCAGGTCTCATATTAATCACTATGCTTACCTAGTTTACATGGGAACCTCAACCAAAATTTAGAAGCATGGTCAGGTTTTCATTGCATATTCAGTTATTGTCAGGAGTAGAGGGAAATATGTGAAATCTGTGCATTGGGAACACAGAAAGACCTAATTTTCCTTTTAGATTGGGAAAATATTAGTAATTCAGGCATTGGTTTGCTGGCCACAGTCACATGTTGCATATGTTTCCTGTATGTTTTAACTGAAGGCTTCATTCTCATGAGTTGAGCTAATGCTGGCACAACGCATCATTTTTTTATTTTTCAGAGTTCACAGTAGTCTTTTTGGACAATAAGATACAGAGGCGCCAGCAGAGTAAAAATCAAGTTAAAAAGGTATAAAATGAGTGGCGAGGGTGGACTTACCTCCCCAACAAAAACACAACTATTGTATACGCTCAAGAAAAAAGGTATTTATCCTTACTCCAAAAAACAGTTTGCAACGCGTTTCACGGGTCTCAAGCCCGCTTCCTCAGGCAAAAATACGCAAGGAACAACTTTCAAGTTGTGCGCGCTAGTGAAGCGCCTCTGTGAAGGCACTTCACTAGCTTGTACAACTTTTAAAGTTGCTCCTTGTGTATTTTTGCCTGAGGAGGCGGGCTTGAGACCTGTGAAACGCATTGCAAACTGTTTTTGAGAGTAAGAGTAAATGGCGTTTCTCTTGATCTTATACAATAGTTGTGTTTTTTTTGTCCACCCCTGCCCCTCCATTTTATATATTTTTTTTTTTTATTATTCTGCTGGCGCCTCTGTATCTTATTGTCCAAGTGATAATTATCCATCTGGTGAATGGGTGTGACCACCCTTCTTTCTTGTTCTACGGAGAGCTACTTCTTAGCCTGGTGGGGACAGGCCTAATCTCCCCTCTTGCTTTTTGAGTGGTTGCCTGGCCTTGGCAACCCATACTTGTATTATTCACTACATACCATATTTACATTGTATTATCAATAATACATGATTGGGGGCTTTGATTGTCTACCTTCTTGTTTTACATATCACAGTAGTTGAGGTGGGGATGTGTTCTGTTTCTGAAATGAATTGCAATGCATCCACTGTCCTTAATAACGTGCCTGGTTGTAATGTACCACAGTGCACAAACCTGCTATGGATGTGTGAACGTGTCCATGAGAGAACACCTGTACTGTGCTGCAGTGTGATCCAAGCCTAAAGTAGGGAATGCTTACAACAAATCTATCACCTGGTCAAACTGATCACGCACTCATATCAGGGCTGTGGAGTCAGTCAAGGAGTTGGAACAATTTTTAAAGTACCTGAAGCCAGAGGTTTCATAAACCAAGGAGTCTGAGTCGGAAGATTTTTGTAAAGACTCCACAGTCCTGGTTCAAATACCGTACATAAGAATAACATTCTTTATATCCATGTGATTGGTTGTAGTGCACAGGAAGTTAGAGGAGATCCTAGCCCAGCAAGTATGGAAGATCTAATTCTTCTTTGTATGAAACATGGGAGGAAACATTGGTGGGTCATAACCTCACACTTAATTTAACAGCATTGTTTGTGATCTCCCGATGTATAAGGCTGACTCCACCCAGAATTGATATTTTACATACTGACTTCTTCTTCCAGCTCTGCTGTTGTGGTGTGTGGACATCTCTGGGATTAGTGCAGCTGATGTGTCTGGATATGAGCAGCCTATAGAGCATGTCTAGACTCGCAGATGGTCGTGTATGTTTGCATATGGGGGTGACAAGTCCTGGCTGCCTCTTGTGTACATTACTGTATTCAGTGATGGAGATTTGTGTGTTGCTCACACCCTTCTTCCCTTCTGGTTTGGGCAGTTTGAGGTTTACCTCACTGGAATTTGTGAATAATCTTTTTTTCTCAAATAGTCGCAGTCCTAGGAGCGTCGGGTCAAATATGTGTTTGTTTATATACTGGCGTGTTTTTCTTTCTTTTTTGCCCATTATGCGGCTTGTCTTCTTACTCACCACTACCCTCTCTGACCTGTTCTTTGTGTTTAGTTAACATATTTCTCTTTCCGTGTGGCGTGCTGAATAAGTTTCCCTCCTTACTCATTTTCTGTGCTGTTCTGAGGTTTCTCTTTATTACGACCTCTGACTTCACTCGCTTTATTAGGTTGCGGACAGACAGGCGGTTTTTCGCGATGTGTCTGGCACACTGAAAAAAATGCACTTTATTAAATTCTTATAGTAACAGTTTATCAGCATTTTTTTTTCTCCCTATCCCGCAACTTGGTGAGCCCATGTGTCTGTGATGGGACTTCAGTGCTTTTCATGTGTTCCTGTAATACAGCGTTTCTCATTAGGGCAAGGAATGTGGTGCTTAGATGTTGGTTGTTAGTCTTTTTTTCCATATTACTATCTGACACCATTCTGAGTGATGATCTATTCTTCCCTGGAAATAAGTTTTTAAAACTCCAAGCACAGCGTATTGTTTAACATTCATTTGTATGACCATCTTGGACATATAGACCATGATTTACTAAGGTTCTCAGGGGGTGGAGAATACTGGGGGACAGAAGTGATCCAACTTTTCCTGGATCATATCAGACTTTAGCAAGGACTTCTGAAAAGTTATTGAATTCGCAGTTAGCGACACACTTCTTCTGTTGTAAGAACTTTCTGTGAATAAGTCCTGGTCAACCTGGATTTATTATGAACAATTCTCTCTAAAGGTATGTTCACACATGCACCATTGTATGACTGTTGATGCATTCACCATTCAGTTGTTCTTACTATAATCTGATCTTGCTCAGATGGCATCTGCAAACATATTTAATAGCAGACCCATTCTTAAAAAGTCCAGGCCAAGTTTGTTGGATCGCTTGGGTTGCCTAGTGATCTCCAGTGTGGGGCTGCCTGACAAATCTAACAAGATTATAAGCCCAGCTATAGCCACAACTGTGAAAGAGGAACTCTGCTGTACTGTATATAACTTAATAGCCCTACCTCATGCTGATTTATACATTTCTAATGCCTAAAATACACGGCTCGCTCTCCCGGGAATCACCGCTCGTAGTATCTTGCTGCAAGTGACGTCACCTTGTTTAACAGACACTCATCTGAGCGAGCGTCACCATTGAAACTGCCGGCAGGAAGTGACGTAGGCCGCTGGGCACCGCTTGAGTTGAGACGGAGAGAGACAACTTAGAAGCCCCGAGCCGTGCAGACGGCAGAAGATCGGGAGCCGAGCATTTTAATAGAGGATCTCTGATTGGACTCAGATTGTTAGTGAACATTTAAAAAGAGTCAAGAGGTTTGTGGTGAACCATTGATTATACATATAGAGGACCGGTCCAACTGTTTTACAAACACAGAGGTGGAGTCATTTGATACAATTTTGATATAATCTCCACGGATCACATTAGACTCTAAGCTCTAGGAGTAAACATCCACGGCTGCCTCCTATGAAACTTTGGACTGAGCAATATTGCTTGTGCACAAAAATTCTTTTTTGAAAGTGGAAAACTTCTCCTTTCCTCCTGGTTTTAGAGGGTTAGGTGTGCGTGGTCCTTTGAGTGTATGCGATTGTTACGGATGGTATGAGGGCGAATGTTATTGCGGTTTAATTGTGGTTAACTTACGGCTTTTTAAGCTTTACCATTTGATCTTTTTATGTGGCTGAATAATAATTGATTAAAAAGAAATTAGTATTTTAATAGCGCATATTCCTTTCTTTAAAAAATTTTTAAAACCTTTTTTTTCTTTTTCTTTTTTTTTTTCTCTGAAGTAAGCACATGATCTCCCAGAGTGCTCTGGAGTAGAAGGTTGTATGACAATATAGCCCGGGCATGGGCAAACTCGGCCCTCCAGCTGTTACGGAACTACAAGTCCCACAATGCATTGCAGGAGTCTGACAGCCACAGTCATGACTCATAAAGGAAAATGCATTGTGGGACTTGTAGTTCCGTAACAGCTGGAGGGCCGAGTTTGCCCATGCCTGATATAGCCCAAGCTAACCGTCAGTGGGAGGCTGGGGTTACATACCAGCATATAGCAATATATTGATATAATAATCATTCCTTGTTGGTATACAAATAACTGATTGATAGACCGTCTGCCAGAATGTGCTGAGAACAAGAGGTTGGAGGGAAGAGCAATTGTGAACATGTCTTTTTTGACTTGGCATTTCTGCCCAGCTATAATATCCATGGGAAATATGTTTCACAGAAAGTTTGCTGGGATCTTCTCATGGGTAGAAGGCCTACTGCAAATAAAAATGTAGGTTTCCTTTTACACTGAACGGAGGGGTATCTGTTTCTAGTCTCTTTTGGTAAAGGCTGAGTTCGGTTGATGCTGGGTTTCTTACCTTTGACTTTAGTTCACCCTTCTTAAAAAACAAACAAACTAAAAAAAAAACAAAAAAAGAATATTTTTCAGATTTCCCAATAACGGCGGTATACTTGGTGTTTATAGTAGGATAAAGCTGGTATTGTGTTCTGTTCTGTTCTTTGAATCACAACTGTTGTGTACCCCCCTCAGCTCACTGCAGCTTAACCAGGAAGCTTGAGGAGCCACCCACATGTTGCCTCAAAGTTAATCTGTGTTCATTTACAATTGCCTAGCCTCTCAGCATATGTGAGGCATCTTGCTTTTATGAAGGCTCACGTAGCTGGCAGGGTACCCCAGGGTGTCCTACATCTAGGGCACTGAAATTGCAAAGTGGCTGATTTAGGTGCCAGCTATTTTGGTGCCTCTATAGAGCCAGTGCTAATGAAGGGCTTAGCAGTGCTAGGTATATAATGTTGGCACTGGTGCTCTGTTTTGGCTGCAGTGCATAGGCTGGGCAGTTGCGTTTAGCTGTATAATAGCACTATAACAATAACAGCGCTGTACCGATATTCTGATTGTTTGCACCCAGTGCCCAAATCACGCAGTTGCCAAAATAATACATACTTATGGAATTACAGTTTGTTGAAATTATTAACTTTGCCCTTTCCTTTCCATGATTGGATTGGCCTTCAAGCCTGCCAAACCTTATTTCTGGCTCAGTGGCTGCATAACCTAGCTTATAAACCTGAAGTTTATTTCCAGGACTAATCATAGAAAGGGTGTGGTTTTACAAACTTTAAGCAAAGCACTATATCAGTGCCCAAGATTCAGAACGTATAAGGCAGTGGTCCTCAAACTAAGGCCCGCGGGCCGAATGTGGCCCCTTGAGGCTTTTTTTACCGGCCCCCCACACACACAAAATGTATTACTTATAGATACGGTCAGCTACATCTTTAAATATTGGTGGTCCACATATAGAATAGCAGTGCTGGCACCACCCATCCACATGGAAGCTAGAAAGCAGTAATTTGCTGGTTTCCAATCATATTCCACATCAGGTGATACTGCTGTCCACTGCAGGTTGTCCCCTGGGTATGCTTCACTGTCTGGCCCACAAAGTCTTCTACATCATCTCATGTATACTCCGGCCCCCCAGCAGTCTTGAAGTATGTTGACCCGGCCCTCGACTCAAAACGTTTGGGGACCCCTGGTATAAGGGGACTCTGAGAGCTGTATAAGTATGAATGCAGGCTCATCTAGTCGCTTGTAGGTTGCACATCCTGGCTTCTTAGGTGGCACTTACATATTCACTTTAAAGCAAGCTCATTGTGGAATAAAACTTTTAAACTAAATGCAAGGTGGGCCAAGGTACTTGCTGCAGGAAGGACACTGCTGTTTTCAAGGTCCCTCCCATTCTTTTTTCACACCATCCCAGATGTTCACCAGGTCACATTTGAACCAGGCATATGCGAGTTCTGAACCATGGTGCTGGCTGCAGATTCACGCATGTACCATATTGGCATCAGTGTTACAGCACTAAAAAATGCTGTTGAGTGGCTACAGCCCACCATTTTGAGCCACTTTGGCTCTTTGTCACGCCACACAGCAAAATGACTGTCATTTTGCTGTGTGGCGTTACCAAGAACCAAGGTAGCTGGCTTGAAACGGCGGGGCTGTAGCTCTCAACAGCACTTTGATGCCAATAAAGTGAATTTTGAATGGAATGGAGTGAATGTATTTTTTATGAATAAATGAACCACACTATATAGTTTCTGCTACAAGTGCTTTATATCACATTGGGCATGATTCACAAAGCTTTTTTACCTGTTTTCACCTTATCTATGATACTTTTATTTTTTTAAGCTCCCAAAGAGCCGGCGGGCTCGCGCATGTGGCGGCAATGACAGACCTAGAGCCTATTTTTAAAAAGGCTAAGGTCACTAGTATAATCAGGGCTGTGGAGTCGGTACAAAAATCTTCCGACTCCTCAGTTTCTGAAACCACGACTCCGACTCCGGGTACCCAAAATTGCTCAGACTCTGACTCCGACTCCTTAGTCTAATACTTAACATGGCTGTGGTTTTTGTACAAAAATCATGCGACTCCCGACTCCGACTCCTCAGTTTCTGAAACCACGACTCCAACTCTGACTCCAGGTGCCCAAAATTGCCCCGACTTCGACTCTACAGCCCTGAGTATAATATAATTAAGGTAAGAAAAGAAATATTACAATAAATAAATGGAAATGAAGTTAATCAGGAACAACTTACTTTGCTTGTAAATGTGCTGAAAGGTTATTTTTATCAAATAGGTGATAAATAAGTAATTTATGAGCAGTTTTGTGAATAGAGCCCATTGTGTTTAATTCTATGCTATGGACCAGTACTATTACAAGGTACAGTGCCATGGAAAACAGTTGATTAGGATGTCTCTGTTTTGTTTTTGTTTGTTTTTATGCTCAGAATGTCTGTATACTTAGTAAGCGTGTTATTCCATAGGTATCAGTGAGGGCTGGGTTATTTATATGCGCTGTGCATCATGTTATGTTGCAGTATGTGTTGCTATGTGGATGTGTGGCATACATAAGATGATTGGCAGTGCATCCTCTGTCCAAGTAAATGTCCAGCACTGTGTTGTACTGCAGAACACAGAACCACAGCAGTTGTGGGAAAGGGTACATGCGATAGCATGGATCTATGACACGTCTGCTGCTGTACACTGTAACACAATGGAGGCAGTGTGAGCCTGAATGCAAAGCCTGCATGTGGCTGTTTTCTTACAATACCCGATCAGGCAGCACTAATAGCAAGAAGTAAGCTACCTCGTGTCGACAATAAAGATCAATAATAATCATACCCACAGCCTCAAAAATGTCCTTATGTTTTCTCAATCCCATTTATATAATGCTTTTAGATCAAATGTTGTTTTATAAATGGTCAATAATCAGGTTATGTAGCAGTTTGCCAGGGTTTCATAATGAGCTTCTGATTGTTGCCTTATTGCAAAGTCATTAGTTCATGGAGATTAAAGGTAGCCATACACTAGTCGATTTGCCATTAGATCGACCAGCTGACAGATCCCTATCTGATCAGAGAGGGATCGTATGGCTGCCTTTACTGCAAACAGATTGTGAATCGATTTCAGCCTGAAACCGATCACAATCTGTTGAGCTGCTCCTGCCGCCAAGGTCAACAAAGGATGATTTGCATGTCCAGTGATGCATCATGGGAGACCTCATATGTTCACTCCAATCTAAAAAATCGCAAATACCTTCTGTTTTAAGTAGGCAAACTTTTTTTTGTTTTGTCGTTCTTAAAGTGACTGTTGTGGATTGCTGAAGTTTTAATTTGGCAGTAAGGCTTCACCCGTATATCCGTCTTCTTTCAACTAGATATGTGGCTTTGCAAAACCCTGATGTGTTCCTATATCCAGATACTAATCCATCGGTGTCTTACCTATTGTGCATCTTTTCCCCCTTCCCAGCTGGCATTTGGTATCGGCACTGGAGCAGAGGGGGAATGGCAGGAATCTGTGGAAGCATGGCATAGCGGGGGTGTAGGCGTGGCAGAGGCATAAGAGAGAAGTGGTAGAGCTTCCAAACCAGAAAATCCAGTCAAGCATCCAAACTTGCCAAGGCACTGCTTGTTGCGACTTTGTGGCCTTGCTGATGAGCTTGCACGGCTTTGTTGTTGAATACTGTTCTGCAATAATCTATAGGGCTGCTTTCAAACAGCGGTCAGAGATCAAAAAAAGCACTGTTATACAATTTGCGGTTGGCCTATTTACTAAGGCAGAGTAGGAAAGGTCTAAACTAATAAAAAAAAATTTTTTATAAACAGTGTTTGCATGGTCAATGCTATTTTGTAGCATTCTTATATAGGCTACAGTTTCTTGTGACATTTGTACAGGTCAAACCTACCTTCAGGCCTGGAACCCAGGGCTGTGGAGTCGTGGAGTCGGAGTCGTGGAGTCTGGCAATTTTGGGTGCCTGGAGTCTGAGTCGGGAAAAAATGCACCGACTCCGACTCCTAATGAATTTGTAACTGTAATTAAAATAAAAAATATGATAAAATGTTCTATTTCTCGGATAATAGTCATTAAAAATAATGTATATATACTGTATATATACAGTAATAGCTGTGTTTAGTCCACAAAAATGAAATAAACCAATCAAAATTAGTTACTTGTGCTGCTTCAATAAAGCAGTCCCCGTATTTTTAAGGTCAGATATACATATCTGATTGTGACTGTATATATGATGTGTACACAGGGATCTCATATATATATATATATATATATATATATATATATATATATATATATATATATATATATATATATATATATATATATATATATATATATATATATATACATATACATATACATATACATATACATATACATATACATATACATATACATATATACACACACACACACACACACACACACATACATATATACACACACACACACACACACATACATATATACACACACACACACACACACATACATATATACACACACACACACATACATATATACACACACACACATACATATATACACACACACACATACATATATACACACACACACACACATACATATATACACACACACATACATATACATATATATATATATATATATATATATATATATATATATATATATATATATACTAAATAACATCTATGCTGTGGGAATAAATCCTGATGTGTAGCTGTGTCACTAATAGAGATGGTCAACGACATGGAAATAATTCTGCATTGATGCTGATTTATGCAAATGTTTGCACTCCCTTTGCTGATGAAATCAAATAATGTGATATGTTATTAAAATTTGGTTTGGTGACTACAAATTAAAGGCTAACTGAGACGGATGAAAAGTAAAGTTTTATACATACATGGGGTTTCCTCCAGCCCCCTTCAGGCTAATCAGTCCCTCGCTGTCCTCCACCACCCGGATATTCTGCCTTGAGTCCTGGTAATTCAGCCAGTCAGCGCTGTCCGGCCGCATGCCGCTCCCACAGCCAGGAACATTCTGCACCTGCGCAATAGTGCTGCACAGGTGTAGTATGCTCCTGGCGGCGGAGTGTGTGCATGCGCACTACGCCTGACTGGCTCAAGTACCTGGACTCCTAGCAGAAGATCCAGGTGGTGGAGGACAACAAGGGACTGATTATCCTGAAGGCGGCTGGAGGAAGCCCCAGGTATGTATAAAACTTTAATTTCATCTGTCTCAGGTTTACTTTGTTACACAGTAGTACTATACTCTACATATGCACTCCCCACAGAGCTGCAGGGAATCCACTGAGAATGCTGTGCACATTGAACACAGAGGTGTTGTCTGTTTACAATCTCCTCATTCCCCTGCAGAGTACCTGCACATCATTCTTACATGTACCCACACTTACATTGCCTAGGGCCTGATAGATGTTCTTTGTTCCGGTTTGTACCTTTTACAAGTACTCTTACCAAGGACTAGTTTTAGTCTAAAGAGAATAAATATAGTAGTCTACATATCCTTCTCACTTCAGTTGTCTTGTAAAATTCCTAAGCGTTGGCAGTTAAGAGACGTTTCATGTTACATACTTTTAATCAACAAAATTGTAATATGCAAATTAGAGGAGTCGGAGTCTGAGTCGGTGGAATCCTAAACTGAGGAGTCGGAGTCGGTGGATTTTTGGACCGACTCCACAGCCCTGCTGGAACCCACTACAAAACGCTATCGCTAATCGCAATTGCTAGCGTTTTGTATAAGCAGTTTGTAAGCGATTTCATGAGCGTTTTAGGGAGCGATTTAAAAAGTGTAGTCAATTTGCCAGCGGTTGTGTAGTGATTAGCGATTAGCATTTTAAAGTCTGATTGGGCTTTTCAATTAATATTAATTTTGTTAGTGTACAGTAACTTTAAAACGCTAGCAAAATCGCTCCATGCAGGTTTTGATGAGCGATTACGCCAGCGATTATATACTTTACATTGAAGCGCAAAAGCTAACAAAATGCTGCATGTCCTGCGTTTGCGATTTTGGAATTTCTGTGGAATTTGCACCATCCATTTACATTGGCAAAGCGTTTAGGGAAATCGCTAGCAGTTTATCACGCTCCCTAATTACTGCAATAGGCAGAATTAGGGTGTGGCTGAGCATGTTCTAAACCAGGCATGGGCAAACTTGGCCCTCCAGCTGTTAAGGAACTACAAATCCCACAATGCAATTGCCTTTGCGTCATGACTGTTACTTTCAGACTCCTGCAATGCATTGTGGGACTTGTAGTTCCTCAACAGCTGGAGGGCCAAGTTTGCCCATGCCTGTTCTAAACTGTTGTGTGTGTGGCAACTCCACTTTCAGGTCATCATTTAGGCTGCATTTTGTCACAGGCTTGGGGCCCATGGAATGGTTCAGTGTTGGGGAGAATGTTGGTTGCACTTTCACAATTTTGCTAGCAACATGGCATAAGTACAGTTTCATACCTCTTAGCATAATTTGTTTTCTTATTCAGCGGATTCCTACAACTGTCTGTTCCCTCCTCTCTAGGCTGTGTGTAAAGTGTTTTCATATCAGTAAGTCGAACTGTGGTAGGCTTAAAGGACTTACGAGCCGAGTCATAGAAAAAAAAGTTAATTACCTTAGGTGAATATCAGACCTCAGGGCAGACGATCACTGGCCCCCTTGCTGTTTACAGATGCCCCATTAGCATAATCCACTTATCATTAGCGGCCCCGACCCGGCCCAGGGTCGCCTTAGCTCACACTGCTAAGAATCGCCGCTTTAAAAGTCCTCTGCCAGTGCCTGCGCAGTTCGCATACCCAGTACTGCGGCTGCGCAGGCTTTCAGCCCTGGAGCGGCACATCGTAGCTCCGTATACACTGTAATAGGTCATGTGGCATCATCACATGACCGCCCACATGACTGACTGCCCTTCACTAGCCGCGCCCCCTCAGTCAGCACAGAATATCAGCGCTGAGCGAGGAGGGACGTTACCTAGCTACAGGATTGGTTTACTGCAGATTTGCATAAAATAACTTACTCTGCAGCAGAGTAAGTTATTTTATGACAACCTCCATATCCTTCTCACTTTATTTGTCCTTTAAGAAGCATAATTCATAAAATTCTTGTCCCGTGAAGGAATAGGGACTTGAGGGCGACATACGGCTCATGACAGAGCAGCTTCTGGCAGAGGGGTAATGAGAAAAAAGGGGGCTTGCCAACTGATTGTTGCTGAAAGATTGGGCATCATTAAGCGACCGTGGCAGACCTCTGAGCACTGTCTTCCACATAGAACATTTTTTCAAACAAGTACCGATATGCAATAAAGGAAAAACGAAAAGCCTAAATTTCCTTCTAGATATTCTAGACAAGTTATTTAGACAGTGTTGTAATCCGAGCACCCATATTACAGCCAGGAATTCAGAAGAGGTCTATGATGGCAGCCAACACATTTCTCTCGAAGGGTGTAATG